>NC_086238.1:35995000-36297500 GCF_036321145.2 Pelmatolapia mariae
TACCTGCTCACCTCCCTCACGCAGGTACATTGGGGCGGGGGAGCTGAAAAAGACGCTGAAAGGATCCACTGAAGTGTGCTGTGCGTGCATATTTGTTGCATGTGATTATATGTCAGGCGTGTGTTTCTGTGCTTGCAGGAGCAGCAGAGGATGGGTGTGATCGTGGCCACTGACTGTAACTTCTACATGGCCGTGGCGCACCACGCGGTGGAACTGAAGATCC
Source organism: Pelmatolapia mariae (assembly GCF_036321145.2). Lineage (NCBI taxonomy): Eukaryota > Metazoa > Chordata > Actinopteri > Cichliformes > Cichlidae > Pelmatolapia > Pelmatolapia mariae. The sequence goes on from NC_086238.1 coordinate 35,995,224, forward strand.
CGATGTTTGTCATCATGCCGTCAAGTTGCTCCTCGCCCCGCCTCAGGATCTACAGAGACTACGGCGCCATGGTTATCTCCTACGGCCGCACCGGCCGCGATTCCCAGAACCACGCCTGCCATCTGGCCAAAGAGAATGGATACCTCTACCTGGAAGAGTCAGTCTAACATTCATATTACGACTTGGAATGAGAGTTTCTGTGTCTGTGCAGTACTAACTGATGTTTTAGTATCTTAGTAACATAACACATTTAGTAACATGGGTCAAGTGTATTAATTTCACGGTTTCCTACCTGAACCATGTAATTTCTCTTCACTCATTGACCTTCTAGTTTTCAAACAGTGCAAATTCCCACTAAAAAAGAAACATATATCTATATATATATATAGATATGTTTCTTTCTCAAAGATATATATATATGTATATATATATATATATATATATATATATATATATATATATATATATATATATATATATATATATATATACCTACATGTATTTTAAATATAGCCTAACTCTGTTTTCCTTAACGCCTGAAAAGCTCACATTCTGGCAACATAACAATGTCAGCAGTGCTAATCCTTTTGGCTGCAGATAAACTAAGCCTTCCTCTGTGTCTTCTGCAGGGTGGCTGTGGTGGTGAGCAGTGCTAACATGGAGCTGGAAGTGGTGAGGCAGTGCATGGACCGAGCTTTGGTGTTGGACAACCGGATCAGTAAGTTCTCAGTGCAGCTGGGAGAGTGGCCAGGAGACATGGCTAAGCTGCTGGATGTTCTGACCAGAGAGGACGTCAGGTAGAGTAGGAACCTATTCGGACTTAATCGGTTTTGTTTTTAACGTTGCCCTGTGCCACCTTTAGTTTATTCATTCCTTCGCCTCTTTTGTCTTTTTCCTCCCAGGTTGTTGGACGTCTGCCATCGTAGACACAGCGATAAGTCAGAGCTCTTCAAGGCAAAGGTAGGCGACTAATCTGTCCTCTTCACTTCATTCTGTTTCCTTCTCCTCTCCAATCCGCTCATCCACTTTTCCTTTATTGCCGTGGAACTCTTGGCTTGGAGTTGTCAGGGAGTTGGCGGGAATTAAAAGACCAAAAATACAAATACATATTTAAAAGATATAAAAAAGTAGCATTGCTCAGTTCACTACCCACCTACAGCTTTACTTGGTCTGGTACAACCATTAGCCAATTTTGGCTGTTGTTTTAGCAAGTTACAAACACAGTGTTGCTATGCAACAGTCAAGTTATGACGTAACTTGACTGTAAAATGACTATAAATCTTGGGCCATCTTAGCTTTTTTAAATAATGGATTTGTTTTATTCTCCTTCATTTCTAAAGCTCAGGGATGGAGCAGACTTATCATGTGATCTCCTGGCTCTGCATTCTTACCCCCACAGTCTCCACTGACAATTTGTACTGCTTATTCAGAACTAGTGTCAGGAGGTGAAAGGTGTTGCATAATGCAACAAGCAAACCTCTCACTGCCCTAATTCTAGAGTGTGTGTGTGAGACGGAGAGTGACGTAAGAAGACTAACTGTATGTGTGTGTGTTGACAGGTGGAGTGTGTGGTGGAAACCAGGGATAAGATGCAGAGCGCTCATCTGCGCAAGACGCTGAGCGAGCGCTACCCCTCTATATGCTGGCTGGACCGGTGATCACAGCGAAATCCTGAACACAAAACTAGACTGACTGAAAACAGATTCCTGCCATCGGGATAACACATGCAAACCATTCCTGCAACACACACACACTCTTATGATATGCAAGCTCTGTTATATGAGACTCATTAAGAGAATGCTTGGTCAGCAAAACTAAGTGTAAACAGAAAAGCCTTGAGATTATAGTGCAAATCTACATGTTCCTTCTATCACTAATGCTGCTTTTGTTCTTCTTCATCATGGCACCTTAAATATACTGTGAAGCGGTTAAACTGCATCCCAGTTGATGATGCTAATTCTAACTGAATGCTATGGCGGATTCACACTATTTTTATAGTGGTTCCCAACTTGGGCCATTTAATGGGTTAACATTGGGCTGGCACAGAATAAAGTATTTTTCTGTGTTTTCAATTACTGTAGGGCCAAGATTTTTCTTCATTTACTCTTATTATATAAGCTTTTTATGTACGGTAACCCTCAAGTGATTAAATAAATCTGTAACAGTGGATAAAGCTTTTTTCCCCCAGTTGTTGGTAAAGCATACAAGCTAATTACAATTAAAATGTGTCCCTATAGAGAAACAGTTCTGCAAAAAAACTATTTGAGCTCTGTGAGTGTGTGTCGAGCCCTCTGGGTCTTCATTAACAGCTGTCATGGGTGGCCAACTTGTGGCTCCACCCCCTGGCAGAACGTGGATCAGTCTGCATTAGCTAAAGGATGGAGTGTGACCTCTGTAGCACACATACAGCTTCCTAGAGTGTCACTATATAAGGTCTATTTTTCATTGAATGTTCTTTTTAAAATGCTGTAAATATTTCTGTATTTGTTCTGTCCACAGTGGCAGTTTCAACCCTCCTAAAACCGTTCTCCAAATAAAACTCCGGACAAATGAACCGTAACCGTGTTTTCACATTTGTGAAGTTTATATGCAAAGTAGGGGACTAGCTAGACTAGACAACTAGCTTGAGTTTTTCTTCATTGCTGGTCTACTTTCACCAAAAGTATAAGTAACACAGGATTTAAAAATAAGTAGTGTCTGGGTCAGGTTTTGCTGGGAACCAGTGTTTTTGTCTTATGTTCAATTATATGGGTTAATAGGTTCAGACTGGTCAAATGTAGATTTAATTAAATATGTAAACAGCACAAAATATATATTGCTTTTCCTTTATGTCAGTTAAGATAAGTACCCGGAATGTTAAAGGGTCCAACAATGTGGTGAAAAAAAAATCGATTTTAAATTCTCTGAAGAAAGATTTGATTCACATTGCTTTTTTGCAAGAAACCCATCTGACAGATGATGAACACAGAAAATATTGTAGAGAATGGGTTGGTCAAATTTTTTTCTCATCCTACTCCACAAATAAAAGGGGCGTTATCACTCTTATACACAAAAATCTTCCCTTCAATGTTACAGCCACTCACAAGGACAATGAAGGAAGATATATATTGGTAAAAGGGATGTTACATGGGGAAACTGTTCTCCTAGGTAATATATATGCGCCAAATGCACAGGATGAAGAGTTTTACACAGTATTATTTAGTCAATTAGTGGCCATGGACTGTGCTAATATAATATTAGCGGGTGACTTTAACTGTGTTCTATGTCCCAAAATGGATAAATCTCCCCCACAATCTATTCTGACAAAAAATTCCAAAGCCCTCTGGCAAATTATAAATGAGCTGGATCTTATAGATGTCTGGCGACACTATAATCCAGTATCTAAAGAATACACCTTCTACTCTAACCCTCACTTGTCAGCATCTCGTATAGATTATATTTTTATGTCCAAGTGCATCAGTCAGTTAGTTCAGCAGGTAAATATTGGTCATATAGGTCTCTCTGACCACGCTCCTGTGGTCCTAACTATTCAACCCATGAGACATATTGAGCGCTCCATGTTTTGGAAGATGAGTACACTGTCTCTTTTGGATGAGAAATTTATACATTTCATAACAGAGCAAACAACATTATTTTTAGAAATAAATGATAAAGGGGAGATAGACATGAGAACTTTATGGGATAGCTATAAGGCTTACATGAGAGGGATGATTATTTCATATACAAGTCATAAAAGAAAACAACGATTAACAAGGCAGTTAGAGATCAAGAATAATATAAAAAAGCTGGAGAAACAATATTATGTAACAAAATCAGCTGAAACATTAAGTGAGCTTAATATAGCCAGGACATCTTTGCATAACTTGATAATGCGAAAGGCTGAAAAAGACGTCCTTCCTTCCAGACGACGGCTCTTTGAATCAGCTAATAAGCCTAATCGCTTTTTGGCTCGTCTTGCAAGGAATACTCCATCAAGTTCTTTTATTACAGCTATTGTGGATGTGAATGGTGAAAGGCAAGTAGGAAACAGTCAGATTAATGAGTGTTTTAGAGAATTCTATACAAACTTATATCAGTCTGAGATGGACATAACAAGGCTTAACTCAGGCTTTTTTTCTTAAACGACTTAGCATACCCTCAGCTCTCTGAAGATCAGGTTAGCCTGCTGGAGTCACCCATAACATTGATAGAGGTGGATAAAGCTATCTCTGCACTCCAGTCAGGGAAATGTCCCGGGGCAGATGGCTTTCCAGTAGAATTTTTTAAGGTAATGAAAGTGAAGTTAAATAGTTTATTATTAAGGGTTTTTAATAAAGCATTTGAAGAATCGAAACTCCCAGAATCTATGTACCGGGCTAATATAACATTGATAGCTAAAAAAGATAAAAATCCGGAGTCATGCTCATCTTACAGGCCTATTAGCCTTCTTGGGGTTGATAATAAGATACTTTCAAAGATACTGGCTCTTAGGCTAGAAAAAGTAATGTGCTCTATTGTGCATGCTGACCAGACAGGCTTTATTAAGGGGAGGAATTCTTACAATAATACCCGACGTCTATTTAATATTATTCACTTTTTAAATTTTCATCAGATCTCTGGGGTTGTTCTTTCTATGGATGCCGAAAAGGCATTTGATAGAATTGAATGGGAATATATGTTTGAAATATTGAGAAGATTTGGGTTTGGAAAAAACTTTCTGGGGTGGATCAAAATTATATACAAATCACCAATAGCATCTGGAGACATGTACGAACTCCAAAACACGTATAAACTCTAAAACACGTAAAAACTCAGAAGCGCGGAAAAACTCCAAAACACATAAAAACTCCAAAACACGTAAAAAATCCAAAACACGTAAAAAATCCAAAACACGTAAAAACTCCATAGCACGTACAAACTCCGAAGCACGTACAAACTCTAAAACACGTAAAAACTCAGAAGCATGTAAAAACTCCAAAACACGTACAAAAGACAACAGAAGTGCTCCAGGATGCTAGGCCCAGTGTTGAGATTTTGTTACCTAGTGGCTGCACAAGCCAGCAAGTACCAATAACCGGATTTGCTGTGTGGTAGTAGCAGGTAAATGAACATTTTTATTCATTTACCTGCAATTATCTTCATTACCTTCAATTATTTGAATATATATGAGTGCTTGTGTATAAATACACAAACAATACACATATGCTTTCAATTGTGTAATTTAAGTGATCTAGGTAGTTTGTTTTGGAAGTTCAGTTCATGCTAGAAATGTGCCTCGGAGTTTGTACGTGTTTTGTCTCTAGGGGCCACCGCATATATTTATATATAAATAAAGCCACTTTTTTTTTCCATTAGTAATTCCTTTTGTGTATAATTTTATATTATTGTTAATAATAAATTAATTAAAGCAACAAAACAACCTGAAGAGCCGGTTCGGAGCCGAAAGAGCCGGCTCTTTTTAGTGAGTCGAACCGAAAGAGCCGGTTCTCTAAAAAGAGCCGGAAATCCCATCACTAATTGTGACCCCGTGCTACTGCTTTAGCCTGATTTGGCCCACGTCGCACGCTGCTTTAGCCCACGTCATACACAAACAGCTTCTTGTCAGAAGAGATACATTCAGAGCTGTGATTGATGAGTCCAAGGTTTCCCGAAACGGCTAAAGCTCCTAGCCAGGAAACGATAACTTCTTACATTAACAATTATTATTACTTTGCTAATTGGGCTACATAATTAACATAAGTAGATAAGCTACATAATCTACATACAATCATTTAAGTAAGTGTTTAATTAAACATTTGACCCAGACATAGGGGGGTTACAAGCCAGTGTACTCCTAGTGCTAGTACCAGACTTGGCTAAATGGAGAGGGGCTCCACCAGGAAGGGCATGTGGTATAAAATGTTGGCCAAATCAAACACATGGATGATAAAGAATGAGATTTCCATAGCAGTTTGGTCAAAGCTCAGGTTAACAATGACCGCCTCTGTTGGTCAGAAGGATTCTGGTGGAAATTGTACTACTGTTGGCCAAAGACAAATAAATAGCATCTTAAGGGGTAGCAAGAGAGGAGGAAAGGCAAGAGTGTGGTGGTTTAAATATATGACTGGTAAAGAGGGCGATGATATGATGGAGAGAAGAAAGGCAGATATATTGGATGGAAGAGAAGCAAAACTAGGAGCAGTGGAGGTTGATTGAAGCCGTTCTAACATGGTGTAGGTAGGAAGAGAAATGGAGTTGGGGTAATTTTGAAGGGAGAGTGTGTGACTAGTGATTGTGAGATCAAAGCTGGAAATCAAAGGGGTGATGTTGAATGTTGTCAGTGTGTATGCACAAGTTGGCTGTCACAAGATAAAAGAGAATTTTTGAGATGAATGAAGGGGTAGAGAGTGTCCCCAGGAGGAGATGAGTGATTAGAGCAGATTACAGGGGACATGGAGGTGAAGGGAGCAGAGGTGATGAAGAAGTGTTGCGTAGATATGGTGTTAAGGAGAGAAATGCAGAAGGACATGACAGTGGATTTTACAAAAAGGACGGGAAGAGCTGTGGTGAATACTTCAAGAAGACGAAGGAACAAACACACAGGTACACACAGTTATATCTTCCTGCACTCTTTCAGACTGCAAGAGCTGCAATCTGGAACAGATAGGCAACTGGAAGGTGGTGACAAGGGAGAACATAGCAGCATCAGATGGCAGTCTATAGGAAACCTTTGGAACTTGGTAAATCAAGTAGATTAGAGCATGTCTGCACTTGAAAATATGGCTGACCTGGTAATCTTAGTACAGATTTTACAGGAAGATTTCTGGGACCCCAGTGGATGGGGTCTTGTACTTTGCGTCTGTCATTACATTCCCAGTGTTTGTTTGTTTTTTTAATTAATCAGCAAATTGAAATCTTGTATAAGAAGACACCAGCGCATCAGTCTCTGGTTTGAGTTTTTCATCTGAAATGGATTATGTTCAGTGAACACTTGAATTGATTGTGACCTAGACTTAATGTAGATTTCACAGTTCTGCAAGGCAAGGACTTCCTTTTCAATAGTGCTACAGTTTAGCTGTTTGTGAACTTCTTGGAAAAGTAGCAGATGGGATGATCTATACCCTGTGAAAGGACAGTTGAAAGGAAGTGCAAAATTGGGTGTTACACAATAATGCTCTAGCAGATTCAAAGCATTCAAAGTTCTTCAGTGAGCTAAATACTCCCATGGGAGGGTTAGTTAGCTCATAGAGAATCCTGGATCAGGCAGACTATATCATCCCAAGCAGATTCAGACAGATGGGACAGGATGAACTCTAAATGATCTAATACCTAACAATGAGAATTTTTTAACTGAGCACCAAACACAAACACCTTTTTAAATCAGCCCATCATCAGAGGGTTTATATTAAGCAATCGCACACAGTGATAGTGGAGCAGCCGGGCTGCTTCTTGGAAAGTAACATTTCAACATGTTCATATGGCAGATCCTAGTTATTTGGATTACATAACTTACTAGGCAGGATCCAGCAAACTGTGCTTGCAAGCTGGACCAAAAAATGTTCTCACCTGTTTAAAGAGTCCTGAAAACAGTCTTTTTGTCATAATGGGCCTTCATCTTAGACTGAGCATGGTTTTCCTTTGGCTAACTGATGGGCGTAATGGAGTTTCTTTCAGAAACTGCTGACTTGGGGGGGGCACCAACAACCTTTCTTAGGCAGGTTCTCTCACAGAAGACAACAGCAGACGGCACACTCTCTACCAAACCGAAGGCAAAACTTGCACCACATGGTTTGAAGTGTCTGATTGAGTCTTTCTATAGATAATTGAGACTCTAAATGGTAACAGTTGGATTCATCTCGAACCCTTTTACATGAAATATGAGCCTTGGTCAGTTTAAGGAACTTTTGGTAAAGGTGGGAAAAAAAAAAAAATGTTATAGCCTCTGGGAATCTTGTCACGATGTGTGTTTACATGTGGATTTAGTTTTGGGTAAAGGATCCACAAAATCCAGTCTTACTCTGTAGCAAAGTTTTGAGACTAAAGTATATAGTTAGGGCTGATCAGGTGACCCTGAACCCTGTCATGTTGCCATAGTTTCAGACTGCTGCAGAACATCATGTGGGTCATTGAGAATACCCTATGTTTAGACACCACAACAGGAGGTCATTAAATTTTTGTCTTGAGACTTCTGTTAAAAGGAAGTTCTTCCTTCCCATTGTTACCCAATACCTGCCCATTTAATTGCAGTTTTCTCTGGACTACTGAAAGGCACGTACCTCACAGTATAAAGCACCTTGAGGGCTGTTTTGATTTGCCACTACATAAATAAATCTGAATTGAAGAAAGCGGTGAGACTGCTTCATTCATCTCAAATCACACAAATGCTATTAAAAAAAAATGAATAATAAAGAAAACACCCCACAGTGGATTCAGTTCAGTCATCCTTTATTTTGTAGTGTCAATATTAAGACTGAATCACAGCACTTTAATCTGAGAAAGGCAAATTTGACAGCAGCTCCCCTCTTTATTTAATCCAAGAGCACTTTTGAGGGTGACGGCAAAAATACCATCTGTAGCAAACGTGTCAGGCATCCTGTTCATCCGAGCAGCTGAGAAAAAAGGGAAAACCCTCAAAAACCAACCCACCTGTACTGCACCACGTAGGCTGAATGTAAACACCTTTAGGTAATCTGTTCTAAAATTTGTTCCATGTACTGCACTCAAATTCATCAAGAGAACACTCATATTTAAATAACCCTTGTCCCTAGTTATCACCATCAAGACAAACTTTAAAATATATTATTTCTGAAAAGGTAGCACCGTTCTCCCTCAGCTCTAGAAAATATGGAATGAAACATTGAGCTCTATTACAGGAATTAAAGATATTTTGTAAACTATGTAAGAAAATTTCTAGCGTTTCTATCAAAGATATGTCTTTGGAATTCTATTAAAAGAAACACTATTAAAGAAAAGGCTCAAGAGTATTGCTCCATTTCATGCTCTCCAGCAGGATCTTATAATCAAAGTGAACAGTGGAAGAAGTTGAGGCCCCAAGAAGGGGTCTCTAGATTCAGATGTGTTGTTCTGTAGGCTTCTCCTGGTAAGGTCAGTCCTGCTTGGAACGCTCTGGGTCGTACTTAATTAGCAGGTGGAGGGAGGCGAAGCCAAACAGAAAGGTCTGGATAAACCACAGGCACCGAGTGGACATGTCCTTGATGCCTTTGTTACTGCAGGAAAAAGTTAAGTGTATTTGTAGGAAGTAGATTCATCATGTGTGCAATGGTTGTTAAACCCTTAAACAGAAAATTATGCACAATTTGAATCCAGATGGCCATTTTTTTTTTTAAATTCAGAAATGTACATGTTGACATGAAATTCTGCTAAAAAATAGATTGCAGCACCACCTAGTGGATGTTAAGGTTCCTGTATTCTTACCTGCACAACTTCAGTGCAACCAGGGCCTCAGAAAGATGAATAGCACAGGCCAACCACCATCTGAAATGGGGGGAAGAAAAAAAAAAAAAAAGAAGTTCAACTCTCCAGTGATAACATTTCAAACTAGGATAATGCACATGCTTCCAAAAAGGGGGAAAAACCTACAAGTTAACAGTGAGGACTTTTCTGGTCTGAAAACAAGTTTTCCCCTTGTGCTGTTCTAATCACCGAGTGCTGATAAGCTTAAATTGATCAGTCGTTACAGATTTCAAACCACCAGTGACTCGACAATGGCTTCCAGCTGCCTTGCCTTTGAACAGACTGACTTAGCAGGTGAGTCACGTGACCGAAACCACAACAATACATTAAGCTCTGATTGCCGTCCTATTACTCCACAGCATGAGCGTCAATTTGCAACCTATGAATGTTGTGTCAACGATCCACATGTGCAGGGCGTGTGTGTGCGGGGCTGGGCGTGGTGATTTGCACATCATTAGAAAAATGTCTATTTAGATCTCCTAAAGTGATTGGCTTGCATTACAAAAGCTATAATGAGCAAACCTCATTACCAGAATTCTTTGTTTGCAGGCTTCACAGTGCTGCATTACTTACCCTTTGTACAGTAGATCAGGATGGTTATACGCAAGGTTTTTGGAGAAGGTGCCAAATGGACCAAGGAGCTCAAATGGGACTACATCTGGTGCAAACACTGTGCACTGGAACCAGAAAGAAGGAGTTTAAAAACACCATATACAAAAAACAAAACTCCCTTCTAAGTTTTTGAAGGGCAATATCTTTAAATAAGCAATTATTCTGAAAGTCTTTTGAAGTTTTTTTCCCTGCTCAAAAAAGACCTTTGGAATGTCCTTCAAGTCCAGAGAACTATTCCCAAAGACTACTTAAAGAAATCACATGAAAGCTTGCCCGAGAGAGTTAGTGGTGTTTCCAAGCGGTCTGTTACCGTTGTTTTGCTGGTAGCACATGGAGTGGTTCTTCCCTGGGGTTTGGTCCAAGAACACTGGGAAGTGAATGGATGTGTTCCGGTTTGTCACGTTGAAGTTGATCCAGAAAAGTTGGTCACACGTTCCATTGTCAAGTCCAGCGTCTTCAATGGTGATTATCTCGTATTGGGGTGGTCCCTGAAAGATACTAAGGAAGTTAAGCGAGTAGATGGTAGATGAGCTTGTCTCGTTGATGGTGATTTTATTATGCTGATAGCCAATGCCCAAAAAGCTGGCGGCACATTTGGCTTGTGTTTTGTTCATGTAGTCTCCATAAAAGGTGGGATGCGTTGAGGTGCTTGGCATGTGGGAGCAGACGTAACACGCAGTGTTGTTAGGCTCTCCCTTGGTTCTGTCATGCACGTAGCAATACTATGCGTTATTCATCCATGGGTGAATGTGGTCTTGTGCCATGTCACGAAGATGTGAGTTGTCATGTGTCCATCTTGTCTGCAGGTGGTGTTGTCTTCTTTATTGTCCTCGAAAAGCGCGAGGAGTCCTGCTAGGAGCAGGAGGACAGCTGCTAGGACGGCGAGTGTCTTCATGACAGCCAAACACACCTAGATCCTCGGGTGAGTAGACTACTGGCGAGAAGTAGAGGGCGGGATATACCCAATCAGCCCTCTCTTCACCAGGTAGATCACCAGAAGGTAGGGGTGCTGGAGTCTATGAGTCTAGGCTGTCACTCACTTTCTTGCAGTGGCTTTGGTGAATCCAAGATGGTCTTTCTGCCATCTTACAGGCGGTTGGTGTGGTGATGAGCACTTGGTAGGGACCTTCCCAGCGGGGCGAGCTCCAATTCTTTCTATGGAGAACTCGAATCAGGACCCAATCACCTGGCTTCAACCTGCAAGATACTGGAGAAGATTCAGAAGGCAGTTTATTGTTCAAAACAATATCTTTGTTTTCTAGTAGCTTCGACATCCATTCTGCTAGTGTGGTCTCTCTGATTGATTTATCTAAAGGTTCACTTGTGATTGGCAGTGGAAATGGTCTGCCATGAATGATTTCAAAAGGTGTGAGTTTCTGAGAACCCTGTGTTAGTCTCATCCACATTTTTACTAGGCCTATACACTCAGGCCATGGTCTCCCTGTTTCTTCCATACATTTTCTAAGTCTCTGTTTTATTGTGCCGTTAGTTCTTTCCACTAATCCTGCACTTTGCGGGTGATAAGCACAGTGATTTTTGATGCTGAATCCTAGTGCTTCAGAGACTTTGCTGATTACCTCATTGACAAAGTGTGTCCCATTATCTGATCTTATCAGAGTGGGGATGCCATATGTTGGAATAAAATGGTTACATAAGCATTTTGCTACTGAAATGGCATCTGCTTTCTTTACTGGGTAGATTTCTGGCCATTTTGAGAATACGTCTATGATCACTAGAGCGTATTTTGAGCCTTGGCATTCATTTAGTTCAATAAAATCCATGTGGATTGTGTGGAAAGGATGAGGTGGTGTGGGAAAATGACCTCTTTTTGGTCTGAGATTCCCTTGTGCATTGTGTTTTTGGCAAATCATGCATGTTCTGACAAATTCTTTTGCTGAAGTTTCGAAATTTAGAGTATAGAAGTGTTTGGAAATTATATCTACTATCCCTCCTGTTGTCACATGAGTAACTCCATGTGTCACTAAGGCTGCTGTTTTGTGTAGAGATTTTGGAAGTATTGGTTTTCCTTCACAAATCATCAAGTCATCTTTTAGTTGCGCTCCGCATTTCAGCCATTTCTTTTGCTCAGCTGTGGGAGCTGCTTTTTGTTCATCCTTTAAAACATCAAGTGATATTTGTGAGGGTGATGTTGACATTAGTGTGTCTACAGTTTGTTGTGCTGCTGATTTTGCAGCTTGATCTGCGAAGTTATTGCCTTTTGTTATGCTTGAGTTGTCTCTTTGGTGTGCTGCACATTTACATATTGCTAGCTGTCTTGGCAGAGTTATTACTTCTAAAAGTGTTTTTAGAAGATTTCCGTGTTGTACTGGATGTCCTGTGGAGGTAACCATGCCTCTATTTTGCCAGATTTTTGCAAAGTGGTGTACTGTAAACGTCAACTCGTGGTTTGGTTTCTTCATCTAGCTTTCTTATGCAGCAATGTGCGTCGCCATCTTCCAGAGTGGGAAGAAGTGTGCTAGGGTTTAGCTGTCCACACTTCTCAATTCTGATGTGTGACTGTGAGAGTAAAATGCCTACATAGGAAAGTTGTTGTGCATGTGTGAGGTATGATAGATTTGCTTGCAGTAAGATGGAGGTCACAGCATGTGGGACTTTAATGATCAATGTGTGTCCTAAAACAATATCAGTGGACTTTTTAACTTTTAATTTAAAAGCAGTACAGCTAAAGCACTCTATTATGCTAAGCTCACGTATTTTTCCTTCATTTCCCGTCCAGGTGTGGTTTCAGAACCGAAGAGCTTGCACCCTAAAATCAAAAGGATCCAGCAAAGCCCAGTGGCAGTCTCAGAGCCCAGCGCACAGTCTACAGGCTCGCCACCACACACAGGCCTTTGCACCTCAAATGCAGCAGGTGTTAAACAATGGACAGTTTCCTCCTGCCTTCAATGCCACCGGACAGTGTGGAGTCTCGTATGGGATTCAACCAGGAGGCTCAATGGGCAGTAACCCCAGCTCAAACCTGTGGGAGTACATGCCTCAGCCAGGCTGCCAAAAACTCCACTGGGGTGCCTGCGTGGCGTCAGCCTTCCATGGAGATGGTAAGCTACAACTCAAGCTCCAGCCAGGCAGCCTCCATGCACCCTAGTTCAGACATACACGGCCTCCTTCAAATATTCAAAGCAGACACTCCTGATTCTGGATTCTTCAACAGCAGCCGAGAGAGCAGCCCAACGGGTTGTCTGGAAGTCCCGACCCCACAGATGAGGAGTATTGGGGAGACTGTAGCAGCTCTTGAGGACGGCAGGGATGCAGGATATCCGCCAGTGGTCCAGGATAGCTCACTGCCAGTGCTGTCATTGCAAGATATTATGTGGGAGGAAATGGACTGGACAACGGAGTCACTGGAGAGGAGCCCCCTTACTTCTGATGGCTATGATGAGTATTTTTAATGGCTCAAGTGTTTGACGTATTTTCAAAATATTTTTTTTTAAAAAGCCATGTTTTTGCAGTAATTACTGCACATTTTTAGGATTTTTTTTTTTCTTCAAGTTTACTTAAAAAAGAAAAAAAAAAGAAACAAAAATCAGTCGTTATATTGCATAATACTGTTTTCTTGGCTTCCCCTTTCCAAGAATGTACTCTCAGCTAATTCATGACCAGAGATTTGGCTCTGCTCATAGATGGTGCCTGTGAGTTGTAAATATGAGAAAAAGGGGATTTTCTTTCTGTGCAGAGACATTATGGAGAGTAATATAAAAACATGTTAAATCCTAATGAATGTTGAAATTAAATTTAATCTGTAATAAGACTTTATGTAAAAAATAATTTTAACAAAAATAATTTATAGATATAGAGATGTTATTGTATAATGTTTCCATTTTGATTGGTTAATTTTAAGGATCTGATAACAGAGGATGTTGTTTGCTGTAAAGATTATGAAGCCCTGTGAGGTTAATTATTGGTTTGGGAAACGAAGATGTTGATATAATATATTTGATTCTGTTAAGCTTTGTTCTTATGTTGTATGACTGACATATAGTGTATGATAATATAGAGAATATACAGTTATAAATATGATTCTGTTATTATGTTCGCATGTTTTGCCAATAAAGTTTATTCTAAATGAACGTTCACATTGCGTCCATGACTCATAACTTACAACATAGTACTGCAACATCATGGTGTCGTGTACAGTGATTCTTATTCTGTAATTTCTACTTTGTTTGTTTTTTTGCCTTAAATTCAATTTAGTTTATTTTCTACATAATTATTTTTATTTTATATTAGTTTAGTTTTTCAAGTTAAAGTTAAACAAAGATTTTTTTTTTTCACAGCTAGTTTTAGTTTTTAGTTTAGTTCCAGTTAACTATAGTGAGTGGATAAAAATATCCACCCAGTTATTTGGGTTTAATTAGAGGCTTTTATATTTATCAGCTCTTTGGCTGTGCTGCCTTTCATTTCTCTTTTTTTCACCTGAGAGTGTCTTCTTGTTCATGGCAAGGAGGTTAACTTCTTTTCTACAGGGTGGGCCATTTATATGGATACACCGTAATAAAATGGGAATGGTTGGTGATATTAAAGTCCTGTTTGTGGCACATTAGTATATGTGAGGGGGCAAACTCCTCAAGCTGGGTGGTGACCAGGGGCGATTACAGGATCAGAAGTTTGGGGGTGCTGAGCACCCAGAGAGCTGCCCATCCAGGCAAGGTAAACTTTACTCATCACAATGAGGAAGGAAGGACAGAATAAAGACATGCTGTGGAAGAGAGACAGACGTTAATAACAGATATGATTCAATGCAGAGAGGTCTATTAACACATAGTGAGTGAGAAAGGTGACTGGAAAGGAAAAACTTCATGCATCATGGGATGCATCAGCCTACGTCTATTGCAGCATAACTAAGGGAGGATTCAGGGTCACCTGGTCCAGCTCTAACTATATGCTTTAGCAAAAAGGAAGGTTTTAAGCCTAATCTTGAAAGTAGAGATAGTGTCTGTCTTCTGAATCCAAACTGGAAGCTGGTTCCACAGAAGAGGGGCCTGAAAACTGAAGGCTCTGCCTCCCATTCTACTTTTAAATACTCAACAAGTAAGCCTGCAGTGTGAGAGCGAAGTGCTCTAATAGGGTGATATGGTACTACAAGGTCATTAAGATAAGATGGGGCCTGATTATTTAAGACCTTCTATGTGAGGAGCAGGATTTTGAATTCTGGATTTAACAGGAAGCCAATGATGGGAAGCCAAAACAGGAGAAATATGCTCTCTCTTTCTAGTCCATGTCAGGACTCTTGCTGCAGCATTTTGGATTAGCTGAAGGCCTTTCAGCAAGTTTTTAGGACATCCTCATAATAATGAATTGCAGTAGTCCAGCCTGGAAGTAATAAATGCATGAACTAGTTTTTCAGCGTCACTCTGAGACAGGATATTTCTAACTTTAGAGATGTTGCGCAAATGGAAGAAAGCAGTCTTCCATATTTGTTTAATATGTGCGTTGAAGGACATCTCCTGGTCAAAACTGACTCCAAGTTCCTCACAGCGTTACTGGAGGCCAAGGTAATGCCATCCAGAGTAAGAATCTGGTTAGATACCATATTTCTAAGATTTTCAGGGCTGAGTACAATAACCTCAGTTTTATCTGAATTAAGAAGCAGAAAGTTAGCGGCCATCCAGGTCTTTATGTCCTTAAGACATTCCTGCAGTTTAACTAATTGGTGTGTGTTACCTGGCTTCATAGATGGATAGAGCTGCGTGTCATCTGCATAGCAGTGAAAATTTATGCTATGTCTTCAAATGATGTTGCCTTGGGGGAAGCATGTATAATGTAAACAGAATTGGTCCTAGCACTGAACCCTGTGGAACACCATAACTGACCTTAGTGGGTGAAGAGGACTCTCCATTTACATGTACAAATTGGAGTCTATTAGATAGATATGATACAAACCAGTGCAGCATAGTACCTGTAATACCTACAGCGTGCTCTAATCGCTCTAATAGGATATTATGGTCGACAGTATCGAACGCTGCACTGAGGTCTAGCAGGACAAGCACAGAGATGAGTCCACTGTCAGAGGCCATAAGAAGATCATTTGTAACCTTCACTAAAGCCGTTTCTGTTTCTGTACAATGTATGAAAAGATCTTTACTGCAGATACTACTATGGCTCTGCAGATTTTTTCTTTTCTTTTAACCTATGTCGCCTCACCTTGAGGTTGGCAAATCTGTCTATCACATTTTGGTGGTCAAGTCTCTCAAGCATCTCTTTCTCAACTGACATCACAGCCAGGTGCTGGAGTCTGCTTTGACCCATGGTCCTTCTCAGCCAGGTATGGAGCTGACTCCAGACTCTAAAAGACCTTTGACAGATACAGCTCTAACTGGGTTTGTTAGGGCAACCTGAATAACAGTTTTCAGTGTGGGGAAAATCTGATTATCCAGAAGATTGTACAATGTTAACATATCTGGAATGGCACCAGCCTCACTCTTGAGCTTCAAAAAGTTTTTGGCAACTGTGACTTCCTCTGACTGAAGTTCAATATGGTAATGCAGTGCCAGGGCTGACCACCCAGTTTGTTTTGCAGATTCTGTATAGCAGCTTTAATATAGGGAGAACACAACTTCCAGACTGTATGAGTAAAATTAGTTGTTGTTTTTTGTCTTTGCCAGTTTAACTTTTTTTGTTTTGCCTGTTAGTACTCCCTGTCTGTTTTCTTACCTGGTTCTTCCTGATCTTGTACTTGATAGTACTCTTGTACTCCTCATGTTCCCCTCTTTCCTCTCTCCCTCTTTGGACTGACAATCATACACAAATAGATTGTATTCAATTAGATTACAAAAATACTATTAAGATCACTAACAAAAAAAGTCCTCTCTCAGTGTACTTTCAACCAAAAGGCAAATAACCAAACCACATGTACACCTAATAAAGGATATAAATATTGAAACACTGATCCAACATTATCCTTTATTGATGGATCATTTGAGTTTACACTTTTACCTGAATGTGGCTCCTGTTTTTGAAAAAACTCCCTCATATCCATTATGAACCTGGCTGTGTCTCTGTACCAGTGGCGGTCCTAGCCTGTTTGGCGCCCCGGGCGAACACGCCCTCTGGCGCCCCCCCCCCCCACACGCACACACACACACACACACACACACACACACACATATATGACCCTATATATGAAGAGAGAGAGAGTATGCATAGTATGCAAACGGCTACCAAACAGACATCATAATTCGTCATACAATGGGAACAGGACAAATCAACAATTGACACTGACTAATTAATATTATATTAATATATCTTGCTTCCGGCGCCGCTCCGAGCTGGCAGCCAGTATCAGCAGCTCCGACCTGACCGAGTCCCTTTTTCTCTTTAATATATGTTCCTCTGTTGTTTTTGTGTTTTTTGTTTTTGTTTTTCTATTGTGGAGTGCTGTCCCCCACAATGGAGCTCAGAATTCTATGGACAATGGTATTCTTTATCACATTTTTTACGGCGTCTTTGTCCGGAGAGCGCGTGGAGGTCCGACCTCCCATTGTTTACAGCAGGGATCAGCTGTTAGCCCTCGGAGCCTCCGCTGCCATGCCTACCGCCGAGCAAGCTAACATCCCCCGCGAAGTGAGGAGGAAGAGACGCGGTACTCGGGCCGGGATCGGGCGTCGCAGTAAAGTTAGGAGGTACCGGCCAGCGATTCCATCTATTATTATGGGGAATGTGAGATCTCTCCCCAATAAAGTAGACGAACTGGCAGCCCTTACCCGACATCAGAGGAGCTACAGGGAGTGCAGCCTGATGTGCTTCACAGAGTCGTGGCTAACTGCGCTAACTCCGGACTCACATGTAAACATGGATGGTTTTCATCTGATCCGGGCCGACAGAACAACGGAGAGTGGTAAGAAGAGAGGAGGGGGTCTGGCTGTGTTTGTGAACGATAGATGGTGTAACTCTGGGCATTTATCTATCAAAGAGACGCTATGCTGTAAGGACATTGAGCTGCTAGCGGTTAGCATGAGACCGTACTATCTACCGCGAGAGTTTACACACGTGATTATGATAGCTGTGTATGTCCCGCCCTCTGCTAGCGCTGCAGCAGCCTGTGAGGTCCTGCACACTGTAACCAGCAGACTCCAAACACAGCACCCTCAGGCCCTTTTCCTGATCTCTGGGGACTTTAATCACATCTCCCTGTCCTCCACTCTCCCCACCTTCACCCAGTATGTTACCTGCCACACCAGAGACAATAAAACATTGGACTTATTGTATGCCAACACCAAGGAGGCATACAGCTCATCACCTCTCCCTCCCCTTGGGGGCTCAGATCACAATCTGGTTCATCTCCAGCCTGTGTATAAACCTCTAGTACACAGAGAACCAGTAGTGAAACGCACAGTAAGGAAATGGTCGACAGAGACTGAAGAGGCCCTGAGGGACTGTTTCCGTTCTACTGTGTGGGACAACCTCTGCAGTCCCCTGGAGGATGACCTCAACAGCATCACAGACTGCATTACGGATTACATGAACTTCTGTGTGGACAACACCGTACCCATCAAAAAGGTACGGTGTTTTTCTAACAACAAGCCATGGATAAATCCTGAAATTAAGGCTCTCCTCAAGGAGAAGAAGAGAGTCTTTAGAGCTGGAGACAAACAGGAGCTGAGAGTTGTTCAGAAGAAGCTGAAATGGAAGATAAGGCAGGGGAAGGAAAACTACAGGAGGAAGATGGAAGAGCAGCTGCAACAGGACAACATCAGAGGGGTCTGGAACAGCCTGAAGACAATCTCAGGACAAAAACCAACCCCCCAGGCTGCAGGAGACTTGGGGTGGGTGAATGACCTACTGCAATCTCCTTCATCTTCAGGGACTGCCTGTCCTTCATCTCAGGACTTCACACCTCTCAGCTTCACACCTCCCAGCTCCCAGTCATTACACCCACCCCCGGCTTCTGTGGACTCCAACATACACACCCCTCCCCCAAAACCCCCTCTCTCCATCTCAGCACTTCAAGTGAGGAACAAGCTTCGCAAGATCAAGTTGCGTAAGGCTGCAGTCCAGATGGCGTCAGCTCCAGGCTCCTGAGGTGCTGCGCAGATGAACTGTGTGGCATCCTAGGTTATCTGTTCAACCTGAGCCTGTCACTGGGGAAAGTACCACAGCTGTGGAAGACCTCCTGTGTGGTACCGGTACCAAAGACCTCCCATCCCAAGGACATCAGCAGCTACAGGCCGGTAGCCCTGACATCGCATCTGATGAAGACCCTCGAGAGGTTGGTTCTAAACCATCTGCGCCCCCTGGTGAGGTCTTCATTGGATCCGCTGCAGTTTGCTTACCAGCCTGGCATCGGGGTGGAGGACGCCATCATCTACCTCCTGCACCGAGCTCTGACTCACCTGGAGAAGCCTGGAAGCACTGTGAGGATCATGTTCTTTGATTTCTCCAGTGCTTTCAACACCATCCAGCCACGACTTCTGAGGGACAAGCTGGAGCTATCGGGAGTGGACCACCACATGTCCCAGTGGATACTGGACTACCTCACAGAACGTCCACAGTATGTGAGGTCACAGGGCTGTGTCTCTGACACGCTGGTCTGCAGTACGGGGGCCCCACAGGGAACTGTGCTGGCACCGTTCCTCTTCACCCTCTACACTGCAGACTTCTCCATCAACTCCCCACGCTGCCACCTACAGAAGTTCTCTGACGACTCTGCCATAGTCGGCCTCATCACAGGTGAGGACGACTCGGAGTACAGACAGTGGACTCTGGACTTTGTGGACTGGTGTCAGCAGAACCACCTGCTGATCAACGCCGGAAAAACCAAGGAGTTGGTGGTGGACTTCCGGAGACGCAGACCCACCACACTGACACCGGTGAACATCCAGGGAGTGGACATTGAGATAGTGGACTCTTATAGGTACCTGGGTGTTCACCTGAATAATAAACTGGACTGGAGCCACAACACTGATGCTCTTTACAGGAAGGGTCAGAGCAGACTCTACCTGCTGAGGCGGCTGAGGTCATTTGGAGTACAGGGAGCGCTTTTAAAGACCTTCTATGACTCTGTGGTGGCATCTGTCATTTTTTACAGTGTGGTATGTTGGAGCAGCGGTTTATCGGCAGCTGAGAGGAAGAGGTTGGATAAACTCATCAGGAAGGCCAGCTCTGTTCTGGGATGCACCCTGGACCCAGTGCAGGTGGTAGGAGACAGAAGGACTCTGGCCAAAATAACATCTCTGATGGACAGAGTCTCCCACCCCATGCATGTAAATGTTGCTGAACTGCAGAGCTGCTTCAGTGACAGACTGCTGCATCCTAGATGCATGAAGGAGCGTTTCCGCCGGTCCTTCCTCCCTGCAGCTGTCAGACTGTACAATCAGAACTGCTCCCAACAAACACAGATGTCAACATTAGCGCTGTAACAACTTCTACTGTTATAACTTGCACATTACTTTTCTCAGCTTATATATACACACAACTTATTGGAAGTTACATGTCTACTTTTTAATGCACAGGTACAATAAACAATCTGCACTTTTCTAATTATTCTAAATATTCTTAACTATTTAAACATCTTTCAGTATCCTGCTCCGTTTGCACACTATGTGTACGCTAATTTAAACAACTGTACAGTACTCTGCTCTGGTAGCTATTGTCCATGATGTAAATATGTAAAAATTGTGCTTCTGTTCTGTGTCCTGCTCTGTTTGTATATGTGTGTTTTTGCTGCTGATACAACCAAATTTCCCCTTGTGGGACAATTAAAGGATTATTCTATTCTATTCTATTATTGTATATATTGTTTGGAGTTTAGTCTGTTACTGTTACTATTTTTACCATTTCTTCTTGGAGGAACTGTAACCCACATAATTTCCTTAGGGATTAAGAAAGTATTCTGATTCTTAATGTTTTAGGATACATGACCTGCCATTATCCAATGACACATCTGCTTACCTGTATCTTTTGCTCGTTTCTCCTTGTAGGAGCCATAATTAAATGTATTGAATTTTAATGATCACTGGGTTTTCATTTGTTTGGTTGCTATGGTGATGTGTAACGGGAATCACGTGGGTGCTAGCGGTGACATTAAGAGGGCGTTGTCAGTCTGTCTTTCACTGGTTTGATTTTGACAGAGAGGGCTGGGTAGCCGTAGTTTTTGTTGATCGCAGCACAACGAGTTTCCCCTTGTTGCATTAGAGCTGTGATGTTTTAAGAGTTTGAATCGCGAGCCGATCACATTGCTCTGTAAACTTTTCAAGCACTTTAATAAACGAGCAAGCAATTCCACCTCTGGCATTATTGCGTAAAGTTGACAGCGTGTCAGGCAAATAGGCAGGCTCCATCCCCGGCCTCTAGCGACTGTGGAAGTCGCGACACTCCTCTTCTTTTCTCTTTTTTTTAAACTTTAAAAACGGGTTGTGTGTGAGACTTTAAATCAACAAAATATAAAATATACATTTTAAATTGTTATTGATCCCTTTACCCCTGGTCCTAAAGTGTATATTTATTTTCTTACTCTTCTTATATTTATTGTTTGTTTACTTGCACTGCTGTAACTGGAGCCTCGTCGTCTCGTCTCTCTATATACTGGACTGTATGTAGCGGAGATGACAATAAAGTTTACTTTACTTCAGCAGCGAGCAGGCGCACCGAGGGCTCTCGCGCTCACTTTTCGCGTATAGAATTTCGAAAAAACATCGGTGCAAATTATAAGTCTGTATCATAATGTCTGCTGTTTTCGTGTTGTTGGTTTGTTTTTATTTTGTTTTATTTTGCGAGTTGGTTATTAGATGCTGCTCCAGCCACCCAGAGACTCCCCCGCCGCCCCGCCCTCTCCTCCCTGTGACGCAAGCAGCAGGCGCACCTCGCAAGGGCGCTCCCAGCAAATGGGCGACAGAAAACCGATCGGTGCCTATGCCATTCCCAATATGCGCTGGCATGATGTCGGGGCAGCATGAGTACGAGCATTTTTTTTTTTTTGCCGATGCCCGTGATGCCGCCCCCCACCACGATGCCGCCCCGGGCAACCGCCCGTGTCGCCCGTATCTAAAACCGCTACTGCTCTGTACACAAACACACACACACACACACACACACACAACGGGAGTTATAAGGTTAATGGGCATCCAGTCAGTTAGCTAGTTAGTACCTTGGGTTCGATATGAGCACATGCATATATGACAAAATAACCAGTTTCTCTCATTACATTTTAAACAGGACAGTTGTAACAGCAGTAGCTGCGGACAATGTTAAGTTTTTTTATTTATTTATTTATTTAGGACAGTGCATGCTAATGACCATAAATGTAAAAACAAATTACATGAATGTAAACATGCCAGATTATAGCCAAAGGCTAATTTCCATCTGTTGTCCTTAAACATAAAAAAAATAGACATAATAATTCATAAAAATTCATCATTCATTCATAATAAAAACTCCATCACCAAACTTACACATACACACCATTCTGTTCCCAAATAAAACATTAAAACTATACAACTCATACATGATCACAAACTTGATTTGTCCATAACCAGTTTTTAAGCTTTGCCTTAAACAAATTGAAAGTCGAGCATTCTCTAATGGGTTGAGGAAGACTGTTCCACAGATGGCCACCCTTGACAGAGAGGACGTTCTGCCCAAATGCTGTCCGTCTGTGAGGTATAAACAAGTCTCCTCGGGTTGTAGCTCGAGTGGTCCTGTCTGAGCTTTCTTTATGCCTAATGAACTGCTTTAGTGGTGGTGGAGCAAGGGAGTGTAAGACTTTATATATTAAACAGACTCTTTTTAAGTTTCATTAAGTTATTGAAGTTCAGTAATTTATGTTTTTTTAACACATGACAGTGGTGGTGGGAAGTCGGTTTTTTGTCAAGTAGTTTTAAACTTCTTTTATAAATATTTTCAATAGTTTTAAGTGTTGTTGGACAAGCAAGTGACCAGGACGTCAAACAATAGTCCATATGAGAGATGATCATTGAGTAAAAATAAGTTTTTGCAACATTCATATTTAAATTATTACGTATATGATTAAAATTTCGATTATTAAATTTAAGTACCTGGGACACTTTATTTATGTGACTCTTGAAGGATAATGTTGGGTCTAGAATGACCCCAAGATATTTAAATTCTGGTGCTAGATCAAGCTCTACTCCATCCAGGAATATGTTTGACTGCTTCAAGTTTAAGGGGCGTTTTGAAAAATACATGCAGACAGTTTTTGAGGTGTTCAACATTAGGCATGAGTCCTCCAGCCAGCTATACATTAATGCTAAAGCAGCTGTAAGATCTTTTGCCACCTGCTGGACACTATTTGCTTGCGTATATATAACTGCATCATCCGCATACATCTGAGCAAATATATTTGGACAGACTTCAGGTAAGTTATTGATAAAAAGAGAAAACAATAAGGGCCCAAGAACAGATCCTTGAGGAACCCCTGTATCACAGTCTAAATATGGAGATTTAACCCCATCCAACACCACACACTGTTTCCTGTGTGAGAGATATGAGGCAAACCACTGAAGAGCCTGACTGGAGATATTAAACTGAGTCAATCTGGACAACAATATCTGATGGTTTACAGAGTCGAAAGCCTTCTTCAGATCTAAAAATACAGCTCCAACACAGGGACTCTTGTCCAGCAAGCTCTTCAAGTTCTCCACTAACATACACAGGGCAGTACCTGTGGAGTGATGTGCCCGAAACCCAAACTAGGTGAGCAGTGAGGAGTTTAACCACCCACTTCTCAGCTATTTTAGATATGACCGGGAGTATGCTTATGGGGCGACAATTAGATATGTCAGTCTTCACACCTGCTTTGAAAATTGGTGTAACTGCAGCAATTTTCCAATCTGTTGGAACAATGGAGTGTTCGAAAGACATATTCAAAACATGAGTGGTTGGATGTACAAGCAAATCCATATGTTCCTTTAGGAAATTTGTGTTAATACCATATACATCAAGTGCTTTTGATTGTTTTAAACCTGTAATTAGTTTAGCAACTTCAGTGTCTGAAATATGAGTGATGGTGAACAAATTTTGACCAACATCATTCACATTATCAGAGCATACGACTGAGTCAAAGCGCTGACTGATCTCCTTAACAGATGAAATAAAGAAAGTGTTTAAGTTACTGGCAATAGATAGAGGCTCTCTAACAATAGAGTTATTTACATAAAGTTCAATTGTATTTTTACTTTTGTTTGAATGACGGCCAAGTAATTTATTTAAGTGTTGCCAGATAATTTTACCATTACCTTTGGCTCTTTCAATTATATTTATAAAAAAAATTTGCTTTGGCCTGTCTCAAACTTCTTGTTACTTTGTTCCGCATTGAAGTAAATCTCTGTCTATCCAGAGTTAGACCTGTTTTCAGGAACTGTTTTAGTAATTGATCTCTTGTTTTCATTAAATTCTTGCACTCTTTGTTTAACCAGGGCAAATTAGATGTTGTCTTTATTTTTTGTCGACCTCTAATGGAGTATGTTGATATAACATCCTTGACAATGTCAGTGAAATGACTGCTGCAGAATTGTGGATCATCACTACACAATAAAGGCTCCCAGTTAACTGATGCTAATGCTTCTGCTACATTTTGTCGCTGACTTCTTGGTATAAATTCATAAAAGGATCTCCTATTAGATGAACTTTGAAAGTGATTCTTAACCCGTGATTTTATAAGTTTTCTAGAAAATAAAATAAAATTGTGGTCTGAAATACCAGTGATAAAATTATAAGATTTAATAATTCGCTCGGGCTTATTACTGAAGACCAGATCTATTTTAGTTTTAGAGTGTCTCGTTATTCTTGTGGGTTGTTCAATGTGTTGAGTAAAGTTCAAAGTCTCCATTATGTCCTTAAGTGTTTTTCTGTCCTTTTCACAGTCCCAGTTGACATTAAAATCTCCCATTACAATTATTTCATTAGACTTATTATTTATAGTATGATATTTAAGTAATATCTGTAGTTGTTCGTAAAAAATATTCTTTGCGGAAGGAGGGCGATATAAACAGATCAACGTAAATGACATTTCAGGGGAAAGAGTGATTTTAACAGAAATATGTTCTATTTCGACATCTCTTGGTGAACTAAGTAAAGAGCAATCCAGGTGTTTTTTTTTTGTTTGTTTTTTTTTTTTTTACATACACAAGTATTCCTCCTCTTGTTCCAATTCTATCCCTTCTGAATACTGTGTACTCTGGAAAGACAACCGCAGACTCAGGAGAAGAACTTGTGAGCCAAGATTCAGAGATACCCAAAATAGAAATATTGGAATTGCTTAGAATATGTTCCAGTTGCTCATGCTTTGGTAACATACTGCGAATGATAATGTGTCCACATAGAAGCCCCTTTGGTTTATTTTTAGTGTCCCAGTGTACTTTAGCCTGATTAAATGTCTTGCAGATCTTTGTTCCTCTGTAACTTTTAATAGCAGGATTTCTTGTCCTTTTGTTGACAATGCTATGAGCATTTAATGATGAAAAACCCTTTACCGGAGACTGTAGTTTGGGTACAGCAGGTGGGGGCCCAGGCAGCCGAGATGGGGGCCCAGGCAGCCGCGTTGGGGGCCAAGGCAGCCGAGGTGGAAGCCCGGGCAGCCGAGGTGGAAGCCCGGGCAGCCGAGGTGAAGGCCCAGGCAGCTGAGATGGAGGCCCAGGCAGCTGAGGTGAAGGCCCAGGCAGCTGAGATGGAGGCCCAGGCAGCTGAGATGGAGGCCCAGGCAGCTGAGATGGAGGCCCAGGCAGCTGAAATGGAGGCCCAGGCAGCTGAGGCAGAAACTCAGGCAATTGAGGCGGAGGCCCGAGCAGCTGAGGTGGTAACCCAAACAGCAGAAGTGGAGGCCCGGACAACAGGGGGGTAAACACTATTAGCTGCAGGTGTAGCCTTACTAACTGGGACGGTGGTTGGAGCACAGTTAGTTGAGATGGAAAGCAATGCAGAGATAGCTGTGCCCATAGGCTAACTAGGCTAATTAGTTGTAGCCAGTCCAAATCACTGATGTTTGAATTAGGTCCAGGATTTAGTTCTATATCACCAGCCAAAAGTAGCATCAGAACAACTTTCAGAATCTCCAGTGACAGTTGTGGTATATTTGATTGTTCGTGTTTACCTGGGGGTGGTCTAGCATGACCAAAATCCAAGAATCTTGTGAACAAAAGATGTTGACTCCATTTGGCTGGGAAAGTGGTATAATTATCCAGCTTTCTTGGACATGTCGAACTCCACAGAAGATAAAAATGTATAAAAACAAAAAGACAAGTTGATGTCAAGATCCAGGGGTTTTTAGATGGTTTTTTAGGTGGGTTTTTTGGCAAAAGCACAGGACCTGCCAAGCTGTGTGTCTGCACCCTAGCAGCCATCTTGAGCTTTGTGTCAAGATGGCTGCCAAGATGTCAAGATGTGTCAAGATGTGTCAAGTTTGTGTCAAGATGGCCAGCACCCCCCAAAATGGGCTAAAATCGCCCCTGGCTTAAATTGATCACTCGTTACAGATTTCAAACCACCAGTGACTCGACAATGGCTTCCAGCTGCCTTGCCTTTGAACAGACTGACTTAGCAGCTGAGTCACATGACCGAAACCACAACAATACATTAAGCTCTGATTGCCGTCCTATTACTCCACAGCATGAGCGTCAATTTGCAACCTATGAATGTTGTGTCAACGATCCACATGTGCAGGGCGTGTGTGTGCGTGTGCGGGGCTGGGCGTGGTGATTTGCACATCATTAGAAAAATGTCTATTTAGATCTCCTAAAGTGATTGGCTTGCATTACAAAAGCTGTAATGAGCAAACCTCATTACCAGAATTCTTTGTTTGCAGGCTTCACAGTGCTGCATTACTTACCCTTTGTACAGTAGATCAGGATGGTTATACGCAAGGTTTTTGGAGAAGGTGCCAAATGGACCAAGGAGCTCAAATGGGACTACATCTGGTGCAAACACCGTGCACTGGAACCAGAAAGAAGGAGTTTAAAAACACCATATACAAAAAACAAAACTCCCTTCTAAGTTTTTGAAGGGCAATATCTTTAAATAAGCAATTATTCTGAAAGTCTTTTGAAGTTTTTTTCCCTGCTCAAAAAAGACCTTTGGAATGTCCTTCAAGTCCAGAGAACTATTCCCAAAGACTACTTAAAGAAATCACATGAAAGCTTGCCCGAGAGAGTTTAAAATGTGAAGACGACAGTTAAGCTTTGTTTTTGCCCTATAAACTGCATTTCCATGTATGTCTGCACGTTTTAGTAAACTGCCATACTTCGGCCCAGTGTTATAAAAAATTAAAGAAATAAGTTTAAAGGATGGGTGGCTCAAGACTTCTGCTCAGTACTGTGTGAGAACTTTAGTTTAGTCAAAGACTGTCTGTGTTTCTAATGACTGTATGATATATACTCATTTCATGGCATGCATATGACCACAGCAAGTCGTATTTTTTCCCGCTGAAAGTCCCCTCCATGGTCCCCATATTAACAAGAGTTGCCAACATCAGACACTCCCAGTGCTCACAGGCAATGACTTGCTGTTTTAATGAGAAGACCCCACAGTGGCAATAATGAAGTGTATCATTTTATTTTCCTGCTGTGGAAGGGTGCTATGAATGACTCTTTCCAGCAGTTTAGACCATGACTGTAGCCGATTTATGCACTACAAAGTGCAGCCTTGTTGTGCAAAATGCCATAAAATATGTCACAGTTTTAGATGAAAATCAGTTCTGTTCACTGTGTTTGGCTGTTTGAGTTATACCAAAGAAAGCCAAGTGTAGGCATAATTGTGGTCTGATCCAATTACTGATCTTCTACACAATATAATCTTCAGCTTCCAACTAACTGTTAATTCATTTAATGATAAATATTCATGAAAAACATTTCTTTTAAAGACATGAGCTGACAAATAGAACACACTGCTGCCATTGTCCATTTCTTCCCACCTCTGACCTGTCAGGCTGACTGTGGCTCTGGCCACAAAAACAACACAGATATTGCTGGAACCCACTTTGGATGTCCACAAAATACCCTCAACAGCAAGCCTTGTTTCTTGAACTAGAATTGGTTATAGATAAATCAACCCTGGGATATTTTGATTTGGTGGCCCCAAGGTGCAAAATACACCATTTCAGAAAACATGGATATGAGAACAGTGACACTGTCAAAGGCACAAAAAAAGCACTTCACAGAGTAGGTAGGGACAACATTCCTGTCGTTTACCTAAATAAACAAACCTGGCACTGGCAACAGGTTGATAACATTTCGTCTGTTTAGCAGTGATACTCTCCAAATTTTAAACCAATTTTAGAAGCTTGGCATTAAAAAGTAATTTCAGCACAGTGGAACTTATTTAAAATTCGCGTGTTTTTAGTTCTGAAACGTTGGCATCTTCGGGCCACCGTACTGTTTGTACATTTAAACGGTTATGCTCCCATCTACCCCAGTTTGAGTCATTTCTCCTTAATGGCAATACTTTGGAAAGCAGGCGTGAATGCTTTGGGGTCACTTTACCATATTTTCTTGACCAAACAAAAGGTTAATTAGCTACAAGCTAAGCCCAACACGTACAAACCAGCCCACCTGTTAGCTTAAGCGCCCCTTACGTTACAGCGCAGTGTTCACCGAGCACTACCGCGGGCAGCCTTGATGAAAGAAAGCTAACGTAGCTAATTTGAACTGAGTTCTGTATCAGCTGCTAATGTTAACCCGTACAGTGGACTTTGAGCTGTTTGTTTGACCTGTGTCACACCGAGAACTGAATGAACCTCGATAACATTAGCTTTTACATAGACACCCTTGGCAATGGCTCCATACACTAACCTGCCGATATTTATACATTTTCCTCATTTAAAAATTAAGTAGCAATCGACAACAGGGAGGACTAAACTCTCCCCGAGCCCCGAGTAATTTTCAGAAAAATACAATTACCCGGAGGACATATTGTGCAACACAACTCCACGGGCTCCGCGAGCAGTTACAAATGAGAGAAAAAAGGCTGACGGTAATAATATCTCAGTTGTACCACAGTACAGCTGATTTAACGAACTTACAGCGAAATATATCAGCGCCACTGACAGGGTGACCATCCAGAAGAGACGTGTTCTCTGAAAATAATCGCGTCCATCACTTGTAGCTAGTGATGGGTCCTGCAACACTGACGCACCGACGCATGTATCAAGCTCACCTAGCGATGCCTGTATCTTCTTCTTCTTCTTCTTCTCCTACATTTTAATGGCGGTTGGCAAACAACTTTTAGGTGCATTTACCGCCACCTTCTGGAAAGGAGTGTGGGACAGAACGGTTTCGTAACCTACAGTCTCGGATACACACCCGTCAATCTTAAAAAAACAAACACTGCCCTATAAACAACATCCCCTGCATCCCTTTGAAATATGTCTCTTACCCTTAGGTGAACACTATTTTCTTGCAATTCAAACTGCAATCTTTCCCTTTCTCGCTTATACTTATCGCACTCCAACACTACATGCTCAAACGTCTCCTCCTGTCCACAGAAGTCACAAGTCCCCGTGTCATGTTTGCCCATCTTTTTAAGTGTGCTATTCAAGCCTGTGTGACCAAATCTTACCCTGGAGATTATATCCTCGTCTCTTCTACTTCTAAAGCTCCTTCTACATTGCCCGACTGTTTTCTGCATGCCATAATAATACCTGCCTTTCCCATCTCCATCCCATTGTGCCTGCCACTTCTCCTTCAACTTTACCTTGATTAAACTTTTCACCTCACTTTTACTGTATTTGATAGTCAAACCCACACAACTTCTTCTTGCTGCACTCTTTGCAAACTTATCGGCCTGTTCATTACCATCAACACCGATATGCGCAGGAACCCATAAGAAAGCCACTTCTATCCCTCTATGTTTAATTCTATACAATAAATGAAATATCTCAAAAACAATATCTTGTCTAGAGTCCGAAGACATATTACCTATACTCACCAGTGCGCTGCTAGAGTCTGAGCAAACCAAATACCTCCCCAGTGGTGCGTCCTCCACCCAGGTCAAAGCCATTAAAATTGCTACAAGCTCCCCAGTATAAACTGCCAATCCATCTGTAATTCGTGCACTCGCCATATGACTTATGTCTGGGAGAACAAATGCAACACCCACTCTGTTATCCAACAGTTTTGACGCATCAGTAAAAATCTTCACATAACCTGAGTACCTTCCCACTATATGATCTTGCACCTGGTTTTTAGTCACCCCCCCTCCCTTACGTAACAAATAGAAGTCAGGACTTATTTGGTCATATAACCAAGGTGGCAAAACTGACAAGGCTACTGCTGGGCTAAGGTCTGTGCAACTAAATCCCAACTCATTGACTTCTTTTCCTATAGTCCACCCGAAACTTCTCCATCGACCAGTCCCTTTTTCTTGTTCTTGGCAAGGCTTAAGTACACTCTGCGCTATATGACTGTCACTATGTCCCTTCAAATTTGCCCAGTAAGTCAAAGCAATTTGACGCCTCCTGAGTTCTAATGGTTGCTCCCCCATTTCCACCTGCAAAGCAGCCACTGGAGTAGTCTTAACAGCCCCACAACACAACCTCAGAGCTTGATATTGAACTCTGTCCAGGTCATTCAGCAAAGTTTTAGCTGCTGAACCATAAACCAGACACCCATAATCCAGCACTGACCGAATAAGACCTACATATAGAGCTCTCAATGCTGTCCTGTCTGCCCCCCAGTCATTACCTTTTAAACACCGTAAAATATTCAGAACCTTTTTACATTTCTCAGTCATTTTCCCAATGTGTGTTTTCCATGTAAGCCGTTCGTCAAACCAAATACCTAAATATTTAAAGCAATCAACCTTATCTATGTCACTCCCATATAACTTGAGACTCAACTGGCAATGTATTCTCTTACGCGTAAAAATAATCCACTTTGTTTTCGAAACAGAAAACCTAAACCCCCATGCCAGAGCCCAACTCTCCACCTTTTGTAATTCTCGCTGCATTTTAGCCATGGTGAACTGCAAGTTTCGTCCTCTCTTCCAAATAACTCCATCATCAGCAAACAATGAAACCCCCATTGAGTGATCTACAGCACCAAACACCTCATTAATCATTATGGAAAACAATACCGGACTAACTATACTGCCTTGTGGAGTGCCATTCTGGACATCATATCCTGCACTGAACTCCTTTCCTATTCGCACAAAAATCTTCCGTCCAGTTAAAAAACTTTCAATCCAGCTATACATCCTCCCTGTAATACCAATCTGCCGCAACCTGATCAGGAGTCCTTCTTTCCACATCATATCGTACGCCTTCTCGACACCTAAGAATACGGCTACGACACTCTCCCTATTCACTTGGGCACGCCTTATTTCATGCTCTAGACGCACAGCCGGATCCATCGTGCTTCTCCCTTTTCTAAACCCACTCTGGTACCACTTGATCTTATCATTAGTTTCCAAAAAGTAAAGTAATCTTTCATTCACCATCTTTTCCATTATTTTCCCCGAATGTGACGTCAAAGCAATCGGTCTATAACTTTCCGCCAAAGCTGGATCCTTTCCTGGCTTACATATGGGAACAATAATAGCCTCTTTCCACTGGTCAGGTAGCCTACCCTCTTCCCATACTTTGTTAAACAATTTAACCAGTATACTCTTACTAGTGTCACTCAAGTTTCTAATCATACAATAACTAATCTGATCTCTACCTGGAGTGGCATTGCTTATTTTCAGTAATGCAGTCTTCAACTCTGCTACTGAAAACACGATATTTATCAGACCTTCATGTTCCTCCGCATCTCGTAAGTCCTCCAGATGTTTCCTTCGTGTTTCCTCCCTTCCCCTGATTTCTGCCGTATTTAGAGTTTCTGTGCTGTGAACCTTTGAAAACATTCTAGCCAATAACTCAGCTTTACTCCCATTATCTACTAATATTCTGTCACCATCTTTCATCATTGGATAACCATACTCCTTCCTCTTCCCAGACATTTTCCTAATAGTTGTCCACACTCTCTCCAACGGTGTCGATCTCCCCAAAGTATCACAATACTTCCTCCAATAGTCCCTCTTTGCTGACTTAACTACCCTTCGTACTTCCGCCTGTTTCCTTTTGTAGCATATCAGATTCTGAACACACAGTGCTCCTTTCAGCGTTTTAAACGCTTTGTTCCTGGCTTTAATCACGGTTGTACACTCTCGGGTCCACCACGGCACTACCTTTGTCCTTCTACTGCCACCTTTCTTTGGGATGGATGCCGGATGGATGTCCAAAATCAACACCTGTCAATCTCCTTTCACTTAATGTTTTAAACAAACACCAGTTTGCTTCCTCAAACCTCCATGTCCTCTGTCTTTCTTCTCGTGACGCATCAGCATCTGCACAAAGATCAAAAAGTATTGGATAATGATCACTACCAATTGTACTCTCTTTAACCACTTTCCATGTGCTCCTACCTGCCAAACATTGCGAAACCATTGTAATGTCAGGACACGACTCAGTACCTCGTACCAAATCCACCCTTGTGCCAGAGCCATCATTTAAAACCACCAAATCCTTCTCCACAACCACATCCTCAACCACTTTCTCATTAGGGTCACTACGGCGCCCCCACAAAGTGCTATGTGCATTAAAATCCCCACACCAAACTATTTTCCCTCTCCAATCCCTTAAAAGTAGTTCCAGATCTCTCCTCTCCAACTTTTGGCATGGATTATAAAAATTAATTACTTTGATACTTCCTGCCCTAGACCAGACTTCTACAACTATCACCTCTAAATCTACTGCAATGTCTAGCTGACTATACGAAATCCCACTCCTAACAAACACCGCACACCCTCCTCCATTTTTACCCACCCTGTCCTTGCGAATGCTTGTATATCCTTGAATAACAAAATCCAACTGTGGTTTAAGCCATGTTTCTTGAACACAGATAATATCTGGCTTTGAATTTAATGCACAAATAAAGCCCTTCAGTTCCTGCCCATTCGCAATGAGGCTCCTAGCATTCCACTGAAGAATAAGCATTAAGTTACAACTTGTGGGTCTGATGCACCTTCGCCATGACTAAGGTCTGAGTGTATTTTTTCCCCAAGACAAATCCCGCATATCGAAAAACTTCGCTGCTGCTTTTACTATTATCTTGATCTTTTCTGTCTTTGTTTTGGCTTGTTCTGAACAATTAATGACATACACCAAGAACAAGACAAGTTTATCCATTTGGATGTCAGGGAGATTCCTGCCTGTCTCCCCCATCCCTCTCCCATCACCCATTCCTTGCCCCTCAGCAGGTCTTCTGCCCTTGTCTGCAACTCTCTTCAAAGCTTCTGCATAAGATATCCTCTCCTCTGTACGAATTTGTTGAACCTCTGCTGCCTGCTTCCTTACTGTGCACCCACCATACGCTGCTGCATGTGGTCCCCCACAGTTACAGCACTTCACCTGACTACTGGCACATTCGCCATACACACATTCTCCTCCGCATCGTCCACACCGCAGTCGTCCTTTACACACACTAGCTATGTGACCAAACCTCTGACATTTGTAGCACCTGAGTGGAGGAGGCACATAGACACGGACACTAAAACTCATGTACCCCAACATAACTCTCTCAGGCAAGTGATTTCCGTTGAACTCAAGCAGTACTGATGGACTATCCACTTTTTCCCCATTTCTAACAGCTTGCAATCTTTTTATTCCAGTGACTTCCCCTCCTTTGATCAACTTCCTCAACTCCTCCAGATTTTCCCCAGCGGGAATACCTGAAATCACTCCTCTACATCCTCTCCTCTCACCAACCACCTTCCTGTCCACAACCTCCTTTTTACAAAGCGTTTGCAACTTAAGCGCTTTATTCCGTTGCTCTGCATTTTTACATTTAACAAACAAACACCCGTCTCTGAGCACCTTAGCTAGCTCAACATCACCGATCGCTTTCTTCAAGCCATTCGTCAGAGTAATTGGACTCACTCCCGCTATTTCATTACCAGGTTTGAATTTCAATAACACTTTAAATTCTTCCATCAACACTTTCTTTCTTTGAGCAAGCCTAGCATCTTCCTCTTCAAGTGCCCGCTTACCAGTTGGCGTGGATTTCAACTTGTCCTTACCAACCCCTACCTTTCTACCATGTCCAACTTTACGCCAATCAACATCCATGTCCTCATCATCAGAAAACCCTCCACTACTACTTGCCATTCTGACCCAGTCACAATCCAGATTATGCCAATCCACCGCCTCCAGAGATCAAGCACGCGATCCCAGCTACAGATCTCCTTAGCCCTCTGAAGTCTCCTCTACCCAGCCGATGCCTGTATCGGTGCGTGCGTCGCTTTAAGAAAAAGTCACGTGATCGATACAGCTGCTGTATCGCTCATTGCCAACGCACCAAACTGTGTTTAAAAGGTACCGCATCCGCATCTGCCAACGGAATGAGTCGCCACCAAAAAACCCCACAAAATTACTCTCGCAAAGATAAAAAAAAATAAAAAAATACACATCTCTCTATAATAAAATGGAGCCTGAAAGAAAAAGAAATGTTTCTGCTGTGTGGGATCATTTTGATCTTTTAACTGCAAATAAGGTAATAGTTTGTCTGTCTTTGTTTCAGTGTAATCTATCAGAATAGGAAAAACAGCAATGTGACTTGAAGTGTAAATTTTTATTTCATTTTATGCAGGTCAAATGTTGCATCTGTTCTGCTTTCTTACACAAACAAAAGCACCTCCTCTGTGTTTAGGCATTACAGAGCCAAACATGAAAATGAGGAGACAAACTCACCGAGAATGAACACTGGTAGGCCTATATAGACACTGAACAGCTTTATCATCATTTTTTTTATTAATATGTGTTTTATTATTTTCAAATCAAGCATCTAGGAAGACTGCTCTGGACCAGGCAGTCCTGAATTTTATTATAAAGGACTGCCAACCCCTTAGTATTGTGGAGAGTGTCGGAGAGGAACATTCCAAGATCAGAGGATCCTTTAACGTACTGGGGGAATAGGAAGACATCTTATCAGAACCTTTTCCACCTGGCTTTACAGCTTTTGTGTACCCCAGCTTCATCTGTCCCTGTGAGTTTTTTCCAAAGCTGGGGAAATGGTGTAAAAAAAAAAAAAAAAACGCAATAGACTGAATGCAAAACCATTGGATAAACCTATTTTTCTGAATAGAAATTTATAATAAACTGAGTCAAATGGGTAATATTACATTCACAATACTTTCATTTTAATTTTCACTTAATGTCATTCACAATATATTTTAAAGATGTCTACAATATTTGCAATATAAAAGATATAAAATGATTCCATGGAAAGTACAATACCTTACAGTGTACAAGTATGACTAGGTCATTGAATCAGTGTCTGTTGTGAGTCTCAAGTAAGTTGCCTGCAATGATATTTAAGGTCCAGCAGGTGTCAGTATGGAGCAAAACAGCAAAACTGTGTCGACACAGTGTCGATACAGTTTGGGGAATGTGCTGAAACGCTTCACGAGGCCCCATCTAACCATCACTACTTGTAGCCATCGCTGCTGCTGCTGCCGCTGCTGCTGCCGCTGCTGTCCGTTGCCCCGTACAAATATGACCGTGCAATTAAACCCGGATATTTAAACTGTCCGGGCAGGGTTTGTTTTTCTTCTTTTTTTTTTCCTCCCCCCCCCCCTCGTTTTTTGATTATTACACAAATGGGAAAATTTTACCGAAATAATGACAATTATCGCTTTAATTTTAAAAAATTTTTTTTTTAATTAATTTAAGTCGACAGAATAGTTTCATTAATCAGCGGACTGTCCACCCGGTAGCCCAGGTCATTTCCTTTGGTTTGAGGTTTTAGCAGCCACTTTGAGCTGTGATGTTATGTTAAAGTAGGAATAGGTTGAGGAGGAGCTCTCACAATCAGACACCAGGCGGCACTCGGTATCCAGCTGTAACTGTGGGGTCCAGGCAGGGCCGTGCAGAGACGTTTACAGGGGCGGGTGCTCAAAGCTAAAAAGGGGCACATTGAACCAGGCTGAATAACAACAACACACATTTATCAAGAATCTAATATGGGATCGCATCATACTATATCACTGTTGTGAGGCAAAGTAAACGTAGCCTATGTTTTACCTGATGGGTACAATGTTGGTGTTGAGGGGTTGCTGCTGCTCCTGCAGCTGATAGTGCTGGAGGGCAGGGCTGTGTTGATCTGAGACTGTAGACATTAAAAAGTCCATAGGAGAGATGGTAGCTGACTAAACAAGTGTCATGAGATAATAACAAAATGCAAAGATTGGTGTCAGTGCTTGGAACCATAAGGCAACAAAAAACAGAAATAAACAAGGCTCTGCCTGTGATTCACTCTTTGCCTCTCTTCCTCCTTCTATTTCCTCATCTCATCTATCACTCTCCACTTGCTGTCCATCTGAGAACAAGGCACAACTTGCTATTGCAATAAACTATTATTTAATTATCCACACTTAACAACTCTTACACTTAATCTATAATAAAATGATGACAGAAAAATGTTATAGAAGCAAAACATTTCAGTTGTGCTTATTATTATTTTTATACTGGAATACCTCTCCAACAACTGGTACATGTGTTAATGTTACCTGTGCTCTTTGTAATCCAGCTGCTGAGAGATTCACTGCCTTTAGTAGCCTCACAAAGCTCCTACTGTTTCCTCCTCATTCCTTACCAGCCATGTCTGGACAATATTATATCATGAGTAATAATTTAAAAAATCCATATACATAAAACACACACATGCATGCACACGCAGTGACATTTTAGACCTTCTTCAGAATACTGTATATACTGTGGGCACAAGTTTCCATCATGGTGCTGATCTAGAATCCTTCCCTTATTATTTATTACTAGAGCTACAATAATAAAGCGATGAGGGGAAAAAAGTAATAAATATGAAATAATTTATCTATGATGATTCCATTTGTTTCACTATCCACTCTGTGCAGGCAGAAAACTTATTACATTTTTAAACTGTAGAGATACAATAATTTTGCTGCTGTAAAATCAGCATTTTGTCTTATTTAAAATATAAATCGAATATAATCTGTTTCTTAATGTATGTTCTTTGAAATACAGCATGTTTTTTAAATATTATATTTATAATAATCCATTATTATGTGGACATGCATATTAGATCGTTTTAAGTGAAATATAATCCCTCCAGAAAGGCAGGAAAAGCCCTGTAACTTACTTTAAAACTAAATATGTTCCCTAAAACGGTGGAAAGAGCTACAGACCCACGACAGCCCTACCCAGTCAGCCAGCAGCTATGACCAGCAGCTATGACCAGCACTACTTGTGCAGTTAATAAAAGGACAGGTAATGTTTGTCGCGCTGTTACACACACAGCACGCTCGTTTGTTTCAGTTCGTCAGTTGTCACAAGACAGCTTACCAACGTGTACATAATAAGCTAATACTCCTGTGTGCTACATACTACAGTGTACGCTCTACACCTACTTACTGGTTTTGTCGCATCAGTCTGTGTGTCTGAGGTAATTTGTGTTTCTCCTACAGCTCCGTCCGGACCCCAAAAAATGCGCGTGCTCTTTGTGAGCTCGTTCCCGGCTCGTAACCAGCGCGTTCTGCCGTCAAGGGCGATCATTGGTTAATGGTGATCATGTTACTGATGCAAGCAAGATCCTTTTATTTAGCAAAACTGTGATAAATAGTTAAATATTATTGTTGAGGGGCACAGACAGGACTCCGCACTCACACACACATTTGAAAAAAATAATTAAAAATTAAAAAAATATTTGCCTCAACAAAAGGGCACTTTGGGCACCCATCGGGAAAGGGGCGGGTGCTCAAGCCCCTTCCGCCCCCCCGGAATATCTATACGTAACGTTAAACGATCCATTTCTGGGGAAGAGGAAGACAGTTTTGGGGTTGCTTTGCATTACTTTGAATGAAAGAATTAAATTCATCATTCAGACTGAATGATGAATTTAAAAAATTGCATTTCAATCTATAAATTTCAGTCCTATAAGTGTCACTATATACCAAGTAGTACTGAAGAAATTTAAAATGAAATATTATGTGAAAAAAGGACTCTCCGCAGTCCTGTGAAAACTACAGTAGATTACCCCCATGATTTATGCAGAACCACAATGATTAACAAAAATTCACAGTAATCATTTTCTTTATGACCCACTATTCTTTACAACATTACTTCAGTTCACTGAGGTTTGTTGCAGCTTTCGTAAAGTCCCGCCACAGCATTTCATACAGGTTGAGGTCTGGACTTTGACCGGAGCATTACAACACCTCAAGCTATTATTGACTTTACAATAGAATAGAGTAGCCACTTTATTATCATTCAGAACCTCCACCAGTTAGTGCACATCAGAACACAATTTTGGTGCATTTCTAATTCTAAAGGTATAATTAATATATATATATATATATATATATATATATATATATATATATGTGTGTATGTATGTATGTATATATATATATATATATATTACACCTAGAGATGCGGTGAGGGAAACATCAGACCTCACTCAGTCTTAACTGAAGTAATTGCTTTATTGTCTCTTGCCAATATCATGCACATACAGACAGCAACATCTCAAAATGGCCCCCAATCCATTTCCTGCTCCCTTTAAATACTCTAAAGACCACGCCTTCTCAATTCAGACTGGCCTATAAAAGAGCTGCAATTGAGGCAGGCCACCTTTTTACTGGGAAAACAAGATGGCCACCACAGAGGTAACCTGCAAAACACTTTGTTACATGAATGCTTCCCAACAATATATATATAAAGAATCTAGGATATATGCATGTAAGAATATGATGAAAAATGTGTGTATATACATATTATTAGTTAAGAAAACCCAATATTTTCTAATAATTCCAGTTATTCTGCTGTTGATTTGCTGTTTGGGATTGTTGTCCTTTTGCCTGGTTCAGTCTGGCCCAAGCTTTAGCTGTCACACAGAGGGCATCACATTTGACTCTAGAATACTTTGATATACAGAGTGCAGTGATTGCATGGTTCCTATAGTATAGTTTAGTTTAATTTAGTGTCGCTTCATTAAAGACACACACGGGTCCATAACCAAACATCTCCACTTAATATCATTAAAGTGAGTTATTTTGATGTTTTGGTCCCTCCTAAAAATTAATTACATATGCTGAATAAAGTAAAAGTTTCCATGGAAACATAAATTATATTATCAGAACAGCCAAACTGTAATATAAAACTAACAAAAACAATAATGAATTGTGGTCATTAATATGTTGAAAAAATAATTCTTTTGAGTTAGATTCTTGTAGTTTCAAATGCTATTGTTTATTTTGTTATGTTACATATATCTTGTAAGTTTGTGGCATTGCTCATCTACAAAGCTACAGAGTTTAGCCTGAATATACAAACTGTTAATAATTATATCAATTTAAAAACTTCTCCCTAGTTGTTTTTATTTGTTTGTTTTTTTTAATTCAGAGGAGAAGTACTTTGCAAGTTGTCTGAAGGCATTTTGAAGACATTTTGAGGTAAGTTTGGCACATCTTCTTGGTCAAACAAAGGTACATTAGCTACATGCTAACCCTCAGCATTCACAGACTAGCTGGCATGTTAGCTTCAAGTGCCTGAAGCTAGGCGAGGTAAGCTAACATAATTGTAACGATGTTTTCGTATCAGCTGCTAAGTTCTGCTGCTACGTGGACTTCAGACTGTTTGCTTAATCTGTGCAGCACTGAGGCCTGAATGGATCTTGATAAGATTAGCTGACTTGGCAAGGATTCAGAAAACTGATGTGCTGACATAAAACCTGTTAATTACAAATCTGGTGATAACAGCGATTTTTAGTGAATTTCAGAAAAAAAACACTTAAGGAAATTTAATGCAAAAACAACTTTAAAGTTTAAAGTAAAGTAAACTTCAAAGCTGCAGAGCAGAAAACAAGGCTGATTTCAATTTTACCTTAATACAGCTGATTTAATGAGTTAAATTACCTTATTTCAGTGTTCTTCTCAAATAATCACACCAACCACTTTTATCCATGGCTGCAGTCTGCTGCTGTTCTAGTTCCCATAAGCGTAGGGATAAACCTACTGATGGGCTGGGAGGGGGTTCATGGAACAGTGCTGGTAGCCTCTTTTATTTATTCATTTATTTTTAAATTAGCTATTTATTTATTCTATGTAGAAAAATTACACAAAAGGAGACAATGCACTGCAGTAAAACACAAACATCAGTTGGTTATAAACCTGTTTGGTATTCTTTAACAACCCTGGAGATACACTTACACTCCAAACAGGGGACTATCCGGAGCATTACCCGGTGCTCTGAGGTTGTTTTGGCCTCCTGTGAGCATCTACCCCCGGGCAGTGATTTAAAGCAGGAGTGGGGAAAGTCTCAGAGCCACACGCCAGGCGCACTGCTTCACCTGCGACACCGTGAGCTTTGGTCACAGCGGCAGTCACCTGTGCGTACCCCAAAGACGAGCACAGCTGAGGCGGGCAGCCTGCCTCTCTGTCTCTGGCTGCCTGATTCGTTACTCTTGGTGCTTGACGATGAGATCGGAGTGAAGGTAGAGAACAAACAGAGATAATTTAATAATAACAAAAGAAAAACGCTGAAAAATTTGTGTGTGTAACGCATGAAGAAAACACTTGGTCTGCGTGTATATAGCTTTTTATTTTTTTAGTTGAAGTTTTTCTGTTTTAACTTCTGTTTAAAAGGTGTGCTCTAATCATCCTGCATGTGTATGCGCTATCATTTCTGCATCTCTGCTGAGTTTTTGCATTACCCCGAACACATGAATAAATGAATTAACTTGAAAACTAAATTCCAGTTTATGGGTTGTCTCTATAGCTGCACATTGGTGCTGAAAATAACATTTAAAATGAAATATGTTAATAATAAATATAAATTCACAAATGATTATATAGATCTTTGGCGCATTTAAGGATGGAGACTGTCCCCTTGTGCGTCATCTCTCTCTCTTTTAATTTTTTTTTAACTGCTAGACATCCAATAATCTCAGTAAAGCGATTTTTCTTTCCTGCCTCAATAATTACGGCAGCCCGGGTATTGTGAAGGCTAAATAACGCGCAGGGTAAAAGCAGCAAATGACCGGCCTGAATTACTGTTTCAGTCTTGTCCTGCTTATGTTAATTATACAGGTTATATAGAAAAATGACTGAGTCACGTTTACACCCAAAGGAGCTGCTCAGTCACAGAAATCCATGCCATGAAGCTTCCAGAGCAGTTTTTTTCCTTCTTTTTTGTTCTTGTTTTAAAATTAAAAAAATAATGTTACTTATTTCGTTTCTATTTTATTTATTTCATTTATTTTCGTTCTTAATGCCAGAGAAGACGTGGGACTCAACATGAAGTCATCAGCGCGACTTTTACGCACTGTGCGCGCTCGGCTCTCGGTGGCCCCGCTGTGTAACTTACAGGGTCTGCCACTTCACGGCTGAGTCCCGTGGCTCCTAAACGCTTCCACTTAGCAGTAACACCGCTTACAGCTGATCGCGGAATAACTAGGAGCGAACACATTTCATGAACTGACTCGTTGCAAAGGTGGGATCCTGCTACACAACCACGCTCAAGCTCAGCGAGCCCTTCAGAAAGACGCATTCTTCCACAAATGCTTGTCTCAGGGGTGCTTTGATTCATTTTGGGGGTGCTGAAGCACCCCCAAAATGAATCAAAGCACCCCCAAAGATTTCTTACTTTTTTGACAATATTTTTTGTTTGTGGGACACACTACTAAAAATAAAAAAAGCATACAGTACTTAATTGAGATGGAACATTTTAACAACAAAAGTATAGATAACCCGTCCCCCCTCCCAAAATGGTTTGTTCCAGCTCGGCTCTCCCCTACCCTGGCTCTAGCTCCGTTGCTGCAGTGCCAGAGCGATAGTAGCTGAGACGGAGCGGAGGTGTAAGTGCCTGGCTTAAAACAGGACATATTAGCTGCATTTAACCTTCAGTTACTCTTTATATATTTAGGTAGGAGTCAGGCCATGTTTCTTTTTAGCTGAAAAACATTACACCCAGGTAACCTGCAGTGTTGAAAACGTGTTTCCCGACTATGTTTGCTGCCCTACAATCCGTCCTGCTCTGTAGTAAAATCATCGACATTTGACCGTCCTGTTGCTCCCATTGAAATGTATACAGCCTATTTAAAATCTAAAACTTAACATTGTCCGCAGCTACTGCTGTTACAACTGTCCTGTTTAAAATGTAATGAGAGAAACTGGTTATTTTGTCATATGCATGTGCTCATATCGAACCCAAGGTACTAACTAGCTAACTGACTGGATGCCCATTAACCTTATAACTCCCGTTGTGTGTGTGTGTGTGTGTGTGTGTGTGTGTGTGTGTGTGTAGAGACACAGCCAGGTTCCTGTTGGATATGAGGAAGTTTTTTCAAAAACAGGAGCCACATTTAGGTAAAAGTGTAAAATCAAATGATCCCTCAATAAAGAATAATGTTGGATCAGTGTTTCAATATTTATATCCTTTATTAGGTGTACATGTGGTTTGGTTATTTGCCTTTTGGTTGAAAGTACACTGAGAGAGGACTTTTTTTGTTAGTGATCTTAATAGTATTTTTGTAATCTAATTGAATACAATCTATTTGTGTATGATTGTCAGTCCAAAGAGGGAGAGAGGAAAGAGGGGAACATGAGGAGTACAAGATCAGGAAGAACCAGGTAAGAAAACAGACAGGGAGTACTAACAGGCAAAACAAAAAAAGTTAAACTGGCAAAGACAAAAAACAACAACTAATTTTACTCATACAGTCTGGAAGTTGTGTTCTCCCTATATTAAAGCTGCTATACAGAATCTGCAAAACAAACTGGGTGGTCAGCCCTGGCACTGCATTACCATATTGAACTTCAGTCAGAGGAAGTCAGTTGCCAAAAACTTTTTGAAGCTCAAGAGTGAGGCTGGTGCCATTCCAGATATGTTAACATTGTACAATCTTCTGGATAATCAGATTTTCCCCACACTGAAAACTGTTATTCAGGTTGCCCTAACAAACCCAGTTAGAGCTGTATCTGTCAAAGGTCTTTTAGAGTCTGGAGTCAGCTCCATACCTGGCTGAGAAGGACCATGGGTCAAAGCAGACTCCAGCACCTGGCTGTGATGTCAGTTGAGAAAGAGATGCTTGAGAGACTTGACCACCAAAATGTGATAGACAGATTTGCCAACCTCAAGGTGAGGCGACATAGGTTAAAAGAAAAGAAAAAATCTGCAGAGCCATAGTAGTGTGTGTCTGCAGTAAAGATCTTTTCATACATTGTACAGAAACAGAAACGGCTTTAGTGAAGGTTACAAATGATCTTCTTATGGCCTCTGACAGTGGACTCATCTCTGTGCTTGTCCTGCTAGACCTCAGTGCAGCGTTCGATACTGTCGACCATAATATCCTATTAGAGCGATTAGAAAATGCTGTAGGTATTACAGGTACTATGCTGCACTGGTTTGTATCATATCTATCTAATAGACTCCAATTTGTACATGTAAATGGAGAGTCCTCTTCACCCACTAAGGTCAGTTATGGTGTTCCACAGGGTTCAGTGCTAGGACCAATTCTGTTTACATTATACATGCTTCCCCCAAGGCAACATCATTTGAAGACATAGCATAAATTTTCACTGCTATGCAGATGACACGCAGCTCTATCCATCTATGGAGCCAGATAACACACACCAATTAGTTAAACTGCAGGAATGTCTTAAGGACATAAAGACCTGGATGGCCGCTAACTTTCTGCTGCTTAATTCAGATAAAACTGAGGTTATTGTACTCGGCCCTGAAAATCTTAGAAATATGGTATCTAACCAGATTCTTACTCTGGATGGCATTACCTTGGCCTCCAGTAACGCTGTGAGGAACCTTGGAGTCATTTTTGACCAGGAGATGTCCTTCAATGCACATATTAAACAAATATGTAAGACTGCTTTCTTCCATTTGCGCAACATCTCTAAAGTTAGAAATATCCTGTCTCAGAGTGACGCTGAAAAACTAGTTCATGCATTTATTACTTCCAGGCTGGACGACTGTAATTCATTATTATCAGGATGTCCTAAAAACTCGCTGAAAGGCCTTCAGCTAATCCAAAATGCTGCAGCAAGAGTCCTGACAGGGACTAGAAAGAGAG
The DNA here is from genome assembly GCF_036321145.2 of Pelmatolapia mariae. NCBI lineage: Eukaryota > Metazoa > Chordata > Actinopteri > Cichliformes > Cichlidae > Pelmatolapia > Pelmatolapia mariae. The sequence goes on from NC_086238.1 coordinate 36,039,323, forward strand.
AGCAGATTTCTCCTGTTTTGGCTTCCCATCATTGGCTTCCTGTTAAATCCAGAATTCAAAATCCTGCTCCTCACATACAAGGTCTTAAATAATCAGGCCCCATCTTATCTTAATGACCTTGTAGTACCATATCACCCTATTAGAGCACTTCGCTCTCACACTGCAGGCTTACTTGTTGAGTATTTAAAAGTAGAATGGGAGGCAGAGCCTTCAGTTTTCAGGCCCCTCTTCTGTGGAACCAGCTTCCAGTTTGGATTCAGAAGACAGACACTATCTCTACTTTCAAGATTAGGCTTAAAACTTTCCTTTTTGCTAAAGCATATAGTTAGAGCTGGACCAGGTGACCCTGAATCCTCCCTTAGTTATGCTGCAATAGACGTAGGCTGATGCATCCCATGATGCATGAAGTTTTTCCTTTCCAGTCACCTTTCTCACTCACTATGTGTTAATAGACCTCTCTGCATTGAATCATATCTGTTATTAACCTCTGTCTCTCTTCCACAGCATGTCTTTATTCTGTCCTTCCTTCCTCATTGTGATGAGTAAAGTTTACCTTGCCTGGATGGGCAGCTCTCGGGGTGCTCAGCACCCCCAAACTTCTGATCCTGTAATCGCCCCTGGTCACCACCCATCTTGAGGAGTTTGCCCCCTCACATATACTAATGTGCCACAAACAGGACTTTAATATCACCAACCATTCCCATTTTATTACGGTGTATCCATATAAATGGCCCACCCTGTAGAAAAGAAGTTAACCTCCTTGCCATGAACAAGAAGACACTCACAGGTGAAAAAAAGAGAAATGAAAGGCAGCACAGCCAAAGAGCTGATAAATATAAAAGCCTCTATTAAACCCAAATAACTGGGTGGATATTTTTATCCACTCACTATGTTAACTGGAACTAAACTAAAAACTAAAACTAGCTGTGAAAAAAAAAATCTTTGTTTAACTTTAACTTGAAAAACTAAACTAATATAAAATAAAAATAATTATGTAGAAAATAAACTAAATTGAATTTAAGGCAAAAAAACAAACAAAGTAGAAATTACAGAATAAGAATCACTGTACACGACACCATGATGTTGCAGTACTATGTTGTAAGTTATGAGTCATGGATGCAATGTGAACGTTCATTTAGAATAAACTTTATTGGCAAAACATGCGAACATAATAACAGAATCATATTTATAACTGTATATTCTCTATATTATCATACACTATATGTCAGTCATACAACATAAGAACAAAGCTTAACAGAATCAAATATATTATATCAACATCTTCGTTTCCCAAACCAATAATTAACCTCACAGGGCTTCATAATCTTTACAGCAAACAACATCCTCTGTTATCAGATCCTTAAAATTAACCAATCAAAATGGAAACATTATACAATAACATCTCTATATCTATAAATTATTTTTGTTAAAATTATTTTTTACATAAAGTCTTATTACAGATTAAATTTAATTTCAGCATTCATTAGGATTTAACATGTTTTTATATTACTCTCCATAATGTCTCTGCACAGAAAGAAAATCCCCTTTTTCTCATATTTACAACTCACAGGCACCATCTATGAGCAGAGCCAAATCTCTGGTCATGAATTAGCTGAGAGTACATTCTTGGAAAGGGGAAGCCAAGAAAACAGTATTATGCAATATAACGACTGATTTTTGTTTCTTTTTTTTTTTCTTTAAGTAAACTTGAAGAAAAAAAAAATCCTAAAAATGTGCAGTAATTACTGCAAAAACATGGCTTTTTAAAAAAAAAAATATTTTGAAAATACGTCAAACACTTGAGCCATTAAAAATACTCATCATAGCCATCAGAAGTAAGGGGGCTCCTCTCCAGTGACTCCGTTGTACAGTCCATTTCCTCCCAGCCATTCCTCATTCAGCTCCCACATAATATCTTGCAATGACAGCACTGGCAGTGAGCTATCCTGGACCACTGGCGGATATCCTGCATCCCTGCCGTCCTCAAGAGCTGCTAGTCTCCCCAATACTCCTCATCTGTGGGGTCGGGACTTCCAGACAACCCGTTGGGCTGCTCTCTCGGCTGCTGTTGAAGAATCCAGAATCAGGAGTGTCTGCTTTGAATATTTGAAGGAGGTCGTGTATGTCTGAACTAGGGTGCATGGAGGCTGCCTGGCTGGAGCTTGAGTTGTAGCTTACCATCTCCACGGAAGGCTGACGCCACGCAGGCACCCCAGTGGAGTTTTGGCAGCCTGGCTGAGGCATGTACTCCCACAGGTTTGAGCTGGGGTTACTGCCCATTGAGCCTCCTGGTTGAATCCCATACGAGACTCCACACTGTCCATACGCTCCGGTGGCATTGAAGGTAGGAGGAAACTGTCCATTGTTTAACACCTGCTGCATTTGAGGTGCAAAGGCCTGTGTGTGGTGGCGAGCCTGTAGACTGTGAGCTGGGCTCTGAGACTGCCACTGGGCTTTGCTGGATCCTTTTGATTTTAGGGTGCAAGCTCTTCGGTTCTGAAACCACACCTGGATGGGAAATGAAGGAAAAATACGTGAGCTTAGCATAATAGAGTGCTTTAGCTGTACTGCTTTTAAATTAAAAGTTAAAAAGTCCACTGATATTGTTTTAGGACACACATTGATCATTAAAGTCCCACATGCTGTGACCTCCATCTTACTGCAAGCAAATCTATCATACCTCACACATGCACAACAACTTTCCTATGTAGGCATTTTACTCTCACAGTCACACATCAGAATTGAGAAGTGTGGACAGCTAAAACCCTAGCACACTTCTTCCCACTCTGGAAGATGGCGACGCACATTGCTGCATAAGAAAGCTAGATGAAGAAACCAAACCACGAGTTGACATTTACAGTACACCACTTTGCAAAAATCTGGCAAAATAGAGGCATGGTTACCTCCACAGGACATCCAGTACAACACGGAAATCTTCTAAAAACACTTTTAGAAGTAATAACTCTGCCAAGACAGCTAGCAATATGTAAATGTGCAGCACACCAAAGAGACAACTCAAGCATAACAAAAGGCAATAACTTCGCAGATCAAGCTGCAAAATCAGCAGCACAACAAACTGTAGACACACTAATGTCAACATCACCCTCACAAATATCACTTGATGTTTTAAAGGATGAACAAAAAGCAGCTCCCACAGCTGAGCAAAAGAAATGGCTGAAATGCGGAGCGCAACTAAAAGATGACTTGATGATTTGTGAAGGAAAACCAATACTTCCAAAATCTCTACACAAAACAGCAGCCTTAGTGACACATGGAGTTACTCATGTGACAACAGGAGGGAAAGTAGATATAATTTCCAAACACTTCTATACTCTAAATTTCGAAACTTCAGCAAAAGAATTTGTCAGAACATGCATGATTTGCCAAAAACACAATGCACAAGGGAATCTCAGACCAAAAAGAGGTCATTTTCCCACACCACCTCATCCTTTCCACACAATCCACATGGATTTTATTGAACTAAATGAATGCCAAGGCTCAAAATACGCTCTAGTGATCATAGACGTATTCTCAAAATGGCCAGAAATCTACCCAGTAAAGAAAGCAGATGCCATTTCAGTAGCAAAATGCTTATGTAACCATTTTATTCCAACATATGGCATCCCCACTCTGATAAGATCAGATAATGGGACACACTTTGTCAATGAGGTAATCAGCAAAGTCTCTGAAGCACTAGGATTCAGCATCAAAAATCACTGCTTATCACCCGCAAAGTGCAGGATTAGTGGAAAGAACTAACGGCACAATAAAACAGAGACTTAGAAAATGTATGGAAGAAACAGGGAGACCATGGCCTGAGTGTATAGGCCTAGTAAAAATGTGGATGAGACTAACACAGGGTTCTCAGAAACTCACACCTTTTGAAATCATTCATGGCAGACCATTTCCGCTGCCAATCACAAGTGAACCTTTAGATAAATCAATCAGAGAGACCACACTAGCAGAATGGATGTCGAAGCTACTAGAAAACAAAGATATTGTTTTGAACAATAAACTGCCTTCTGAATCTTCTCCAGTATCTTGCAGGTTGAAGCCAGGTGATTGGGTCCTGATTCGAGTTCTCCATAGAAAGAATTGGAGCTCGCCCCGCTGGGAAGGTCCCTACCAAGTGCTCATCACCACACCAACCGCCTGTAAGATGGCAGAAAGACCATCTTGGATTCACCAAAGCCACTGCAAGAAAGTGAGTGACAGCCTAGACTCATAGACTCCAGCACCCCTACCTTCTGGTGATCTACCTGGTGAAGAGAGGGCTGATTGGGTATATCCCGCCCTCTACTTCTCGCCAGTAGTCTACTCACCCGAGGATCTAGGTGTGTTTGGCTGTCATGAAGACACTCGCCGTCCTAGCAGCTGTCCTCCTGCTCCTAGCAGGACTCCTCGCGTTTTTCGAGGACAATAAAGAAGACAACACCACCTGCAGACAAGATGGACACATGACAACTCACATCTTCGTGACATGGCACAAGACCACATTCACCCATGGATGAATAACGCATAGTATCGCTACGTGCATGACAGAACCAAGGGAGAGCCTAACAACACTGCGTGTTACGTCTGCTCCCACATGCCAAGCACCTCAACGCATCCCACCTTTTATGGAGACTACATGAACAAAACACAAGCCAAATGTGCCGCCAGCTTTTTGGGCATTGGCTATCAGCATAATAAAATCACCATCAACGAGACAAGCTCATCTACCATCTACTCGCTTAACTTCCTTAGTATCTTTCAGGGACCACCCCAATACGAGATAATCACCATTGAAGACGCTGGACTTGACAATGGAACGTGTGACCAACTTTTCTGGATCAACTTCAACGTGACAAACTGGAACACATCCATTCACTTCCCAGTGTTCTTGGACCAAACCCCAGGGAAGAACCACTCCATGTGCTACCAGCAAAACAACGGTAACAGACCGCTTGGAAACACCACTAACTCTCTCGGGCAAGCTTTCATGTGATTTCTTTAAGTAGTCTTTGGGAATAGTTCTCTGGACTTGAAGGACATTCCAAAGGTCTTTTTTGAGCAGGGAAAAAAACTTCAAAAGACTTTCAGAATAATTGCTTATTTAAAGATATTGCCCTTCAAAAACTTAGAAGGGAGTTTTGTTTTTTGTATATGGTGTTTTTAAACTCCTTCTTTCTGGTTCCAGTGCACAGTGTTTGCACCAGATGTAGTCCCATTTGAGCTCCTTGGTCCATTTGGCACCTTCTCCAAAAACCTTGCGTATAACCATCCTGATCTACTGTACAAAGGGTAAGTAATGCAGCACTGTGAAGCCTGCAAACAAAGAATTCTGGTAATGAGGTTTGCTCATTATAGCTTTTGTAATGCAAGCCAATCACTTTAGGAGATCTAAATAGACATTTTTCTAATGATGTGCAAATCACCACGCCCAGCCCCGCACACGCACGCACACACACGCCCTGCACATGTGGATCGTTGACACAACGTTCATAGGTTGCAAATTGACGCTCATGCTGTGGAGTAATAGGACGGCAATCAGAGCTTAATGTATTGTTGTGGTTTCGGTCACGTGACTCAGCTGCTAAGTCAGTCTGTTCAAAGGCAAGGCAGCTGGAAGCCATTGTCGAGTCACTGGTGGTTTGAAATCTGAAACGACTGATCAATTTAAGCTTATCAGCACTCGGTGATTAGAACAGCACAAGGGGAAAACTTGTTTTCAGACCAGAAAAGTCCTCACTGTTAACTTGTAGGTTTTCCCCCCTTTTTGGAAGCATGTGCATTATCCTAGTTTGAAATGTTATCACTGGAGAGTTGAACTTCTTTTTTTTTTTTTTTTTCTTCCCCCCATTTCAGATGGTGGTTGGCCTGTGCTATTCATCTTTCTGAGGCCCTGGTTGCACTGAAGTTGTGCAGGTAAGAATACAGGAACCTTAACATCCACTAGGTGGTGCTGCAATCTATTTTTTAGCAGAATTTCATGTCAACATGTACATTTCTGAATTTAAAAAAAAAAATGGCCATCTGGATTCAAATTGTGCATAATTTTCTGTTTAAGGGTTTAACAACCATTGCACACATGATGAATCTACTTCCTACAAATACACTTAACTTTTTCCTGCAGTAACAAAGGCATCAAGGACATGTCCACTCGGTGCCTGTGGTTTATCCAGACCTTTCTGTTTGGCTTCGCCTCCCTCCACCTGCTAATTAAGTACGACCCAGAGCGTTCCAAGCAGGACTGACCTTACCAGGAGAAGCCTACAGAACAACACATCTGAGTCTAGAGACCCCTTCTTGGGGCCTCAACTTCTTCCACTGTTCACTTTGATTATAAGATCCTGCTGGAGAGCATGAAATGGAGCAATACTCTTGAGCCTTTTCTTTAATAGTGTTTCTTTTAATAGAATTCCAAAGACATATCTTTGATAGAAACGCTAGAAATTTTCTTACATAGTTTACAAAATATCTTTAATTCCTGTAATAGAGCTCAATGTTTCATTCCATATTTTCTAGAGCTGAGGGAGAACGGTGCTACCTTTTCAGAAATAATATATTTTAAAGTTTGTCTTGATGGTGATGACTAGGGACAAGGGTTATTTAAATATGAGTGTTCTCTTGATGAATTTGAGTGCAGTACATGGAACAAATTTTAGAACAGATTACCTAAAGGTGTTTACATTCAGCCTACGTGGTGCAGTACAGGTGGGTTGGTTTTTGAGGGTTTTCCCTTTTTTCTCAGCTGCTCGGATGAACAGGATGCCTGACACGTTTGCTACAGATGGTATTTTTGCCGTCACCCTCAAAAGTGCTCTTGGATTAAATAAAGAGGGGAGCTGCTGTCAAATTTGCCTTTCTCAGATTAAAGTGCTGTGATTCAGTCTTAATATTGACACTACAAAATAAAGGATGACTGAACTGAATCCACTGTGGGGTGTTTTCTTTATTATTCATTTTTTTTTAATAGCATTTGTGTGATTTGAGATGAATGAAGCAGTCTCACCGCTTTCTTCAATTCAGATTTATTTATGTAGTGGCAAATCAAAACAGCCCTCAAGGTGCTTTATACTGTGAGGTACGTGCCTTTCAGTAGTCCAGAGAAAACTGCAATTAAATGGGCAGGTATTGGGTAACAATGGGAAGGAAGAACTTCCTTTTAACAGAAGTCTCAAGACAAAAATTTAATGACCTCCTGTTGTGGTGTCTAAACATAGGGTATTCTCAATGACCCACATGATGTTCTGCAGCAGTCTGAAACTATGGCAACATGACAGGGTTCAGGGTCACCTGATCAGCCCTAACTATATACTTTAGTCTCAAAACTTTGCTACAGAGTAAGACTGGATTTTGTGGATCCTTTACCCAAAACAGTCAAGTTACGTCATAACTTGACTGTTGCATAGCAACACTGTGTTTGTAACTTGCTAAAACAACAGCCAAAATTGGCTAATGGTTGTACCAGACCAAGTAAAGCTGTAGGTGGGTAGTGAACTGAGCAATGCTACTTTTTTATATCTTTTAAATATGTATTTGTATTTTTGGTCTTTTAATTCCCGCCAACTCCCTGACAACTCCAAGCCAAGAGTTCCACGGCAATAAAGGAAAAGTGGATGAGCGGATTGGAGAGGAGAAGGAAACAGAATGAAGTGAAGAGGACAGATTAGTCGCCTACCTTTGCCTTGAAGAGCTCTGACTTATCGCTGTGTCTACGATGGCAGACGTCCAACAACCTGGGAGGAAAAAGACAAAAGAGGCGAAGGAATGAATAAACTAAAGGTGGCACAGGGCAACGTTAAAAACAAAACCGATTAAGTCCGAATAGGTTCCTACTCTACCTGACGTCCTCTCTGGTCAGAACATCCAGCAGCTTAGCCATGTCTCCTGGCCACTCTCCCAGCTGCACTGAGAACTTACTGATCCGGTTGTCCAACACCAAAGCTCGGTCCATGCACTGCCTCACCACTTCCAGCTCCATGTTAGCACTGCTCACCACCACAGCCACCCTGCAGAAGACACAGAGGAAGGCTTAGTTTATCTGCAGCCAAAAGGATTAGCACTGCTGACATTGTTATGTTGCCAGAATGTGAGCTTTTCAGGCGTTAAGGAAAACAGAGTTAGGCTATATTTAAAATACATGTAGGTATGTATATATATATGTGTGTGTGTGTATATATATATATATATATATATATATATATATATATATATATATATATATATATATATATCTTTGAGAAAGAAACATATATATATATCTTTGAGAAAGAAACATATATCTATATATATATATATAGATATATGTTTCTTTTTTAGTGGGAATTTGCACTGTTTGAAAACTAGAAGGTCAATGAGTGAAGAGAAATTACATGGTTCAGGTAGGAAACCGTGAAATTAATACACTTGACCCATGTTACTAAATGTGTTATGTTACTAAGATACTAAAACATCAGTTAGTACTGCACAGACACAGAAACTCTCATTCCAAGTCGTAATATGAATGTTAGACTGACTCTTCCAGGTAGAGGTATCCATTCTCTTTGGTCAGATGGCAGGCGTGGTTCTGGGAATCGCGGCCGGTGCGGCCGTAGGAGATAACCATGGGGCCGTAGTCTCTGTAGATCCTGAGGCGGGGCGAGGAGCAACTTGACGGCATGATGACAAACATCGGGATCTTCAGTTCCACCGCGTGGTGCGCCACGGCCATGTAGAAGTTACAGTCAGTGGCCACGATCACACCCATCCTCTGCTGCTCCTGCAAGCACAGAAACACACGCCTGACATATAATCACATGCAACAAATATGCACGCACAGCACACTTCAGTGGATCCTTTCAGCGTCTTTTTCAGCTCCCCCGCCCCAATGTACCTGCGTGAGGGAGGTGAGCAGGTACAGCACTCCTCTCTCCTTCACAGAGCCGGTGTAGTGCAGGTGCTCCTTCTTCAGGTAGATCTCCATCCCGTACTGTTTGGACAATCTGGAGTACTGAGCACACAAAAGAAGCAGCATATTTCAAGAGCTCCAGCAGCAAAAAACCACTCAGGTGCTCACATGCATGCTGAAATAGTTTTCACTTCATATAATTACTCCTGACGTATGAAATCCATGGTCTTTGCCCCGAGTCATGTTCAATTTTTATGTTATTTTTGCATGAATTCACCTTAACGCTGGTGCTCATCCAGCTCCAGGAGTCTCTGCCTGCTCTTTGCTTTTTGCCAACAGCCGTTAATCCAATCTGCTTCGCACTTGGTGGGCATAATGCAATATAAAGTATGAAGCAGATATGAGGGCTCCTCCTAATTTGGCTAAAAGCTGCAGTGCATTATTAGCGATGATGTCCCCATGAGGGCTTCACCTTTGGGTGATCTTTAGTTATTATCACCTGTTCCGCTAACAGTTTCATCACCAGTAGTTATGTCAAAGCAAGCCTCAATTAAAAGAGTTTTTCTTTGTGCGTTTTGTGGTTATTAGCAGCGACACACAACCACGCACAGTGAAAATGCAGAGATGTGCAGAGACATTATAAAAGAGGGACATGGCACTCCTGATTTGAAACTAATGGGAGGGTCTTGAATCAGCAAAAGTATAACGTCCAAGGACCCAAACCCACTCTAGAGACTAACTGAAACTAAACCCACCTAACCTAAAAGTGTAACTCTACTTCTGGGGGGGATTATTTGGGGAAAGCAAAAGCACATATCTGAGTTTTTTGTTTGTTTGTTTTTTCCTGGTGACTACTGAGACGGAGAGAGGTGGTTCAAGGTGGGTGACAAGTGACAAGGCCTTCTTCTAGAGCAACTCTGCCTTCATCACTCCATCAATTTACATCAATTCTGACACTTCTGTGTATCCAGTTTGCACTCAGATAGCATTACACTGTTGTCAGATCACATTTAACTTAAGGCATACTCTAAAATGAATCCCTAACTTTCCCATTTTTAAGCAAAAACAAACATGTTTAGAACCTGGTACAAAAAAGCTCTGCACAACTTAATTCTAACATAAAATCATCTATTTAAAATGTATCAAAGTAACACAGACCATGAATGCTTTGTTCAGTTTTTCCATGAGCAAAAATCTGCATCCCATTCAGACTAGTTCTGATATTAGTTCACCCTCTTGTGGTCCTTTTACAGCAATCTTCCTTAGATATGTGATGCCTGGCTGCTGTCCTGTCAAATTAAACTTCTGTCTAAACTGAAGGAAGTGATGTCAGCTCCCAAACAAAGGTCAAAGGTCACCTTTATTGCACGTTCTCCTGCACTTATTCTGTGTTAGTGTACCGTGCAAGGCGTCTTCTGCATCCCTGACTGGATCCTGAAGGCTGCCGCGCTGATGTCCTCGAAGCGGAGGTACTGGGCAGGAGGTCTCGGGATCATCCTGAACTCGCTGACTCGCCTGGTTTTGGGGGGGTCCATGAGGACAACCTCAGGAGCCATCACTACTTTGGTTTCGTGGACTTTCACATCACCGTTGAGAAGTTCTTCCACACCAAAGTCCTTCAGACGCGCCGGTTCAATAAGGGTGGGCCTGCGGCCCACGGTGCCGTTACTGACGGGACCATATTTGTAAGAGCTACCAGGCTGACTGGGGCCCAGATACAACTCCTCTCTGAAAACCACAAGCAGGCATTAGGGGTGTCACTTAAAAATCATATCAAATCATATTCAGAAAACTAAAGTGTGCTTCTGCACAGCTGCTGAGTCCTTCTCATTTAAAACCATAAGATTACAGCTCCTGATCCTACCTTGGTCTTTTTCACAGTGTAAATTTGTAATTTTCTGCACACATACTACTGCAAGCTAACACAGCAAAATAACACACGGAGGCTTTAGCAAAGTACCACACAGTCATGAGCTGGAGCGCAGCGAGATTTGATTTGCATCTTCCAAACCCCGAAGATAAAAAGTGAGCAAATGTGAGAACGCTGATGTGAATATAATAGCTTTTCCAATTAAGCAGGTTGTTGGCGTCCACTAGCTCTCAAATCATGAAGGTTATTTCTCCCAAGTACGTAAATGCACCACCAGAGGGAACTTTTAAAACCGATTACTGTTTTCAGCTGCATGTTTTTCCACAGTGAGTAGCTTTGCAATCAGCTTGTATCTGGTTTCCAGTATTAAACCAGTCGTTTCGGAAAGATAGGGAATTTTTTTAAAACATTTTTTAACAGCAGGGTATGCTTTGGAAATAGTAACATAGTACTATATATAGTACAATAGAACATCTGTCAAGCATCAGATCTGATTTATTACTTGCTACTCATGACAAATTAACACAATTTTAAGATATAAAGAAAAACTAAAACCGGACCAACAGCTTGAGAAAACAATTTAACAAAAGTTTATTGGCACAAATTCTAATTTCTATCCTCTGGATGTCAGCCAGAATCTAGGGCGGAGTTGCGAGGCCTTTGGCAGACAGTATCAGCTGATATTTTCTACATTTTAAAAGTATACATCATCACTACAGCTCCAAGTTTTATTAATAATCGCACATCGTTTGCCCTCATAGATGTGAAGCAACAATTATGAGCATAATTCACCTGAAATATATAAAATCAAAGGTTTATTTACTCAAATTATTATTAATTTTTTTCACTATTCTGATATTTTATTAAAAAGAGAATCCATTAGTTGCAAACTGACTGATTAATCACTCACAATCGTCAGTCAGTGTGTAAATTAGTTGACTCCATTCAAGAGAATAGCACTAGAGTTGTTCTGAAGTGTAAAATCTCTTTCTGAGGCGTGCCTACAGTACTCCTGTTTCTCTATGTTGGAGCAGCTGACTGGTGACCGGCTCACGGCTGAGTAAAACCAGTTTCCCCTCTTCCAAACCCCACCCACGTCCCCACCTGTTATCCTTTCACCCCTATTGGGTCACTAGGTCACCTTGGGTTGCTGAGTCAAAAAAGACTCATCAGACTGTACCCAAAGCCTGGACAGGAAGTTTAAAAGTGTTTACAGGAAGTGCAGCTGAGTAAAGAGTGCATCTGACATGCTGAGCAAATCAGCAACAATCCAACAACAAAGCAGAAGTCAATAGCGTAGTAAGACTCGGATCCCTCGGGGTCGCAGCTCCTGAGCTCCTGTCCTTAAAAGTCGTTTCCATTGGCTCTAGTGCACTTAGCATCCACTTCCTGTTTCCTCCTGCTCCTCCTCGCCAGTGGTGCTAGATTTTCTTGAGTGCAGCAGCAGCAGGAGAATGAATGAATGAATGAATAAGTAAAGACTTTCCCCCCTGCTCCCTCGCCACATTGCAGCGAAACAGACTTCACAGACCTTCCATATGGAATAATTCAATAGGCAGAGCTTGGAGTAGAGACGCAGACAATAGCTGGCAGGGAAGCAATATCAACAACAGATGCGGCGCAGCGGCACTGGGCTCAGAGCCGAGCTGTGATTATGTGGCACTGAGTGACATGTGACACCGACGTGACAGCACAGAGTCGCGACCGCCGACCCCAATGCGTACGTAAGGTCTCTGATAGGCGTTGGCAACTAGCGAAGCATTATGGGAGCTTCAGCCAATGCCAGGAATATAAATATTGCAGAGAGATCGAAGCCAACTGAACACGTGTAGCGCAGGACAGAGGTGGACGTAATGAAGGGCGAGTTTTACATCGACAAGAGAGAAATGGAAAGGAAAACGAAACCGAGGCGTCTGAATTTAACCAAAGCTATTTCACCCCCACACATTTGATTAGCCTCCCGCATCTGTCTCTCTCTCTTCTGCTTTCTGTCTCACACACACTATTTTCCTCCCCCTTTCCTCTCCTTGGGGGCATTGAATCTTTGATCAGACGCTGAAGCTATAAACATTACCAGCTGGCCTTGTGCTCCACATAAAGAGGTCAGCCGAGTCGGGGGCGGAGGCACGGGAGAAACGTGAGGGGGTGGCGGGGGCACATTTTCAAGAGCAGTAACTCTACTCTGGGAGGCCGGCGGCGCCCACAGCAGACATCTGGGAGAACTTCTCCATTTCAGAGACACTCTGAATCAGCTGAAAACAAACCCTCCTCTGACACACACACACACACACACACCCTATCAAACACGCCAGAATAGACAAAAGGTTGTGTTCCTCTTTTCACAAGTGAGTAGTAACACTTCTACCATCTGTTTTCTTACGGGAAAATTATAGCGCAGCCACAGGTAGCTGTTTAAGACAGGGAAAAAAAATGGAGGCTGTCTGCGATCTTTTCCCACTCACAGATTTGTGTGTAAATCAGGGTTTGTGAAGGAAACCAGCTAAATATGCCAAAGCTGACCTTTCTGAGCTTTGCATTTGTCTCTCTGCTGCATGGATCACGTCGGAACAGGTCACGACGAAAGTGTTAATAACTATTCAGCTTCTGACAAGAGTGTAGTTTTAGGTTGCTGTAAGTAGGGGGAGGTTAACCTTGGGTGACTGACTGTTCGCTGTCCTGCAGTGCAGCTGAAGTTAGACCAGAAGGCCTTATTGCAAGAAAATCATAGTTGAGTGGATTCAGTTTTTCTCACCAAAACACACTGTGTGTTAGTCTTGTGTCTACAAAAGTGCTGAATCCATTTCCTTCCTCCTCATTTGCACAGCCAGTGTTTGAGTATTATGAGTTGTGCAATATACAGTAAGCATGGCTGCTTCTTCTACTGCTCAGCTGTTGAACTATTGCTAGGTTATTCTGAGCTGCCAACTGTTAAGGAGCATGAACGAGACATACCCTACACAGGAAGGTCTATGCAGTTGTCCACATGCTTCTGGTTCTTGCACATGCACAAAATAAACCAATCTGTTACACACTGATTAAACTCTTGCTTTAAAGCACTACTGGAGGTTTAAAATCTACAGGGTGCCTTTAGTCCTTTGCTTTAGCCATAGAAATGCCTGAAATGATACGAGAGAGGCCCATTCAGAGCTTTTGCCATTTGAAATTATTGGGATTTCTGAGCGCATTACACACAATGATTGTCATCTGACTCACAAACATGATCTGACTAAGCTAATAACACTGTCCAAAGTGCAGACTATAGAAAAAGAAAGTGATCTCATGAATTTAGCGATTTGGAGAACCTCGATCAGACATTTCCTGTTGCTGCTAATAAGACTTTCACAATGATGGGGGAATTTTAGAGCTAACAAACTGTTTCGAGTTCATCAGTACTGCTTAGATGTCTTGACTGGACAGCTCTCCCTAGGTCATGCCAGGGCATCCTAATTAGGTAATGTCATAAAACTGACTCTGTAAATCCTAAAAACATTACTTTCCTTATTTTTTTGTGCTTGATGATTTACTCGTGCAGTTGTCATCTTGTATTTTCACCAAACCTTTCCAAAGATTCGGGACATTAACTGCTACCCTGACACTGTTCTTTAAAATTTTATGGCACAATTATTAAATCCTTATTCTCCAAATGACTGTGAGGCATCCAGACTCTGAGGTAGCAAAGAAAGCCTAACTCACGATGCTCCCTCCACCATGCTCATGTTACTGCACATCCAAAGTAGCCTATTTCAAATGTTAGGCAATCTGCTATTTTGGCTCCTGGTTGGTTGAGTCACTGTTTTTGTTATTCAGGGTTTTTCATAAACCGGATTCATGAACAATGATTAAAGCAAGACCTGGTACTTTCAGTTACATCCTGCTTTCAGGAAGTAACAGAATTTATAGTAGTCATGGTGTAGACTTTCACATTTTCAGCAGTGTGGAGGTATTTCGAGGTATTTCACTGTAGTTACATCAAAAGATTTCATTTATATTTTTGGAAAAGTTTTTAGTTTAAAGAGAAACTGCAGTCATGTTAGTTGGCACAACTAAAAAAAACAGAGATGATGATGACATCACTTGCTCACTCTCACTGTTGTCACAGTTTGTAAAACACTTATTTGGAAGGTTTTACTGCACTTGGGATAAAACAACACTTAGTCACCAACTTCATTAATATTCTCTTAACCTGTTTGTCAGCTCCAAACGTGACATGAGTGCATGTAGAGAGGAGGTGGACTCACACTGAAAGCCTAATCCTTGTCCAATTCAATAAAGATGAATAACGTTGATATATATTTTTTCTTTGTTGTATTTTGAGCCTATTGTGCTTTATTTTCTTACCAATTCAATAAATGCCTACGTTATTATTTACGAAGGCTACTCTTGGAATATTCCAGAACCCACACTAATTGTCATCAAACCATACTGAACCATATATACTTAAGTGTCAAATCTCATTATTAAGGGTGCAGAGATCATCAAATGCTTATTAATGTAACAGTGTATCAGCAGATACTCTAAACCAAGGTATCTGTACTGAATCGGAGGAGGAAAAAGTTGGATCAGTGGACCACTAACAAACACTAACGTCACTGAACAACAAAAATAAAAGAACATGTTACCAAAGATGAGCCACTGGGTAACTAAACTAGGCTTAAGTTAAGCTACTGTGGCTGTGCCCACCTGAGGAGATATTTGGGGGAATTTCAACCACCACAAATGTGCTCCTGTGAGTTCTTCCAAAAACCCAACTGCACAGTACGCGATGTGGATAATGCTGCGTGTCAAGCAAATGCTGACCGGCCGACAGGCGGGCCGGAAAAGAGACGGAGCGGCGGAGTTCGTCGGGAACAGGAGAAGCAGCAGGAAAAGTGCAGACAGCGACAGTGTTGTTTTTAAACACTCAGGTTGATGTCACCTCTTTGTCTGTTTATAACTTTGCTCTTTTCCGTGGCTGACTGATGGACCGACAAAAGCACAAGAGCAGCCCACAGAGCGGCTGTACGACATATTTTTGACTGCCCCCGTTTGACAAGAGATGCTCTCTGCAGGTAGATGGGCCGCCTAAATCTGTAAGGTAGAGTCTGCAAGTTACCATCGACGAAGCATAATTTCTCCAGAAAATGTAAATGGCAATCTGTTAGAACAAACAGTCAAAGTTCACTGTGAAACTACTTAAAAAATAAAAGTCCACTGCAAACTTCCAGGTAAAGCCAGCAAATGACAAGTCGTTTAGCAGTTAAAACTGGTTGATTAGTTGTTGATTAGTCTTTTGGGAACGGTCTAATAGTTCCCAGTGAATAATTAGTTTCAAAGGCACAATTTTTGCTTAGTTTGAGGTTGGTAGTACCTGCCAATGTGGCCTTTAGAAATTCTTCTTGGAGCCTTTTTCAGCTTTTTTCCAACCCAACGCCTCCCATCACCTTTACTGGAACACCTGACTCTGAGTAGCTTCATTAGCACACAGGTTCATGTAGTCTCCAAACTACACTGTCAGTACATTTCAGACAGTCATCCAACCTGCAAATGTTTCTGTAGACAGATTGTGTTTGAATATAATTCTTTTTCAGTTCTTGATTTTCATTTTCAGCTGATCTGCTGATAACTATCTCCTATACAGTTTTCAGGCCCCTCTTCTGTGGAACCAGCTTCCAGTTTGGATTCAGGAGACAGACACTATCTCTACTTTCAAGATTAGGCTTAAAACTTTCCTTTTTGCTAAAGCATATAGTTAGGGCTGGACCAGGTGACCCTGAATCCTCCCTTAGTTATGCTGCAATAGACGTAGGCTGCCGGGGATTCCCATGATGCATTGAGTTTTTCCCTTCCAGTCACCTTTTTCACTCACTATGTGTTAATAGACCTCTCTGCATCGAATCATATCTGTTATTAATCTCTGTCTCTCTTCCACAGCATGTCTTTATCCTGTTTTTCTTCTTTCACCCCAACCAATCACAGCAGATGGCCCCGCCCCTCCCTGAGCCTGGTTCTGCCGGAGGTTTCTTCCTGTTAAAAGGGAGTTTTTCCTTCCCACTGTCGCCAAAGTGCTTGCTCATAGGGGTCATATGATTGCTGGGTTTTTCTCTGTATTTATTATTGTGCTATCTACTGTACAATATAAAGCGCCTTGAGGCGACTTTTGTTGTGATTTGGCGCTATATAAATAAAATTGAATTGAAAATTGAATTGAATTATAATCAATAATGAAAAACACTGATGAAGACTTTGCATACGTATCCAGTCATAGTGTGAAATACGACTAAGAAAACAAGCAAACAGTCAAATCCCAAAGATGGAAGCACCAAATTTTGACATAACTAATATGTAAAGAGTTGATGTGCTAACTGCTTCCTGTTTAGCTGCTGTCGCTTAGCTGTTCACATCAAACCGAAACCGTCATAAAAACCAAATGATAACTTTTACACTAAAAACAAATAATGGAGGGTCTTTCCCATAAACACACCTCAGTGAGCTTCTGTGTGCCGTGTGTTTCACGTAGCTTCCTCCATCTGTGTGTACCCTGGCTCTTCTGCTGAGTGGAAACATTATTTTGTGTGTGTGTGTGTGTGTGTATTACAGTTTTAACTCTTGCCCACTGAATGGCACATTGTAAAGAAAAGGCCCAAGCATTAAGCAGCCCTATTAACAAACCTGTGACATCACTACTGGACATAGGAGCCCTGTTCTCCACATAATAGAACTATTGAAACCCCTTCACTACCATCACTGTCCATGCCACAGCACACTCTGGCAGTTAAAGCCATGTGCGAAACCCATCACCTGTTGCAGCTTAGTGTCTGGCCTGAATATGAAGCCTGTGGGCATTTCGAAGGCACTGTTGGATAGTTATTGGTCCCAGGAGCACATGGGGAGACCGAGATAGAGCTGGAGCGTGTGTGCGTGTCCTTGACGTGCTTGGCACAGAGCCAGAGGAAAAAATAAACTTTACCTGACCAGCTGTGTCATACAGTCCCAACAAGTACTGCTTTCCTCCGACGTTGACGCTCACTGTAAGGAAATGACAAAGAGCAGTTTAGAGGAGGAAGCAAGGGGTGAGGGTGGGGAGTGCTGGTGGGTGGGGGGGTCCCAGCCCCTCTGTGCTATGAAGACGGCAAATAAGTGGTTTTGGTTATAGCAACAGATGCAATGCAGTTGGAGGAAGAGTGGTGGGGTGGGGGGGTCTCTAAAATCTCTCTTCTGTTAGATTCGCATGTGGCCAATTATCAGTGAGCACAGAGCGGCAGCAGTTCAGCATGTCACGCTATTATGAGATAATAAAGACAGAAAGGCGAGCAGCAGAACTGTGTTCCTACCTGCATAATGATCAAAGACCGTGGGTACATACTCCTCTGGAAAGGCGTCATTGGCATAGCTCATCAGCAGACACGTTTTACCCACCGCACCGTCTCCGACCACGATGCATTTTAACATGATAGTACCGGTTCCGTTTGCCATGATCCCGACCTTCCCAACGACATCATCGGCCCCTGACGCCCTTGTTATCCCGACCTCCTCCTCCTCCTCTTGCTGCTGCTGCTGGGCGGTGATCCACGCACGGCGGGCATCACCAGCGTCGGAGGCGGACTGCGCGGCTCACCGAGTCGGGCTGGAACTGCATCGTTCTCCCCTCCTCCCCACCACCCATCAGGTTCTTCCAAATGTCAGTGAGTTCCTTTTTTTTAATTTTATTTTTTTGTACTATTCTTTTTGTCAGAAAGAATAAGATCCCCTCGGCCCAAGCCGGTTTTCAAATAAGCTGTCTCCTTAAACCCAATATCGGAAGCGTTTTATGGGAGAAGCAGTCTGCCGGTACTGCATGTCCACCGTGCCCGCTCCCCGGTGCAGCCTGCGCTCTTGCTCCCTGGCGCACTGTGCCGCTGGTGGATAAGGTGGGTGCGCTTAGCCTACTGAAGAGGCGGGGCTTGGGTTTAAAACCAAGGGGCTCCGGATAAAGTACAGTCCGCCTGCTGTGAATGCCTGGATCACACAGTAATTAGCCATTTACGCTTCATTAGAAGGATCCTGTGTGCAAACATTAGATTTCTCTTAGGGGGTGTTACAGGAAATAAAACAATATCCTGCTTTTGAGATAAACTTACCATTAGTTTCCACACACACACACCATCTGAATCTTTCTCAGTCCAAGGCTGGTACAAAGTTTATTGGCTTATAAGCTTCACAGTAGGATGTCCATGGAAGAAAATGACATTAAACCTCATTTAAAGTATCAATAAATCTTTAAATAAAGACAGTAGTGATATATGTTGGCCAGACATGCATGTGTCACTGAACACTTGTTAATAAAATGAAAGAATATGCCCAGCCTGTCAGTTTAGAAATGGTGTAACCTAAGTCTAAGTCAACATTCAGCCTCTAAATTTAGGCGTCTCCCTCTCTCTCTGTTTGCGTTTCACATGACTTTGTGGCTGCGAGGATGAATAGACGATCCATCCTTACTGTCCTGCTGTGTGTGTGTGTGTGTGTGTGTGTGTGGGATGGATGGAATAAGCGATATGTGAGATGGGACCGGGGAGCTGCAGATGGAGACGCCACAGGAGGAGGCATGTGTTTATGAAAGGAGTGAAGGAGGCACACAGATTTGACCTCTGCGATGCAGTTGGCCAGGTGTGGGCTGTCTCCTTGAATTAGTGCACCCGTAGCCATCTTAATAAGGAGCGACTCTTTTTGAAGTGAAAAGGAGTGAGCAGGCACATGTGCAGCCTATTTTCTTGTCTCTCCATATTTTTGTCTCTGCTTTGTGGGCATTTAAAGAGTCAGGACCTGGAGAAAGCAAAGGGGAATCCCAGAGTCAGGCAAAGACTTCTTAATCTTAAAAGTTTAAGAGGCAACAAGAGACAAGTTTGTTTTGAAGAGCTCGTCTCGCTTAGACCACACATTTGATAGCGCTGTTGCAGTCCATGTTCACACCATATCTTTAGTTTTATTTCTGACTTTATAAATGTGAAATGAGGCAGTGCAGCAGCAGAACAGCAGTAAAATATAACCACATAAACCAGATACCATCGTCAAGTGAAAACACAATCTACATTTATAATCAGCAAAGTCACAGTTTGGCAGGAAACGTCTCATATCTAGAAACTGATTGTGTGAAAGAAAAAAATAATAATAATAGAGTCAGCAAATAAGCACAAGTCACAGTAGCACAACAACACCAGTTTGCTAAACTTGAGATGTCAGAAGTCAGACAGAGGTCAGAGGCTTTACTGTAAAGTTTTACAACATTAATAGTTTCTATTCTTCAATCTCCGTGTGTTGTTAAAACTAATCTTCATAGCCGCCCACCTCTTCCCTCTATAAGCTGATCTCTTGGTTGATGGTCCCTAGGCGACTACGAGCCGTCCAATCAGCTGAAGGGGGCGGTGCCGAGGATTCTCCTGCTATCATCACATTTGACAGCTGCTGCAGCGGCTCACATGACCAAACAACAATTACCTCATACATGTAGTACTCCTGCTGAAGGTGTTACATTGGAGGCACCGCTCCCTGCGTTGGGCTGGGATGGTGGCGGGAGAGGGAGCATTCATGAAATCACTGTGATGATTTCACTTCCTGTAGATATCAGTGGGTTTTAAATGACAAGGTTAATTAGAGCCTCCAGTCAAGCCAAGCACCCACCAGATGTAGCTACTACATGGCGTCTTCATACTGCAAAATTAGAACAAGTGCATGAAGTTCGATGTAGTTTATCATCATGGATCTTTAGCAGTTTGAAGCTGACTGATGTTCGGCATGTTCATCAATGTGTTTGTGAGTTTTGGGTGACCACGTGTGCACACTTTCCACATATTGAGATATGTCCCACTTACTGACGTGAGACACGTGTCTCTCATGAAGAGGTGCTGATTTATGGATGTGTCACCACTGAAACCCACAGATGACTACCGGTCAGGGCCAGTGTTGGGACTAACGTGTTATTAAGTAACGCGTTACAGTAACTACGTTATTATTGTGGTAACGAGCACAGTAACTAGTTATTATGCCAAAACCAGGAACGCGTTACTCGTTACTGGGATTTAGATAGGCTCGTTATTCGTTACTTCTTGCGGTGGATATCGCGGAGCTTCCACAGATTCAATAACATTAGCAAGTGGTGGAAGGCAGCAGGTGGATGAAGGAAAAGGGAGGCAAGAGGAGAGACCCTAAGCGGCCGCTGGTCCGAGTGTCAGGTGAACTGAACTTCAGGTAAGAAGTTATGACCTGCAGTCTATCTGGGTCAGATATAAACCAAGTTTAGGTGGAGTTTATTTTCGTTATGCTGACATTTTCGTACTGTGTGCTAGCTAGCACGACGGAGTTTCTATACAGCTGGGTGGGTGCTATGTTACTGATGTTGAACTTTATTTTGTTCATACGGTTAATTATTAGAGTTGCCAACCGTCCCGTAAGAAAATATTTCGCGTTTCGTATTGAGCTGAAAAGGAACACAGTTTGTCCCGGACTTCAGCTACAATGAAAAAGACACAAAGCTGGAGCTGCACAGCTGCCTCTTCTTCTCTCATTCTCTCCCGTTTCTACTTCAATCACGAAACTGATCAATGATCAGCTGATCGGCTTTTCTCTCTTGTTTATTTATCGCCCACTTTGCGCCAGAAAGAGGAAACCAGCGGATGTTGTGCTAAACAACAGCAGCACGTTTAAGCTTGATCAGCTGTTGTTAGAATTTATTTAATATTAATTTCTAGTATGAGCTGATGTTTGCTGGAGCCACAGCTGTAAAGCTGCTGGTCATGATATCAGTTTAGTTATCTGGTGAGAGGGAAACATGAAGATGAAACCAGGAGATGTCCTTACTGAATCATCAGAGCTGAACAGGTGATGTAGAAACAGGTTTACCTTTTAGGTCACATGAATGAGTTGAAGGGAAGTTATGAACTGTTTCTGAGAGACAAATAACACCAGGATCCTTTTCTAAGTAGCTGACAGCTGGTAACTGTGCAGGGGCGGGTCTAGCAAAGTGTTGCCAGGGGGCAGGTAGGGCATTAACAGGGAAAGGGGGGGACAAGGAAATACTTTTCTTTATTATTCTCATTTAAAATGTCTCGCTTTTAAAAAAATAATTATCTGAGTCTTACAACAAACAATTGATAGATTGATACATATATACCACCAGAACAGTCTACATCACTGTCACAACAGTGTTTGTTTTCATTCAAAGGCTTTATGATTTTTCCTATAATGGTGGGCCGGTCTCTAGTCAAAATGCCCGGGACGATTTTTTTGTCCCAGTCCAGCTCTGTATGCAGCTCATCTGCAGTCTGGTGTTACCTACATCTTCCTATTCAGAAGGCAGAATTTCCAAGTTCTGAGTACAATCAAAAGCACCACGACTGTAGTTTTTGTGTTGGATGAAAAAAGCAGGCTAGAATCATGGCGGCGGTCAACGGCGGTCCAGGCGTGGGATTTCTCTCGTGGAAATGTGCACATTATTTTTTCCTTTCTATTGGTAGGTGGCACAGTGCACTTGTGGCAAGTAAGCAAGCTAGAAGACTGGCAATCTTGCTGGGTATCCAGTTACGGAAGCAACACATTAACAAGAGAATTCTGAGTAAAACCAAAGTTACTTTCCCTAGTAACTAGTTACTCTGAAAGTAACGGGTAACTTGAAGTAACTGAGTTACTTTTTTAGAGAAGTAACTAGTAATGTAACTAAGTTACTAATTTAAAGTAACTTACTCAACACTGGTCAGGGCAGCAGCTGAAACAGTTTAAACAGTTACTGCAACGGGGGATACAGGACACCATGAAAACAAACTTTCGCTTTCAATCATGCTTCTGAGCAGGTGAGAAGATTTGAATGAAAATTTCGAATTTACAGTTTGCCTCCTAGAACATGCAACTGTAGAATGAATTTAAAAATCCTAGGTGATTCCCAGAAAAGCTGTCCTCTGACCTTCAACTCTGACCTATCCCAGCCAGGCAAGAATAGGTGGGTACACCATGGACACTTTGCCAGTCTGTCGCAGGGCTAACGCAGGGAGACCACTGTTCACACTCTCATTCACACCTATGGGCAATTTAGAATCACCAGTTAACCTAACTCTGCTAACTGTGTGTCTTTGGAGAAAAAAACAGATTTGTTCTTCACATTCCTAATTCAAAAACTGTAGCCTTCATAGTTTGTCTGCCTTTATTTCTCATGACAAGGCAAAGGATGTAGAAACTGCATAAACTGATTGTTCAGAATGAGGTCTGTATTTGACTTAAGACACATGTGGATGTGGGCCAAAAGAGAATCAAAGAAGATCAGAAGTTCAGAGAGAGGATTTGCGCTGTTTAGATTAGAAAAAAACAAAACAGGAATAAGATTTTGGGTACTTTTGCTTGCAGCATGAATGTACCATAAGCGGTGGTGTCAAACATTGCTGCTGCTGTAAGGTGAAGATGGCGTAGAAGAGGATGAAGTGGAGCGGCGTGTGAGTGGAGCCCTAAAAATCTCTTAAAGGTTGGCCTGTAGAGGCCAGGAATCACGATACAAGACAACAGAAAGAGAACCAGGTTACCTTGAAAACACACGGGAGACAGATTTGAACATAATCTTCAGACTTGAATGTGAATATGAAGATTATCCAATAAAGAAAAAAGTGCAAATAAAAGTGTTAACTAGTTATTTAAATGATAAATAATGAAATAGCTCCATGTGTTATCGTTCATTTTGCCTGCGGTCTGTAATGAGCTTATAATGTTTTTCCTCTCCTGTGCTTTTATATTCCTGCCGGGGGGAGGGGGGGTCATGTGAACCTTCCATTATGTTTTAAGGACGTTTCATGAAGGACACATATTGTGTTAATGCAGTGGATCAGGTAGCCATAGAGTAAGTCAGTGCTGGCAGGTACCTGAAGACTTTGCTGCCGGGGAGTTCATCAGTGAGCTGCTGACCTTATTTTCTGTGTGGATGACATTTAATATCAACTCTCTATTTCTGTAAGGAGCCAAGTTTAGAGGTGCAGGCTGCAATAAAATATGCTCCACTGTTAAATTCTGCATGTCAGTATAAAGCCTGTAAATCTCCGTGTTCCCAACAGACAAAATTACATTATGATTACATGCATTTAATGCACATAGTCAGCTGTGTCGTGTTACATCGGTCTGTAACAAACCACTGGCTGGCCAGTGGTTTGTTGTTCTATTTTAATAAAGCCAAATAAATGTTATAACTCTTCACTCTCACGTCTCCTATCCAGTTTCCTGATACTATCTTTCAGAAGGTATAGTGCACATGCAGACAAACACTCACAAGAGCACATGCTCCCTCTCTGTGACTGACCAACATCAGTCACAGTGGAGACGTGTAAAGCGCAGGCGAGGCAGCAGACAGGAGAGAGTGGTGCTGTGCAATCACAGAGTGCTCAGATGAGCTCCTAATTTAGCGCGCGTAGCCCGCTCGGACTCCCTGGGAGGGTTTGGTTAAATTACAGGCCATATTTTTAGTGAAGGCTAGGCTCCATCCCTGGAACTGCCAGGGCAGCTGAGGACCATCACTCACACGCCTGTCGGCCTCCAGTTTGCTCAACATCGGAGCTGTTAACGCCTGTGAATGCATGTGTGTGTCTGGTGAGCAGGAGCAAAATGAGGCCATTCTTAGAAACGGTCACAGTTTTATTGCTTGATGTGAGCTTCTGTATATGTGCCCTGTAAATATTAATTACTGGGAACAACAGTGTTGCTTTGGATCGCACGCATGCCGCAGACAGACAAAAACCAAAGAGGCCAGAAGTCTCAAGTGGCAACCTCCAACAGTCAGAAATGAAGCCAATAAGGAAGTGCCAAAAACTGCACTTCCTCTAATGGCAACTAAAGACTAGTAAAAACGTAAGACATCTCCCTTAGACTCCCATATATTCAGCAAGTAGCATGTTTACAGCCTGCTGCAAAATAAAATGGTTTTGTTTTGTAGAGCTGATTTCTACCTTCATAACAATTCTACAGAGTGAAGATTTTCCACTGTGTTTTTGCTGTTTGCACCTTCTGGCATTATCTTATAGATCATAAGGAGGAACTTTGTGGTACACTAGTCTAAGAAATGTGTGCTTAGGTTTTGGTGAGTGAAGCTCCAGCATATTATTTCCGTTTTGTTTAGCAGAAATCTACACATAAACTTTACTGCCAAAAGTATTTGCTTGTATGTCTGTGAAGGTTCTCAGTCATCCAGGTCATCGTAGTCAAAGGAAGTACCACACCCGCTTTCACACCTTGGCTCATGTGATTAGAGGATCACCAGGGGGTCCTTTGTCCCTCTTTGGGGGGATACTCCCACTGGGTTTAAATCTGGGACTCTCGGCCATTTGACCTTAGAACTGAAGAAGCTTCTCGGATGAGAGGTGAAACGTCTTCAAGCAACTCAAAGAAGTCCAGACGCTTTTCTTTGCAAATTCCTTTGACTATTTGCTTGTATGCTTTCGCACACATATGAACTTGAGTGACATCCCATTTTTAATCCAAAGAGTTTAATATGATGTCTGCCCAGTCAGGACTCTGTGCAGGCCAGTCAAGTATTTCTACACCAAATTGGCTCATCCGTGTCTTTATGGACCTTACTTTGTGCACTGGTGCACAGTTATGCTGGAACAGGAAGGGGCCAACCCCAAACTGTTGCCACAAAGTTGGGAACATGAAGTTGTCAAAAATGTCTTGGCATGCTGGAATATTAAGAGTTCCTTTGACTGGAACTAAGAGGCTGAGCACAACTCCTGAAAAACAATCCCATACCATAAATCCCCCCTCTACCAAACTTTACATTTGGCACATTTGGCAACTGCTAAACCCAGACTCATCTGATCACCAGACAGAGAATGGCCATGGCCATGTTACCTGGTGTCATGTTTCCACTGCCTGTGGTCTGTGGTAATCTGTTCAAATCAAATAAAATCAAAGTTTATTTCTATAGCACATTTTAAAAGACCTATGTTCATCAAAGTGCTTCACAGTCGACCACAAGACAGATAAAATTCGGGACAGAGCATAACAAGCAAACAGGGAACAAACAACACATTTGCATAGCACAGAGCAACCCGGATGAAAGTCTAACTAGTTTGATTCAAAAGCCAAAGTAAAGAAGTGAGTGTTTAGGCGCGATTTGAATGATTGGATAGACTCAGACGTGGGAATATCAGCTGGGGGATTAATCCAGAGTCTAGGTGCAGATATAGCAAAGGCTCGATCACCTCTGGTCTTTAACCGAGACCTTGGTTGCGCTAACAGCGACTGACTCAAAGATCTTAGTGCTCTCTTGGGGTTGCACAAGTGGAGGAGATCAGTTAGGTAGCTAGGCGCCAGGTTATTTAAAATTTTAAAAGTGATCAAAAGAGTTTTAAAATCAATACGGTATTTAACGGGGAGCCAGAGTAAGTTAGCTAGAACTGGAGTGATGTGGTCATACCTTCTAGTACCAGTTAAGAGGCGTGCAGCGGCATTTTGAGCTAACTGCAGACGCTGAAGGAGAGAGTGTTGGAGGCCCACGTAAAGAGAGTTGCAATAGTCCCGTCTAGAGATAATGAAAGCATGAATACGTTTTTCGAGGTTTTAGCTTTCTTGAGCTAATCTAAAGGCCACATCAAGGTTGGGATCCGTGGCGACTGATTCTGCAGAAAGTTCCGCTCACTATGCACCTCAGCATCCACTGACCCCACTCTGTGGTTTAAGGCGGTCTATCGCTGCAGGGCTGAATTGCTGTTGATCTCAATCACTTCTGTTTTATTATGATACCACTAACAGTTGAATGTGGAATATTTAGTTGCGAGGAAATTTCATGGCTAAACTTTTTGTACAGGTGGCATCCAGGTAGCAAATGTTTGTAGAAGCAATCTGCATGCCTAGGTGTTTGATTTTATACACCTGTGGCCATGACTGGAACATCGGAATTTAGTGATTTGTATGGGTGCATAAATACTTCTGGCAATATAATGTATATGTGCCTTTACAGTTTATAGCTGTCTTGCTAATCAAGCTTGCTCATATAAGTATGTTCACATGAATGTAGGTCATGCCATGTTACGCTGGTCTTAGACACTTCCAGCCTCAGATGTGGCCACAACCCTCATCACATGAAAACCTCAGCTGATTACGAGTGGAAATTACTGTGTCTGGAAGCAGCCTAACCCTGAAACTGATGCTAAACCTCATGATGTTGCACACCACCGAGTGGAACCAAGTTTAGGTTTAGAGGAACCGCTTCTGTTAAGCAATCACTTCTAACTGTAAGGGCAAAAAGAGAAGAAACAAGCAGTCATCTACAGCAAACAGAGACAGATGATTAGCACCATAATTTTTTTTTCCAAACAAGGTCCGATTAACAGAAACATCTGATGGTTGGTGGTTGACTCATAAATTTATTCAGCGTGTGGGGGAGCTGTCAAAGGATCATGTGAAATATGTAGCTCGGCTTTTTCATCAAGAAAAACAAACATCAACAACATTTCTCACTTGCATTTCTAAACATGGAGCAGTGGCAGTCATAGCAATAGCGTCTAGTAAGACTGATCGTAGACACATTTGCAGTGTTGTGATTATGAAACAGGCTGGATGATGTGATTCTGAGTGATCCTGGTGTTGTTCATTTTGGGGGAATCTAAATACATGGACTGTTATTCCATATGGAACAATCCCTGTGTCATCCATCATGACATTAGCAAGTTGATACACTTTTTGCCGTGGAACAGATAGATTGCCATGGTAACTTGTGTTGCACACCTAATCTGAGTATCAAAGCACCGTCTGCTAAATTCAATTCAATATAATTTTATTTATGTAAAGTGTGAGGATAAAGGAAAATTGCTTCATTATTACAATATATTTCATAGCTTTGTCATAGCATTAATCACACAGCTTATAGCTTTGAGATGGCCTTGAGACATTTAAACATACTGACACCATATTAATCTTTCACAGGTGCAGTCATAATCATTTTTATATTGTTATGTCGTTACACACATTGCAGCTCTATGGCCTTGAAGAGTTGAAGCTTTCCCAGGTAATTAAAGGTCACAAGCTTCATTCAGCGCTATGTCTGGGTGATACATTGGTAAGGAAGTTGGGAGCTTAAGAAAGATTGCACACATGCTTACAAAACATATATATTACATATAATCTAGAAACAGATTTAAGTAGAGGCCTGAAGGCACTCAGTTAACATACTGCACTGGAGCTTCTGTCTTGACAACAGGTGACGAGTGGAGAGGACCAGCCCCTGGAGACCACAGAGGCCTGAGTTTATTGCCTTTTTTGGAAGAAGATGCCAAAAGAGGAACTCCTGTGTCTGCAGTTAATTCTTAAAATACATAAATGTTCTGTACATGCAAATTATGTGATTGTAAACGCAAGATGGGGCGTCATAATACTCTGATGCTATAAAAGCAATCTGAAGTATAATTTTGGTGAAGACCCTTGCTGATGTATGCAGTGACTGTCTTCCCGCGCGTGAACTTCAATAAAGATTGCTTTGACCCAAACCTTCTGGACTGTCTTGGTTTTGTACTCTCCACCAATTTCGGACCCGTAACAATTGGTGCATTGGCCGGTGTTGGTTAAGGAGAGAGTGGCGTTGTGGACGTCCAAGGGGGTCGCACAATCAGGAGGCAGTGATCGATCTGAGTGGACAAAGGGCAGCCCATATCAAAAGGTAGGCACAACCTGTTGAAATATTCCGAAGTGTGCCGAATTGGATGATTGAAATTGATGTCTACTCATTTCATTACTGGTAAATGTTTGTGTTGTGATCATTTTAGAAGTTTCTATATAGAATAGAACTGAGTAAAACAGAAAAGAGAATTAAGTGATTTTACAAGGATTATGAAGAAGTAATAAGTGTATGGAAAAGTGAATTGAAATAAGGTTAAGGAATTACAGTGGTAAGTGAATATAGTAGGACAGGGAATTAGTGAATTTTGTGACATTAATGTCTCCATTGATTATGAAGCCGGGCTTGGACACCGATTTGGTTGGTTTTGTGGTTTTGTGGGGTGTCTTCAAAAGTAATTAAATTTCTGTAGAACGGAACTCTGGGAGTTCTAAGAAGTGCATTGTTCGGAGGTGACGCTCCCAACTTCCTGGGGACGCTCAGGATTTTCCTTTGGAAGGGATAGTCCGATTGGCAATCGTGGACAACTGAGGACGGTCCAAAATAGCCACTGACTGGGTCAGTTTACCGTCCGGGACGGTATTTTGCACTTTTTTGGTCGATAGAAACCGGGTTTCGGGCGCGTAACGTACAATTATAACTTCGGGGAAGTATAGTTGGTTGCCGCTTTTAAATTGTCTTAGAGTATTAGTTATCTGACCACGGCCCGGGGCCGAGACTGGTTTTAATTGATTACAAAAAACTCAGGGAGTTTATCGGTTGGACCGTTAAGGTTAAATTTTTCTAAATTCGGTAGGTTGTTCGCTTTAAGGCCTTGTACATATTTGTATATTTTATAAGACGTCTCTGTGTTATAATTTGTTGTTATAATACTTATGTTTGTGCATATTTTCTGTCTGCCACGGGCGCTGCATCAGGCTGGTTATTTTGAGAGTGTGTCTGTGTATATGTAAATTAGGTGCATCTGACTTATTTGAAGTCACATTTCCTGTTTACTAATGAGTGGCTACTGACTGACTGGAGAGCCTGGGTTAAAGACGACTTGCTGGTGTTTTAAGGAAAGAATTACTTTAATTTTTACTTGGTTGCTATTACGTTTGTTCTATATGGTGTTTTAAGGAAATAACTTTTATTTTTACTTTGTTTGTATTACGGTTGTTAAAATTATTGTGCATTGCTCTAGTTTCTATTTTTCACGTACCGGAACTATTTCACTCTTGATGTACTTCATAGCACTTGCGTTTTGTAGTTTCTTTGTACTTTTAATATTTTAAGTATATAATATAAACTTTACACAAACACACATGCCTGATTCTGGCTATTGCTTACTTCAACATACGCCGATAGGTGATCTTTATGTTGTAACCTGTCGATGTCACCTTGTCTCTTCAGACATTACTTACGGTTTTAAAGTTACCTCAGTGATAGACAGATCAGAAGCACAGATATGTGGTGTCGCCGCAGGTACCAGTAAATCTCATGGGCAGGGATCTGCTCGTGAAGCTAGGAGCTACCATCACCTGTTCCGCAGATGGCCTGACGGTTACTTTGCCAGGCGGAAACCAGTTCCCGTGCCTGGGGACACTCACAAAGACTCAATATCTGATCCGAGACTCTGAACAAGCTACAGCCGACATCTACTGGGGGAGGCTGGTGGAAGACGGCATTCTGAGACAATATGAGCTGTGGAGACCCTGGATAATGAGCCTGGCCGTCTACACCCCGCCGCGTGACCCTTACCACGTCACTCTGTTTTATGATAGGGACGACGATGACACGTACCGAGAAAATTTTGAAAATGACCTCGAAGGTCAAATTTGGAGCGTGCGTTGCCATAACATTTATGTGGGCCCGGAAGGGGTAGCAGCGGCTGCAAAATTGACGGAAGAACAACTGCTTTGGTACGAGATGGGCTCCGATTCAGCTCCCCATGTCACTTTGGCGGTCCACGTCGGTCATCAGGCCAGAGAGTTGGGTCCGATGGTCAAGCGAGCCCTGGATAACAGCTGGTGGCAAAGTACTCAAATCCCAAATGTCTGGTATGCACCACAGTGCAAAACCTACCGAATCACCTGTCTGTCTAACGACGCGGTGGTGGTAGAATACAAAGAAATTTCAAGAACACACGGCAGGGAGAAAACAGATCACCCTGACGCCGTTGCAGCGCTTTCACAGCTCCCTGACTGTTTGTGGTCAACAGGGCCCACGGATGTTGGCCTGGCCAATTGTTCACCCGTCCTGTTCCAGCTGAAATCGGAAGTGCCCATTGAGAGACCTCAGTACAGACACAAACCAGAAGCTGAGGAAGGCATTGCAGAAACAATTGAGGGGTTGTTGGAAGTAGGTGTGCTCGAGCCTTCTCATTCGTATTGGAACACACCTATTCTGCCAGTAGAAAAGCACGGGACAGGCAAATACAGGATGGCACATGATTTGAGAGCCATTAATGCAATACTACGTACAGACACCGTGCCTGTACCAAACCCATACACGGCTTTAACTGCCATTTCGTGGGAACAAAAGTGGTTTAAATGTATTGATCTTGCTAATGCTTTCTTTTGTCTTCCTCTGCATGAATCACTCAGGGACATTTTTTCATTCACATACAGAGGACAGCAGTACAGATACACACGCCTGCCACAGGGTTTTGCCTTGTCTCCAGGCATTTTCAATCAGGTGCTGAAGGACGCGCTGTCACCGTGCCATCTGCCTGAAGGTTGTACACTCATTCAGTACGTTGATGACCTCCTAATCGCAGCCCCGTCCGCATCCGCCTGCACAGCAGCCTCTCTGGTGGTTCTGAACCGTTTGGCAGAATGTGGGTTTAAAGTAAGTAAAGAAAAACTGCAGCTGGTCCGACCGGAAGTAACGTTTCTGGGCCGAGTCATTAGACACAGGTCAGTGGGTTTAATGAACACACACAGGGACCAGATTCTGACACACCCAAAACCAAGAACTGTGAAGGAGCTCCTTTCCTTTCTTGGCCTGACAGGCTACAGCAGACAGTTTATCCCGAACTATGCGGGTAAGACGGCCCCCTTAAGGGACCTGATCAAAAAGGTGGGCGTTCGAAACCTTAAGGCAGAGTTACCATGGACACCACCAACAGAGACAGCATTCATCTCACTGAAACAAGACCTGTCAAGAGCAACAGATCTGGCCACACCCAACTATGATGAACCATTCTATCTTGATGTTTCTGAAACAAAGGAGATTGTGAATGGCGTTTTGTTTCAGAAAAAAGGAGGAGGTAGGGATGTGCTTATGTATGTCAGCGTAAGATTAAATCCAACAGAGGCCAGACATCCCCCATGTACACAGCATGCAGCTGGGGTAGCCAAAATCATTCAGAAAACAGCACATGTAGTAAGAGAACATCCACTTAAAGTGCTCACCACACACAGTGTAGTAGCCTATGTGAACTCACAAGCCTTCACAATGACACCACTGAGACAACAGAGACTGAGCAAAGTCCTGGATGCTCCAAACTTGACGTTTACACATGAAGGCATAAACATGGCAGACTTGATGGGGTCCGGGGAACCACACGACTGTGCCAAAAGAGCTGAAGCTGAGGAGAAGGTCAGAGAAGATTTGAAAGCAGAACCTATCATAGGTGCGGAGGACTGGTTCACAGACGGCTGTTGTCACCGTGATGAAGAAGGACTGAAAGCAGGCTACGCGGTGGTTTCCAGAAGAGGACGACAGTATGAGGTAAAAGAAGCTGGAAGAATAGAAGGTCAGCAGTCAGCACAGAGAGCCGAAGTAATAGCCCTGACTCGAGCCCTGAGACTGGCCAAGAACATGAAGGTGAACATCTACACTGATTCAGCTTATGCGTTTGGGGCAGCTCACGTGGAACTCGCTCAATGGAAGAGAGCAGGTTTCAGAACAGCAACCAATGCCCCAATATGCCACAAGAAGGAAATGGAAGAACTGGAAGACGCTCTGAACGACCCAGACATGGTAAGC
Organism: Pelmatolapia mariae; assembly: GCF_036321145.2. NCBI lineage: Eukaryota > Metazoa > Chordata > Actinopteri > Cichliformes > Cichlidae > Pelmatolapia > Pelmatolapia mariae. The sequence goes on from NC_086238.1 coordinate 36,071,627, forward strand.
ATCATAAAATGCAAAGCACACTCTCAAGAAAACACAATGGTAGCAAAAGGAAACCAGAAAGCAGATGAAGCCGCCAAAGAAGCAGCAGGCTACAAAGGACGAAGGCAGATGGTGGAGGTCATTGCTGAAGAAGAGCCAACCGTTGATGTGTTGGAAGAAGCCAGAAGGGCGCAGGAAGAAGTCACCCAAGAGGAGAAGGAGGTGTGGCAGGCCCGAGGAGCCAGAAAAGAAGGAGGTCTGTGGAGAGGACCCCACGGGCGACCGGCTCTAACAGCTAAGCTAGCTGAAAAGAAGGTAAGTGAGGCACATGGACTTGGTCACGTGGGTGTGACACAGATGGAGAGAAACTTGTGCCACTGGTGGCACCCTAATTTGAGAAACATGATAAAAGAAAAAGCTAGAACGTGTCTGATCTGTGGGGCACACAATCCAAAACCAGCGGTGAAGCCAGAACCAGGTAAGTTCCTCATGCCAGAGAGACCAGGAGAAGAAATTGTTATAGACTACACCGACATGGTGGATGCGGGACCAGGAGGACTGAGGTACTTGTTGGTATGTGTGGATGCTCTGACCGGCTGGCCAGAGGCATGGGCGACTAAAAGAGAGGATGCAAAAAGTGTGATTAAATGTCTGATTAACCACTACATCCCAAGGCATGGGTTTCCCAAGAGAATTAGATCAGATAATGGGACCCATTTTAGAAATAAGGATTTAGCAGAGGTGGAGAGAATGTTGGGGGTCCAGCATAAATTCGGGACAGTGTACCACCCTCAGTCCCAAGGAAAAGTAGAAAGAATGAACCTAAACTTAAAGAACAAATTGGCTAAAATCTGTGCACAGACAGGGTTGAATTGGGTTGCAGCCCTGCCAATTGCTTTGATGACCATAAGATGCTCTGTTAACCAATCCACAGGTTTCACGCCCTACGAGCTGCTGACAGGACGGCAGTTTCCGGCGCCTTGGACGGTGGTTCCAGAAACAGAGCAGTCCAAGAGAAGTAACAAATCTCATGCTGAATATTTTAATGAGTTAAAGGCTCTTGTGTCCAGTTTTACAAAACAGGTGACCGCCGGGAGGCCCACGGCAGAAGGAGAGGTTCCAGAGGCAAAAGCAGTGTGGCTGAAAGTCATAAAGAGGAAGTGGAAAGAGCCTCGCTGGACCGGACCCTACGAGGTGACGGCTCGGACGGCCACAGCGGTCCGTTTGAAAGGAAAAGGTGAAAATTGGTATCACTGGACGCAGTGTGCTGCAGCAGACGAGAGCCTGGTGGACAGCGACCTAGCTCCACCGAACACGGGGGCGGACGACAGCCAGAGGCAAAATAAATCCTCTCCCCCGTGCAACGGGCCGAACAGTAGTCTACCTGGGAGGCCGAAGCAAGAAGAACAGCAAAGGAGGAGATCCCCACGCCAACGCAAGGGAGTGGTAACACATTAAAAAAAAAAAAAAAAAAGGAAAGCATTTAAATAAATATATTTTGATAAAAGAAGTATAAGTTTCACACGACAACATGCACGCATTTGACATACAGGCACGTAGCAAGAGGCGTGAGGAGAGAAAATTGGTAAAAATGCTTCTCACAACTACATGGTTGTTATATAAGATAGTATTACTTTTGCTCATATGTATTTTTGTGTATTTTTGGCAGATAGCCCGGAACAGCCCGCCCGAGCACGGAGGTCAGCCCAGCCCTCCACTGACTGAAAAACAGAACACTGAAATGTGGCCGTTACAGAGACCCAAACGAGAGGTATCAGGTAAAAGGGATGGGTGTCTCAGCGCTTATAATGGCATGGAATTGGACTACGTTAAAGGGTCCACGAGTTCATACTCTTTTGATCTGTGTGGAGTGATTAACTGCAAAGGCGCAAACAGCAGCTGGAGGGGTTATGACGTGTGGATCTGCAGTCACCCGGATATTTGTACCCGGGGAGGGAACCCTCACTCCAGCCGGGGAATCCGCCCAGTGCTAGCGTCGTATACCGCAGGGCACTGGTGCATTCCTGGGTGGAGCAATGTGGTAGCCTGGACTGGAGTGAAGTGGGAGCCACACGTCCCTGAAGGATTGAAAGGGATAGCGATCCAGAGGGACTTTTCTGCTTCACAGAACCCTATCACCCTATCTCTGGGACCATGGAGCTCTTTGCCCAGGTCCAATAGTCCGGGAGGCGTGTTCTACCTGGTGATTGGGGTAGATGTTTCAGGGACAGACCCAACAGGTGTGATTAGAGTGAATTTAGTAAACCCAAAGCCCAAGCCTCTGGTCATAAATAGTACAGGGGATTGGGGAAACGGGTCGTTAACTGTTGCCCGTGAGGAGCAAAAGCGGCGAGTCCTGATCGTGGATTACACCAGGTTGAAGCCTCAGGACTTAATTGAACGCGCCACCGGTTTCAGTGACAGTAACCTGTGGCTGGACTGGGTGGCTCAAAATGCAAAAGAACAAGATGTATCTAACTGTGTTGCCTGTGCTTCAGCTAGGCCGCGCTTGTTTACAGAACCCGCTCCACTGTATCCAGAGGACAAATGGGGATATGACTGCATGCTACAAATTACAAGAGAAGCGGTGAGTACTGGCAATTGTTCAATATTGGGCAGCCTCTTCCCGCCAATTGATAAAGGTACAAAGGTAGGACCATTTAGACCCAAAAAAGATAACTACACTTGCTTTAAGTTCTCAACAGACAAAATGAAATACAAGCTGGGAGATATTGATCCCAGCTGGTGCGCTACGACACTTACAGGAAGAACCACCAATGCTAAGAACGACTCAAACACCGTAATAGGTACATGGGCAAGAAGTGGGTTGTACTATTATTGTGGGGAAAGAACTCTTTTGGTCCGTGTTCCACTAGGAAGTGTCGGGACCTGTGCAATGGTAAGGTTGGGTGCTCAACTGATATTAATAGGCAACAGAGTGACAGTAATTCCCCAGAGTAACACACGCACACTGGCAGCCAGGCGTAAGCGACATGTATTGGGTAAGGGGACACATGCATATGACCCTAGGATGAATTCACCCACCTGGATCGACTCCATAGGAGTGCCCAGGGGGGTTCCTAACGAGTATAAACTGGCAGATCAAGTAGCAGCTGGTTTTGAAAACTTACCAATCATTTCTGCTCTTTTTCCAGTGACCCCAAACAAGAACGTGGATAGAATAAATTATGTCCATTATAACCTGCTGAGACTCTCAAACCTGACCAGGGATGCCTTTGAGGGAGTGGCGGAGCAGTTGGGTCCGACCTCATTAATGGGGGTCCAAAACAGACTCGCTCTCGACATGGTTCTGGCTGAGAGGGGAGGGGTCTGTGCCATGTTTGGTGACCTGTGTTGTACTTACATCCCCAATAATACTGCCCCAGATGGCTCAGTTACCCGAGCTCTGGAAGGTCTTAAAACGTTGTCAAGAACTATGCATGAAGATTCTGGAATTGAGAATCCCTTTGAGGGCTGGATGACATCCGTGTTTGGGCAGTGGAAAGGGTTTGTAATGTCTGCCATGCTATCTGTATCTGCTTTTCTAGGGATCTTGGTCACCTGCGGATGCTGTCTCATTCCCTGTGTCAGAGGATTGTTGGAAAAGGTAATTACGAGGGCAGTGGACCCCGGGGCGGTGACCCCGGTGTCTATGATGCCATTGATGGACGTAGAAATGACTGAGAGGGCCGAGGAGTGACACAGCACACGGTGTGGTGACCTCTTGTGGCAAGAGGTCAAAAGGAGGATTGTGAGGATAAAGGAAAATTGCTTCATTATTACAATATATTTCATAGCTTTGTCATAGCATTAATCACACAGCTTATAGCTTTGAGATGGCCTTGAGACATTTAAACATACTGACACCATATTAATCTTTCACAGGTGCAGTCATAATCATTTTTATATTGTTATGTCGTTACACACATTGCAGCTCTATGGCCTTGAAGAGTTGAAGCTTTCCCAGGTAATTAAAGGTCACAAGCTTCATTCAGCGCTATGTCTGGGTGATACATTGGTAAGGAAGTTGGGAGCTTAAGAAAGATTGCACACATGCTTACAAAACATATATATTACATATAATCTAGAAACAGATTTAAGTAGAGGCCTGAAGGCACTCAGTTAACATACTGCACTGGAGCTTCTGTCTTGACAACAGGTGACGAGTGGAGAGGACCAGCCCCTGGAGACCACAGAGGCCTGAGTTTATTGCCTTTTTTGGAAGAAGATGCCAAAAGAGGAACTCCTGTGTCTGCAGTTAATTCTTAAAATACATAAATGTTCTGTACATGCAAATTATGTGATTGTAAACGCAAGATGGGGCGTCATAATACTCTGATGCTATAAAAGCAATCTGAAGTATAATTTTGGTGAAGACCCTTGCTGATGTATGCAGTGACTGTCTTCCCGCGCGTGAACTTCAATAAAGATTGCTTTGACCCAAACCTTCTGGACTGTCTTGGTTTTGTACTCTCCACCAATTTCGGACCCGTAACAAAAGCAATGTCACAAAAACATTCATCTCTTTATATTTTATTCCAAAGACAACATTATTAGAGAGATAACCCGTCGTCATGGCGTCTCCTATGATTATTTGGCACCAGTGGCGAGGAAGAACTCATTTTTAACAGGAAGAAACCTCCAGCAAAAAACAGGTCTAGTGTGTGAAGGGAGGGAGAAGACAGAAGGAGGAGCACAGATAGGATAGGATAGAATAGAATAGAATAGAATAGAATAGAATAATCCTTTAATTGTCCCACAGGGGGAAATTTGGTTGTAACAGTAGCACAATATACAAAAACACATATACAAACAGAATAGGACACAGGACATAGAACAGAAACACACAAAATGTTTACATATTTACATCATGGACAATAGTTACCAAAACAGTACTGTACAGTTATTAAAATTAAAGTACAGATAAGTGGCAAACCCAGGTTGTAGTGTGCAAACAGAGCAGGATACTGAAAGATGTTTAAATAGTTAAGAATATTTAGAATAATTAGAAAAGTGCAGATTGTGTATTGTAGCTGTGCATTAAAAAGTAGACATGTAACTTCCAATAAGTTAGTATATATACACTGAGAAAAGTAAAGTGCAAGTTATAACAGTAGTAGTTGTTTGGTCTATTAGTGCAAATTACAGCGCTGATGTAAACATCTATGTTTGTTGGGAGCAGTTTTGATTTCGCAGTCTGCAGGGAGGAAGGACCTGCGGAAACACTCCTTCATGCATCTGGGATGCAGCAGTCTGTCACTGAAGGAGATACAAAGAAGATAAAAACTACGAAGAAACAAAAGTTAATGACATATAATGCAAGCATCATTTCCACTGATTTCACTGATCCAGCGCTAACTATAAACAAGTTTAAAGTCAAATTTTAGAAGTACCGAGGGTGTCTGTCTCCTGAACCCAAACTGGGAGCTGGTTCCAGCAGCCTGATAGTTGAAAGCTCTGCCTCCCATTTTACTTTTAGAAACTCTAAGGAACCACAAGTAAACCTGCAGCCTCAGAGTGAAGTGCTCTGCTGGAATAATATGACGTCTTCAGGATGTTTTATGGCCTGACCTCTCAAGACTATTTAAGTAAAAGGAAGGAAAATGGCATTTCCAAACATGCAAACAAACTGGCAAAAACTTTTAGCTTGGCCTCATGACTCATGTCAGTGGACAGAACTGCTATTTCATCCTGTTTAATCCTGTCAGTCACAAGGACGGACTCAAGTTTGAATTATATTTTTATAATAGCGCTTTCCTGGCTCTCAAAACATGCCCATAGGGGGACAGCTGAAACAATCTGGGAACCCATCACTTATGATCTGATGACTTAGCTTCTTAATGATCAGCTACTGTTTCGGGGAACAGACAACTGATATCCATGCCAAGACTTACTGTTCTTTGCACCGGCGATTCCTTAAAGTCTGATGGGGATGGGGGGAATTAATGATGAGCTAAAAAGATGATAAATTATTCTAAAAACAGAGGGATAGTTCAAATAGAGAAAATGAACTAAGCTTCAAAACCCAAAAAGCTGGTCATTTCAGGGTCACCTTATATCACTTCTTCATATAAGCCGAGTCTGTTGCTGAGGACTCGAGGGGGCACATTTGTTGAAAGAGAAACACAAAGAGAACTGCTTTCAATCCTATGTTGGTTCAGTGGTAGTATTCTTTACTCTCAGCTGTCTGCATCTTGTTATTATGCATCATGTGCTTGTGAACACCTGCTCGGCACTAACAGTCTGCAACATTTCCTCTGCTGATCTATCTTTAGGGACCACAACAGGCTGAAGAGCCACGTTGCCTCCTGCGTCTTAGCCTATTGTGTCTTTTTTTAATCCTAAGGGACAGGAACCCACGGCAGACTCTAACAAAAGGACAACTCCCTTCCTCTCATCTTAAGGATGAAGGCAGGAGGCCAAAACAGTACAAACAACATACACACGTTTCACTGTTGCAGGAAAAACAGTGCAAAGCCTCGAGCCTGACATCTTGTGTACTATCCTGGGCTTTTTCCATGGCGTGTTTGATAAAGAAACATGTGTTCAGGTCATCAGGTCAGAGGAAATCACAGGACATTCATGCAGAGACAATAAAATGATGAAATTAAATTTATCTTGACCAGACAGGTTAACCTTTAGTGGCTTTTAGGGGCACTGGAGCTCAGGGAAAGTAAACAGAGTGGCTTTTTGTGAAAATATAAAATGACACTGCTAAGTATTAATGTGGCACTATGGACTGTTCCTACAGAAGCAACAAACAAAATGTAAGAAAAGACATTTCAGATAGCTTATAGCCCGTCAACATGATCTTACTTAGCTATCTATGATTAACACGGGTGATGAGAGAGGTCTCCCTCAAATCCCTCAGTGAGTCCACAAAGTCCAAACCTCTCGCCACCACATCAGATCAGGAGAACGACATCCATAGTGCACAGTTCACAGTGTAGCCTGCATTGGTCCCCCAGGGTTCAGCTGTCAACATTAAATATTACTGCAACATCCAGAGGTTTCTGAGGGAGAACCTGAAATGTTGTGTTTCAAAAAGACTGTATATTGATGTAGCCACCGTAAGTTTACCCATTAGTTAGTGATTACCCAGTGTGAAGCTTCAAGCGGAGCAGTTTTGCTGTCCGCTGACTCCTAAACTGAGGGATACACCACGGGATGTGGTGTATAAATTACAGAGAAGGCCCAACCACAAGCATGCCCTGCTCTATTGTCCTTATCCGATCTTTGAGTGTGACATCATTAGTGAATTCCGGGCCAAAACTCCGCTTCAGATCCCAACGTCAAACGAACACTGCGGCATCACTGAGAGTTACAAACTGTTCAGATTCTTTCATCTTTAATCAAATGATCACTGTTGCTGCTCTACCAGGTGTAACAATTAAGTTTAACATCCACATCCATGAAAACAGAATATGTGAAATTTAACGGTGTTAGAAGCTAGCAGGGAGTTAGCTCGCTAGTTTCCTGGGCTGTAGTTACATCATAAGGTTTTAAAAACTGAGCTTTAAAATGAATAGTGCTAATAAAAACTGAGAGAGGCTGACAGTGATCACTGACTTCTTTTAGGGGCTTGCTCAGATTAAACAGAACAAGATACAAAGCATTAAAACATGTTAAAAACACAACAGCCTTAATAAATGCAGAGTAGTTTGGACCCGGAAGCAGGTTTCATACGTCATCACTTACTGACCGGATTGGCTCTAACGGGGGAACATAATTTACACAATAAACTTCATGTTGTATTAAATTAGATGTGAAACTAGAGATAAAGCCCATCAACTCATCACAGATCTGCAGACAATTGCCTCAAAGACTTCTGTATAAACACTCCTTTTTGAAATCACAGGAGTCGCCCCCTGTTGGCGATTCGGAATATTGCATATTTAAAGCACTTAACAGTACTACGTTTAACCACCATAATATTTGATTCACTTCTACATCATCAGGATATAAATATTGAAGTTATATTCTGAGTTTAGTTATTTTCTCTGAGTGACTTATTTTTAGTTTTCTTGTGCTTATGAGTTCTGATTAGATTGTTTAGTTCCTTTTGCATTTCCCCTTTGATGCCTCTGTCTTCTTCCTGCGTTCCCTGTATTTGATCTGTCATGTCTATCATGTATGATAAGTTCTGTCTCCGTGTTTATTCATCTGTGTTCCAGTCGTGTCTCTCGCTCCCTCTGTTCTCTGTATTCAGTCAGTTCGCGTCTTAGTGTGTGTCTCGTATTTCCTGTTTTATTTTGATAGTTGCTTGTCCCGTGTTCAGTGCATTCAGTTTTGCTTCCTCCCTGTCTCATTATGTTAGATCTGTTCCAGCTGCATTCCCCATGACGTCCATCGTTACCCCTCTGTGTATTTAGGCCCGTTGTCTTCCTCTGCTTGTTGTTGCTTTATCCCACATAGCTGTGTGATTTCCTCCATGCTTGTGGTAATTCCTAGCTCTCTGTTCCAGTCTTTGTTTTCCAGTTTCCTAGCTTTATTTCCTTGTTTTTTGAGTTTTTGGTCATTAGTGCCTTTATGTTTGAATATTTTTTATAAAGCAAAATAAAGCTGCATCAATCTAAATTCTGGCAATCTGGCACAAATTTCCACTTGGATTCAAGGATGACTTGATGGAAAACTGATAGTCAAAGTTCACTGACATCATGTTCTACAAAAAAAAAAACCCTTCTCTCTCATCTCTTCAACACCATAAGTCTGGAAAAGATGGATTGATTGTATTTTAGACTGACTGAAGTGGTCGCACTAATCTCCTCTTGTGATACGATAATCAACAAATATCTATGTTTTTGTTTAAAAAAATGCAGCCGTGTGAACTGATTCCTTCACCAGACTCAGTACTTCATGGTTGTTTGTATCACGTATAAAATTTTAAATTACAGGGTGGCCCATTTACATGGATACACCGTAATAAAATGGGAATGGTTGGTGATATTAAAGTCCTGTTTGCGGCACATTAGTATATGTGAGGGGGCAAACTCCTCAAGATGGGTGGTGACCATGGTGGCCATTTAGAAGTCGGCCATCTTGGATACAACTTTTGTTTTTTCAATAGGAAGAGGGCCATGTGACACATCAAACTTATTGGTAATGTCACAAGAAAAACAATGGTGTGCTTGGTTTCAACGTAACTTTATTGTAGACTGTGCGTTGGGCTCTGAGACTGCCACTGGGCTTTGCTGGATCCTTTTGATTTTAGGGTGCGAGCTCTTCGGTTCTGAAACCACACCTGGACGGGAAATGAAGGAAAAATACGTGAGCTTAGATTTAAAAGCAGTACAGCTAAAGCACTCTATTATGCTGTGTTAATAATCGTCTTTCTCTTTTAAGCGGAAGCTATCAGCTGTCAGTGTGTCTCTTCCCTCAAATAAGCTCCTGATAAAAACAGCTGGTGTTATCTCAACAGATGAAGACATACAGTGAGTGCGGTATCAAGTCCCGCACAGCAACAGTGGAAGAGGTACAAAGTCCATGAGGGTCTTTAACCAGCTCGCAGGTCCAATAATGTCAAAAGTATTGTTATTTTATGTTAAAAAAAGGGAAATCCTAACCTAATCTAAACTTACAAGCTGTATTTATTTCATCATTATATTAATCTTGCTCCTTCATTAACAAATATTTACCTGGATGCGGGACTCGGGCAGGCCTGTGGTCTGGGACAGGCTCTCTCTGATGGTGATTCCAGGGTACGGGTCAATCTCGAAGGTGGCGCGCAGCAGCTCCACGTGTTCTTTGGAGAAGCTGGTCCTCTTCCTGCGACTGGCGGTGCGAGAGGAGCCGTTGCCGGAGGACACAGGAACGGCGTCATCTGTGCAAAGAAGAGAAAGCAGATTGTTCCATCAGATCAGACGGGATATACAACCTATTTTCTTGCTGTACTATCTTTGCAGCTACATAAAGATGTCAAATGTGGTAATCCAGCTAATAGTTTTCTTGTGATCTTGTTGGTATGAGTCACTGTGCAGTGTCCCAGGAAGCTGACTGTTCATCCGGATGCAGTGTTTCCAGCGGGACAAATGTTTCTTCACTCATCTAAGTGACTCTATCAGTCTCCAGATATCACTTGGATGAGAAATGCTGTGTCTCAATGAACAGATTCAACTTTCTGGGATTTTAAAAATTGTCAACCTGGATGATTGAGCGTGCAAAAAGCACGCCACACTTAGTGCTGTTTACACCTGGTGGACTGTTTGACCCAGGTAGAAAAACCTGAAAACACACAGTTTAGTTTTTCTAAGTTTTCAAACCTGGAGAGCAGCTCTTACCATTAGAGGAGTCGTTCCACATGGCAGCAGCTAGAATGGATCTCTGGATGTGCAGCAGTTGTGAATGGAGGTCACTCGTCTTTCCCTCAAAGTGTCTCTGAGTGTCCCCTGTTTACCTCAGGTCACCTTTTATGAGCTGTCACCTGAGGCCTCCATAGGGGATCCCAGTGACGTCACGGCAGCTGGATGGCTAACTCAGAGTACCCCCACCCCTTGACTCTGCCCCCACCCACGTACCCATTATCACCTAAGTTGATTGATCGTCGAAACCAGTTAATTAAAATACGACGTGCACGTGATTGTTTGCGTTTTGGGATTGTCAGCACATGATGGCCGCCCAAGAAACAGTAAATATACAGAGCAAGGTAGAGCACGAAGATTAGCCTGCAACTTTTCTGTGCACATATTTATATATCGATACACAGTTATATATTTTTTATATGTTCGTTTGTGTTTTTCATATATTTTTATTGTGTTAGTGTTATATTTTATTTGTGTTAGTGCTCTGTGGTTTCATTCCAGTAATGTGGATGCATTGAAATGTGCAGCAGAAAGATATAATGTTATATTTTCACTTAAAGGAGGCCACTTTAGAAGCCACTCGTCTTTAATGCGAATATGACAGCAGGGAGTCATGTGATTAGTTTTAAACAGTCTCCTGATGATTAATCAAAACATTAACAATCTTGAAAAACAAACAAACACTTTTGTCCAATTGGAAAAGAGCACTCTGAGTTGAAGCTTGTCAGTGTCTTTGCTTTGCTCTTCATATGCAAAACACCAGCACAGCTGTTATCAGAAGAGGAAAGACAAAGGGGACCTTCTTGATTAACTGTCCTGGTCCAACAGTAGCCTCAGTAATTGGTGGGTGTGTGTGTGTGGGGAGGGGGGGCAGATTGTTTAACATGTCCAGGCCTTTACTGAGCTGTATGTGGATGCAGTGACCTTTAACCTTTATGTGTCAAACTCTATTTTCTGTCTTTAAACCATATGCTTTAAACTAAATCAGATATTACTTCTTGCACTTACTATGCATGGGGATCCCCCCTCAAATGTTTGCCTAAGTCTTTGGCCATTTTTCACGCAGCTAGCTTTTATTGATTCTTCTAAAATCAAGAAACACGGTGCCAGAGAGCAAAGTGCGCAGATCTGTAGTATGCATTATTAAAACACAATGCAGCTTTGAAGTCTCTGTGAGTTATCTGATACAGGCGTCGACGTTTTTCTTTTTTGTGGTTATCTGTTCCTGGAGCAGAATCAATGTCTCCGTGTGTGAGACCGGCTCCTTTAAGTCCCCCTTAGTTTTTTATCTGTGGGTCCTATATCCAAATCCCATCACACATCCATTATCAAAGTCCTGCAAAGTAATGGGACCTTCCATCATGACCAGTGTGAGGTAATGTTTTGAGCAGAGCAACTTTACCAACTGGAATAAATCCGATTTTTATTTTTAAATAAAATGAAACGCAGATCTGTCTTTGAATATAAATGCCATGGGTGAGTTTGCACACAATGACGATGTGATTAAAGTCTGCTAAGCAGCTGATCAGCCTACAGGTTGTTCAACTAATGGAAAAGAGTCTTAGTTTGATACCGCTGCCTACAGCGAGCTGCACAAACAGCCATCTGATCAGCTTATTACTTCAATTAAATTGCATATCCTCCAAAAAGGTAAACCGTAAAAAAGTGCATTGCAGCGTAGGGGAGCGATTCACTGCAATCTTAATGCTACGATTATGACTATTGATTATTACGTTATTGCAGGTTTTCTGTTTATTTCCACAAGAGACACATACAAGCTTTTATTACTTTCTGTATAATTGATGTAACGTAATACTGGAAGAAAAATCTACAGGGGGAATTACGGGATTGCAATTTGAATAATAATTAAATGTAGAGTTATGCTAAGGGTACAGAAGTCTCAGAGGTCATTTTAAAAATTCAAAATGGGTACAGAAATCTTTCAGAATACTAAAATAAAGTATGACTTTTTCAAATAAGCATGAGCTCTCTATATAAATATATAAATGATATTTTAAAAAATGACAATTTTATGCAATTTTTACATTTCATATCAGCAAAACAAATTTTTTAAAAAAGAAAATTGGAGCAGAAGATTTTAAATAAATAAACAGCCTATGTCTATGATTTCTGGGTCTTCAGGCTGCAGTGTATAGAAAACACACATGGTTCTCTAGAAGAAGTAGTTACATTAGCACAGTTCTTTTTTGATAAAGGCTAAAATCATACAGTGCAACAACAATTTTTAAAGAGAAAGGAAGAGGAAAACTGTAATAAGATCTGACCAATCATAATATAAAAGTCCCTTTTTTATATATCATCAACATTTAATTCTCTGTGCAAAAGAGGAGAAGGACATCTGACTTGTTATCAGTGCAGTTCAATAGCCAGCATCCATGATGGGAGGTGCATTAAAGCACAGAGCATGGCTAACGTGCACATTTTTTAGGCATCGACCTTTATTTAATCAGAAAGTGGAACTCTTGGCATCAACAATCTCTTCGGCCCAGACAGTCAACATTAACTTAGCATTTTTTTTTGTCAGTGTAAGGTCCACACAGAAAGGGTGCCAGGGTTCAAACCCAGGACCTCCCTGCTGTGAGGCAACAGTGGTAACCAGTAGTTTTCGGTGAAAGCGTTGTTTATTTCAAAAAAGGCAAATATCATTCTGGATACAACAGCATGCGTTCTGCTGTAAAAGCTGTAAAATGTGCAAGAACAAAAGAACAATTTACATAAGAAAAAACTTCAACACTTCTATGTGCATCTCTGCACTGATTTTAATTTGGTTGGAATATGACTGATAAATTCACAAAGGTTTGTTAATGGAGAGCCAGTTTAGCACAATGCACCATACAAATCCAGTTAATGTATGTAGTGTGTCTGTTTATGCTGATAACTGTTGTTGTATGTGATGGTTTCTAGTTTTAAAACATGAGTGTTGTCATTTCTTGACACTCACTGTTTGTCTCAAAGATATTATATGTTAAATTCTTTGCAATGAAATATTATGGCAGCTATAAACAAGTACTGAAAACAACTAGAGAATCAGACCATATGTCTAAAGACATTCAAAAATCCTTTAACCTTACCTCAGGGTGATCAATTTGTATGTTCAGTCTAAACTCTTATTTTTATAAGAGTTTAGTTTATTATAACTGACATTAATTACTGGTATTCATTTATGATTAGCATTATTTTTATGTTTTGTTTTGGGTAATATTCTATTATCATTGGACTTTTCAAGACAAGCATTTGTGGAAGAATGCGTCTTTCTGAAGGGCTCGCTGAGCTTGAGCGTGGTTGTGTAGCAGGATCCCACCTTTGCAACGAGTCAGTTCATGAAATGTGTTCGCTCCTAGTTATTCCGCGATCAGCTGTAAGCGGTGTTACTGCTAAGTGGAAGCGTTTAGGAGCCACGGGACTCAGCCGTGAAGTGGCAGACCCTGTAAGTTACACAGCGGGGCCACCGAGAGCCGAGCGCGCACAGTGCGTAAAAGTCGCGCTGATGACTTCATGTTGAGTCCCACGTCTTCTCTGGCATTAAGAACGAAAATAAATGAATAAAATAAAATAGAAACGAAATAAGTAACATTATTTTTTTAATTTTAAAACAAGAACAAAAAAGAAGGAAAAAAACTGCTCTGGAAGCTTCATGGCATGGATTTCTGTGACTGAGCAGCTCCTTTGGGTGTAAACGTGACTCAGTCATTTTTCTATATAACCTGTATAATTAACATAAGCAGGACAAGACTGAAACAGTAATTCAGGCCGGTCATTTGCTGCTTTTACCCTGCGCGTTATTTAGCCTTCACAATACCCGGGCTGCCGTAATTATTGAGGCAGGAAAGAAAAATCGCTTTACTGAGATTATTGGATGTCTAGCAGTTAAAAAAAAATTAAAAGAGAGAGAGATGACGCACAAGGGGACAGTCTCCATCCTTAAATGCGCCAAAGATCTATATAATCATTTGTGAATTTATATTTATTATTAACATATTTCATTTTAAATGTTATTTTCAGCACCAATGTGCAGCTATAGAGACAACCCATAAACTGGAATTTAGTTTTCAAGTTAATTCATTTATTCATGTGTTCGGGGTAATGCAAAAACTCAGCAGAGATGCAGAAATGATAGCGCATACACATGCAGGATGATTAGAGCACACCTTTTAAACAGAAGTTAAAACAGAAAAACTTCAACTAAAAAAATAAAAAGCTATATACACGCAGACCAAGTGTTTTCTTCATGCGTTACACACACAAATTTTTCAGCGTTTTTCTTTTGTTATTATTAAATTATCTCTGTTTGTTCTCTACCTTCACTCCGATCTCATCGTCAAGCACCAAGAGTAACGAATCAGGCAGCCAGAGACAGAGAGGCAGGCTGCCCGCCTCAGCTGTGCTCGTCTTTGGGGTACGCACAGGTGACTGCCGCTGTGACCAAAGCTCACGGTGTCGCAGGTGAAGCAGTGCGCCTGGCGTGTGGCTCTGAGACTTTCCCCACTCCTGCTTTAAATCACTGCCTGGGGGTAGATGCTCACAGGAGGCCAAAACAACCTCAGAGCACCGGGTAATGCTCCGGATAGTCCCCTGTTTGGAGTGTAAGTGTATCTCCAGGGTTGTTAAAGAATACCAAACAGGTTTATAACCAACTGATGTTTGTGTTTTACTGCAGTGCATTGTCTCCTTTTGTGTAATTTTTCTACATAGAATAAATAAATAGCTAATTTAAAAATAAATGAATAAATAAAAGAGGCTACCAGCACTGTTCCATGAACCCCCTCCCAGCCCATCAGTAGGTTTATCCCTACGCTTATGGGAACTAGAACAGCAGCAGACTGCAGCCATGGATAAAAGTGGTTGGTGTGATTATTTGAGAAGAACACTGAAATAAGGTAATTTAACTCATTAAATCAGCTGTATTAAGGTAAAATTGAAATCAGCCTTGTTTTCTGCTCTGCAGCTTTGAAGTTTACTTTACTTTAAACTTTAAAGTTGTTTTTGCATTAAATTTCCTTAAGTGTTTTTTTTCTGAAATTCACTAAAAATCGCTGTTATCACCAGATTTGTAATTAACAGGTTTTATGTCAGCACATCAGTTTTCTGAATCCTTGCCAAGTCAGCTAATCTTATCAAGATCCATTCAGGCCTCAGTGCTGCACAGATTAAGCAAACAGTCTGAAGTCCACGTAGCAGCAGAACTTAGCAGCTGATACGAAAACATCGTTACAATTATGTTAGCTTACCTCGCCTAGCTTCAGGCACTTGAAGCTAACATGCCAGCTAGTCTGTGAATGCTGAGGGTTAGCATGTAGCTAATGTACCTTTGTTTGACCAAGAAGATGTGCCAAACTTACCTCAAAATGTCTTCAAAATGCCTTCAGACAACTTGCAAAGTACTTCTCCTCTGAATTAAAAAAAAAAACAAATAAAAACAACTAGGGAGAAGTTTTTAAATTGATATAATTATTAACAGTTTGTATATTCAGGCTAAACTCTGTAGCTTTGTAGATGAGCAATGCCACAAACTTACAAGATATATGTAACATAACAAAATAAACAATAGCATTTGAAACTACAAGAATCTAACTCAAAAGAATTATTTTTTCAACATATTAATGACCACAATTCATTATTGTTTTTGTTAGTTTTATATTACAGTTTGGCTGTTCTGATAATATAATTTATGTTTCCATGGAAACTTACTTTATTCAGCATATGTAATTAATTTTTAGGAGGGACCAAAACATCAAAATAACTCACTTTAATGATATTAAGTGGAGATGTTTGGTTATGGACCCGTGTGTGTCTTTAATGAAGCGACACTAAATTAAACTAAACTATACTATAGGAACCATGCAATCACTGCACTCTGTATATCAAAGTATTCTAGAGTCAAATGTGATGCCCTCTGTGTGACAGCTAAAGCTTGGGCCAGACTGAACCAGGCAAAAGGACAACAATCCCAAACAGCAAATCAACAGCAGAATAACTGGAATTGTTAGAAAATATTGGGTTTTCTTAACTAATAATATGTATATACACACATTTTTCATCATATTCTTACATGCATATATCCTAGATTCTTTATATATATATTGTTGGGAAGCATTCATGTAACAAAGTGTTTTGCAGGTTACCTCTGTGGTGGCCATCTTGTTTTCCCAGTAAAAAGGTGGCCTGCCTCAATTGCAGCTCTTTTATAGGCCAGTCTGAATTGAGAAGGCGTGGTCTTTAGAGTATTTAAAGGGAGCAGGAAATGGATTGGGGGCCATTTTGAGATGTTGCTGTCTGTATGTGCATGATATTGGCAAGAGACAATAAAGCAATTACTTCAGTTAAGACTGAGTGAGGTCTGATGTTTCCCTCACCGCATCTCTAGGTGTAATATATATATATATATATATATATATATACATACATACATACACATATATATATATATATATTATACCTTTAGAATTAGAAATGCACCAAAATTGTGTTCTGATGTGCACTAACTGGTGGAGGTTCTGAATGATAATAAAGTGGCTACTCTATTCTATTGTAAAGTCAATAATAGCTTGAGGTGTTGTAATGCTCCGGTCAAAGTCCAGACCTCAACCTGTATGAAATGCTGTGGCGGGACTTTACGAAAGCTGCAACAAACCTCAGTGAACTGAAGTAATGTTGTAAAGAATAGTGGGTCATAAAGAAAATGATTACTGTGAATTTTTGTTAATCATTGTGGTTCTGCATAAATCATGGGGGTAATCTACTGTAGTTTTCACAGGACTGCGGAGAGTCCTTTTTTCACATAATATTTCATTTTAAATTTCTTCAGTACTACTTGGTATATAGTGACACTTATAGGACTGAAATTTATAGATTGAAATGCAATTTTTTAAATTCATCATTCAGTCTGAATGATGAATTTAATTCTTTCATTCAAAGTAATGCAAAGCAACCCCAAAACTGTCTTCCTCTTCCCCAGAAATGGATCGTTTAACGTTACGTATAGATATTCCGGGGGGGCGGAAGGGGCTTGAGCACCCGCCCCTTTCCCGATGGGTGCCCAAAGTGCCCTTTTGTTGAGGCAAATATTTTTTTAATTTTTAATTATTTTTTTCAAATGTGTGTGTGAGTGCGGAGTCCTGTCTGTGCCCCTCAACAATAATATTTAACTATTTATCACAGTTTTGCTAAATAAAAGGATCTTGCTTGCATCAGTAACATGATCACCATTAACCAATGATCGCCCTTGACGGCAGAACGCGCTGGTTACGAGCCGGGAACGAGCTCACAAAGAGCACGCGCATTTTTTGGGGTCCGGACGGAGCTGTAGGAGAAACACAAATTACCTCAGACACACAGACTGATGCGACAAAACCAGTAAGTAGGTGTAGAGCGTACACTGTAGTATGTAGCACACAGGAGTATTAGCTTATTATGTACACGTTGGTAAGCTGTCTTGTGACAACTGACGAACTGAAACAAACGAGCGTGCTGTGTGTGTAACAGCGCGACAAACATTACCTGTCCTTTTATTAACTGCACAAGTAGTGCTGGTCATAGCTGCTGGTCATAGCTGCTGGCTGACTGGGTAGGGCTGTCGTGGGTCTGTAGCTCTGTCCACCGTTTTAGGGAACATATTTAGTTTTAAAGTAAGTTACAGGGCTTTTCCTGCCTTTGTGGAGGGATTATATTTCACTTAAAACGATCTAATATGCATGTCCACATAATAATGGATTATTATAAATATAATATTTAAAAAACATGCTGTATTTCAAAGAACATACATTAAGAAACAGATTATATTCGATTTATATTTTAAATAAGACAAAATGCTGATTTTACAGCAGCAAAATTATTGTATCTCTACAGTTTAAAAATGTAATAAGCTTTCTGCCTGCACAGAGTGGATAGTGAAACAAATGGAATCATCATAGATAAATTATTTCATATTTATTACTTTTTTCCCCTCATCGCTTTATTATTGTAGCTCTAGTAATAAATAATAAGGGAAGGATTCTGGATCAGCACCATGATGGAAACTTGTGCCCACAGTATATACAGTATTCTGAAGAAGGTCTAAAATGTCACTGCGTGTGCATGCATGTGTGTGTTTTATGTATATGGATTTTTTAAATTATTACTCATGATATAATATTGTCCAGACATGGCTGGTAAGGAATGAGGAGGAAACAGTAGGAGCTTTGTGAGGCTACTAAAGGCAGTGAATCTCTCAGCAGCTGGATTACAAAGAGCACAGGTAACATTAACACATGTACCAGTTGTTGGAGAGGTATTCCAGTATAAAAATAATAATAAGCACAACTGAAATGTTTTGCTTCTATAACATTTTTCTGTCATCATTTTATTATAGATTAAGTGTAAGAGTTGTTAAGTGTGGATAATTAAATAATAGTTTATTGCAATAGCAAGTTGTGCCTTGTTCTCAGATGGACAGCAAGTGGAGAGTGATAGATGAGATGAGGAAATAGAAGGAGGAAGAGAGGCAAAGAGTGAATCACAGGCAGAGCCTTGTTTATTTCTGTTTTTTGTTGCCTTATGGTTCCAAGCACTGACACCAATCTTTGCATTTTGTTATTATCTCATGACACTTGTTTAGTCAGCTACCATCTCTCCTATGGACTTTTTAATGTCTACAGTCTCAGATCAACACAGCCCTGCCCTCCAGCACTATCAGCTGCAGGAGCAGCAGCAACCCCTCAACACCAACATTGTACCCATCAGGTAAAACATAGGCTACGTTTACTTTGCCTCACAACAGTGATATAGTATGATGCGATCCCATATTAGATTCTTGATGAATGTGTGTTGTTGTTATTCAGCCTGGTTCAATGTGCCCCTTTTTAGCTTTGAGCACCCGCCCCTGTAAACGTCTCTGCACGGCCCTGCCTGGACCCCACAGTTACAGCTGGATACCGAGTGCCGCCTGGTGTCTGATTGTGAGAGCTCCCCCTCAACCTATTCCTACTTTAACATAACATCACAGCTCAAAGTGGCTGCTAAAACCTCAAACCAAAGGAAATGACCTGGGCTACCGGGTGGACAGTCCGCTGATTAATGAAACTATTCTGTCGACTTAAATTAATTAAAAAAAAAACATTTTTAAAATTAAAGCGATAATTGTCATTATTTCGGTAAAATTTTCCCATTTGTGTAATAATCAAAAAACGAGGGGGGGGGGGAGGAAAAAAAAAAGAAGAAAAACAAACCCTGCCCGGACAGTTTAAATATCCGGGTTTAATTGCACGGTCATATTTGTACGGGGCAACGGACAGCAGCGGCAGCAGCAGCGGCAGCAGCAGCAGCGATGGCTACAAGTAGTGATGGTTAGATGGGGCCTCGTGAAGCGTTTCAGCACATTCCCCAAACTGTTTCGACACTGTGTCGACACAGTTTTGCTGTTTTGCTCCATACTGACACCTGCTGGACCTTAAATATCATTGCAGGCAACTTACTTGAGACTCACAACAGACACTGATTCAATGACCTAGTCATACTTGTACACTGTAAGGTATTGTACTTTCCATGGAATCATTTTATATCTTTTATATTGCAAATATTGTAGACATCTTTAAAATATATTGTGAATGACATTAAGTGAAAATTAAAATGAAAGTATTGTGAATGTAATATTACCCATTTGACTCAGTTTATTATAAATTTCTATTCAGAAAAATAGGTTTATCCAATGGTTTTGCATTCAGTCTATTGCGTTTTTTTTTTTTTTTTTTTTACACCATTTCCCCAGCTTTGGAAAACTCACAGGGACAGATGAAGCTGGGGTACACAAAAGCTGTAAAGCCAGGTGGAAAAGGTTCTGATAAGATGTCTTCCTATTCCCCCAGTACGTTAAAGGATCCTCTGATCTTGGAGTGTTCCTCTCCGACACTCTTCACAATACTAAGGGGTTGGCAGTCCTTTATAATAAAATTCAGGACTGCCTGGTCCAGAGCAGTCTTCCTAGATGCTTGATTTGAAAATAATAAAACACATATTAATAAAAAAAATGATGATAAAGCTGTTCAGTGTCTATATAGGCCTACCAGTGTTCATTCTCGGTGAGTTTGTCTCCTCATTTTCATGTTTGGCTCTGTAATGCCTAAACACAGAGGAGGTGCTTTTGTTTGTGTAAGAAAGCAGAACAGATGCAACATTTGACCTGCATAAAATGAAATAAAAATTTACACTTCAAGTCACATTGCTGTTTTTCCTATTCTGACAGATTAGACTGAAACAAAGACAGACAAACTATTACCTTATTTGCAGTTAAAGGATCAAAATGATCCCACACAGCAGAAACATTTCTTTTTCTTTCAGGCTCCATTTTATTATAGAGAGATGTGTATTTTTTTTATTTTTTTTTATCTTTGCGAGAGTAATTTTGTGGGGTTTTTTGGTGGCGACTCATTCCGTTGGCAGATGCGGATGCGGTACCTTTTAAACACAGTTTGGTGCGTTGGCAATGAGCGATACAGCAGCTGTATCGATCACGTGACTTTTTCTTAAAGCGACGCACGCACCGATACAGGCATCGGCTGGGTAGAGGAGACTTCAGAGGGCTAAGGAGATCTGTAGCTGGGATCGCGTGCTTGATCTCTGGAGGCGGTGGATTGGCATAATCTGGATTGTGACTGGGTCAGAATGGCAAGTAGTAGTGGAGGGTTTTCTGATGATGAGGACATGGATGTTGATTGGCGTAAAGTTGGACATGGTAGAAAGGTAGGGGTTGGTAAGGACAAGTTGAAATCCACGCCAACTGGTAAGCGGGCACTTGAAGAGGAAGATGCTAGGCTTGCTCAAAGAAAGAAAGTGTTGATGGAAGAATTTAAAGTGTTATTGAAATTCAAACCTGGTAATGAAATAGCGGGAGTGAGTCCAATTACTCTGACGAATGGCTTGAAGAAAGCGATCGGTGATGTTGAGCTAGCTAAGGTGCTCAGAGACGGGTGTTTGTTTGTTAAACGTAAAAATGCAGAGCAACGGAATAAAGCGCTTAAGTTGCAAACGCTTTGTAAAAAGGAGGTTGTGGACAGGAAGGTGGTTGGTGAGAGGAGAGGATGTAGAGGAGTGATTTCAGGTATTCCCGCTGGGGAAAATCTGGAGGAGTTGAGGAAGTTGATCAAAGGAGGGGAAGTCACTGGAATAAAAAGATTGCAAGCTGTTAGAAATGGGGAAAAAGTGGATAGTCCATCAGTACTGCTTGAGTTCAACGGAAATCACTTGCCTGAGAGAGTTATGTTGGGGTACATGAGTTTTAGTGTCCGTGTCTATGTGCCTCCTCCACTCAGGTGCTACAAATGTCAGAGGTTTGGTCACATAGCTAGTGTGTGTAAAGGACGACTGCGGTGTGGACGATGCGGAGGAGAACGTGTGTATGGCGAATGTGCCAGTAGTCAGGTGAAGTGCTGTAACTGTGGGGGACCACATGCAGCAGCGTATGGTGGGTGCACAGTAAGGAAGCAGGCAGCAGAGGTTCAACAAATTCGTACAGAGGAGAGGATATCTTATGCAGAAGCTTTGAAGAGAGTTGCAGACAAGGGCAGAAGACCTGCTGAGGGGCAAGGAATGGGTGATGGGAGAGGGATGGGGGAGACAGGCAGGAATCTCCCTGACATCCAAATGGATAAACTTGTCTTGTTCTTGGCGTATGTCATTAATTGTTCAGAACAAGCCAAAACAAAGACAGAAAAGATCAAGATAATAGTAAAAGCAGCAGCGAAGTTTTTCGATATGCGGGATTTGTCTTGGGAAAAAATACACTCAGACCTTAGTCATGGCGAAGGTGCATCAGACCCACAAGTTGTAACTTAATGCTTATTCTTCAGTGGAATGCTAGGAGCCTCATTGCGAATGGGCAGGAACTGAAGGGCTTTATTTGTGCATTAAATTCAAAGCCAGATATTATCTGTGTTCAAGAAACATGGCTTAAACCACAGTTGGATTTTGTTATTCAAGGATATACAAGCATTCGCAAGGACAGGGTGGGTAAAAATGGAGGAGGGTGTGCGGTGTTTGTTAGGAGTGGGATTTCGTATAGTCAGCTAGACATTGCAGTAGATTTAGAGGTGATAGTTGTAGAAGTCTGGTCTAGGGCAGGAAGTATCAAAGTAATTAATTTTTATAATCCATGCCAAAAGTTGGAGAGGAGAGATCTGGAACTACTTTTAAGGGATTGGAGAGGGAAAATAGTTTGGTGTGGGGATTTTAATGCACATAGCACTTTGTGGGGGCGCCGTAGTGACCCTAATGGGAAAGTGGTTGAGGATGTGGTTGTGGAGAAGGATTTGGTGGTTTTAAATGATGGCTCTGGCACAAGGGTGGATTTGGTACGAGGTACTGAGTCGTGTCCTGACATTACAATGGTTTCGCAATGTTTGGCAGGTAGGAGCACATGGAAAGTGGTTAAAGAGAGTACAATTGGTAGTGATCATTATCCAATACTTTTTGATCTTTGTGCAGATGCTGATGCGTCACGAGAAGAAAGACAGAGGACATGGAGGTTTGAGGAAGCAAACTGGTGTTTGTTTAAAACATTAAGTGAAAGGAGATTGACAGGTGTTGATTTTGGACAGCCTATTGATCAGTTAACTTCTACTATTAGTCAGAGTGTGATTGAGGTGGCAACGGCATCCATCCCAAAGAAAGGTGGCAGTAGAAGGACAAAGGTAGTGCCGTGGTGGACCCGAGAGTGTACAACCGTGATTAAAGCCAGGAACAAAGCGTTTAAAACGCTGAAAGGAGCACTGTGTGTTCAGAATCTGATATGCTACAAAAGGAAACAGGCGGAAGTACGAAGGGTAGTTAAGTCAGCAAAGAGGGACTATTGGAGGAAGTATTGTGATACTTTGGGGAGATCGACACCGTTGGAGAGAGTGTGGACAACTATTAGGAAAATGTCTGGGAAGAGGAAGGAGTATGGTTATCCAATGATGAAAGATGGTGACAGAATATTAGTAGATAATGGGAGTAAAGCTGAGTTATTGGCTAGAATGTTTTCAAAGGTTCACAGCACAGAAACTCTAAATACGGCAGAAATCAGGGGAAGGGAGGAAACACGAAGGAAACATCTGGAGGACTTACGAGATGCGGAGGAACATGAAGGTCTGATAAATATCGTGTTTTCAGTAGCAGAGTTGAAGACTGCATTACTGAAAGTAAGCAATGCCACTCCAGGTAGAGATCAGATTAGTTATTGTATGATTAGAAACTTGAGTGACACTAGTAAGAGTATACTGGTTAAATTGTTTAACAAAGTATGGGAAGAGGGTAGGCTACCTGACCAGTGGAAAGAGGCTATTATTGTTCCCATATGTAAGCCAGGAAAGGATCCAGCTTTGGCGGAAAGTTATAGACCGATTGCTTTGACGTCACATTTGGGGAAAATAATGGAAAAGATGGTGAATGAAAGATTACTTTACTTTTTGGAAACTAATGATAAGATCAAGTGGTACCAGAGTGGGTTTAGAAAAGGGAGAAGCACGATGGATCCGGCTGTGCGTCTAGAGCATGAAATAAGGCGTGCCCAAGTGAATAGGGAGAGTGTCGTAGCCGTATTCTTAGATGTCGAGAAGGCGTACGATATGATGTGGAAAGAAGGACTCCTGATCAGGTTGCGGCAGATTGGTATTACAGGGAGGATGTATAGCTGGATTGAAAGTTTTTTAACTGGGCGGAAGATTTTTGTGCGAATAGGAAAGGAGTTCAGTGCAGGATATGATGTCCAGAATGGCACTCCGCAAGGCAGTATAGTTAGTCCGGTATTGTTTTCCATAATGATTAATGAGGTGTTTGGTGCTGTAGATCACTCAATGGGGGTTTCATTGTTTGCTGATGATGGAGTTATTTGGAAGAGAGGACGAAACTTGCAGTTCACAATGGCTAAAATGCAGCGAGAATTACAAAAGGTGGAGAGTTGGGCTCTGGCATGGGGGTTTAGGTTTTCTGTTTCGAAAACAAAGTGGATTATTTTTACGCGTAAGAGAATACATTGCCAGTTGAGTCTCAAGTTATATGGGAGTGACATAGATAAGGTTGATTGCTTTAAATATTTAGGTATTTGGTTTGACGAACGGCTTACATGGAAAACACACATTGGGAAAATGACTGAGAAATGTAAAAAGGTTCTGAATATTTTACGGTGTTTAAAAGGTAATGACTGGGGGGCAGACAGGACAGCATTGAGAGCTCTATATGTAGGTCTTATTCGGTCAGTGCTGGATTATGGGTGTCTGGTTTATGGTTCAGCAGCTAAAACTTTGCTGAATGACCTGGACAGAGTTCAATATCAAGCTCTGAGGTTGTGTTGTGGGGCTGTTAAGACTACTCCAGTGGCTGCTTTGCAGGTGGAAATGGGGGAGCAACCATTAGAACTCAGGAGGCGTCAAATTGCTTTGACTTACTGGGCAAATTTGAAGGGACATAGTGACAGTCATATAGCGCAGAGTGTACTTAAGCCTTGCCAAGAACAAGAAAAAGGGACTGGTCGATGGAGAAGTTTCGGGTGGACTATAGGAAAAGAAGTCAATGAGTTGGGATTTAGTTGCACAGACCTTAGCCCAGCAGTAGCCTTGTCAGTTTTGCCACCTTGGTTATATGACCAAATAAGTCCTGACTTCTATTTGTTACGTAAGGGAGGGGGGGTGACTAAAAACCAGGTGCAAGATCATATAGTGGGAAGGTACTCAGGTTATGTGAAGATTTTTACTGATGCGTCAAAACTGTTGGATAACAGAGTGGGTGTTGCATTTGTTCTCCCAGACATAAGTTATATGGCGAGTGCACGAATTACAGATGGATTGGCAGTTTATACTGGGGAGCTTGTAGCAATTTTAATGGCTTTGACCTGGGTGGAGGACGCACCACTGGGGAGGTATTTGGTTTGCTCAGACTCTAGCAGCGCACTGGTGAGTATAGGTAATATGTCTTCGGACTCTAGACAAGATATTGTTTTTGAGATATTTCATTTATTGTATAGAATTAAACATAGAGGGATAGAAGTGGCTTTCTTATGGGTTCCTGCGCATATCGGTGTTGATGGTAATGAACAGGCCGATAAGTTTGCAAAGAGTGCAGCAAGAAGAAGTTGTGTGGGTTTGACTATCAAATACAGTAAAAGTGAGGTGAAAAGTTTAATCAAGGTAAAGTTGAAGGAGAAGTGGCAGGCACAATGGAATGGAGATGGGAAAGGCAGGTATTATTATGGCATGCAGAAAACAGTCGGGCAATGTAGAAGGAGCTTTAGAAGTAGAAGAGACGAGGATATAATCTCCAGGGTAAGATTTGGTCACACAGGCTTGAATAGCACACTTAAAAAGATGGGCAAACATGACACGGGGACTTGTGACTTCTGTGGACAGGAGGAGACGTTTGAGCATGTAGTGTTGGAGTGCGATAAGTATAAGCGAGAAAGGGAAAGATTGCAGTTTGAATTGCAAGAAAATATCCGAGACTGTAGGTTACGAAACCGTTCTGTCCCACACTCCTTTCCAGAAGGTGGCGGTAAATGCACCTAAAAGTTGTTTGCCAACCGCCATTAAAATGTAGGAGAAGAAGAAGAAGAAGAAGATACAGGCATCGCTAGGTGAGCTTGATACATGCGTCGGTGCGTCAGTGTTGCAGGACCCATCACTAGCTACAAGTGATGGACGCGATTATTTTCAGAGAACACGTCTCTTCTGGATGGTCACCCTGTCAGTGGCGCTGATATATTTCACTGTAAGTTCGTTAAATCAGCTGTACTGTGGTACAACTGAGATATTATTACCGTCAGCCTTTTTTCTCTCATTTGTAACTGCTCGCGGAGCCCGTGGAGTTGTGTTGCACAATATGTCCTCCGGGTAATTGTATTTTTCTGAAAATTACTCGGGGCTCGGGGAGAGTTTAGTCCTCCCTGTTGTCGATTGCTACTTAATTTTTAAATGAGGAAAATGTATAAATATCGGCAGGTTAGTGTATGGAGCCATTGCCAAGGGTGTCTATGTAAAAGCTAATGTTATCGAGGTTCATTCAGTTCTCGGTGTGACACAGGTCAAACAAACAGCTCAAAGTCCACTGTACGGGTTAACATTAGCAGCTGATACAGAACTCAGTTCAAATTAGCTACGTTAGCTTTCTTTCATCAAGGCTGCCCGCGGTAGTGCTCGGTGAACACTGCGCTGTAACGTAAGGGGCGCTTAAGCTAACAGGTGGGCTGGTTTGTACGTGTTGGGCTTAGCTTGTAGCTAATTAACCTTTTGTTTGGTCAAGAAAATATGGTAAAGTGACCCCAAAGCATTCATGCCTGCTTTCCAAAGTATTGCCATTAAGGAGAAATGACTCAAACTGGGGTAGATGGGAGCATAACCGTTTAAATGTACAAACAGTACGGTGGCCCGAAGATGCCAACGTTTCAGAACTAAAAACACGCGAATTTTAAATAAGTTCCACTGTGCTGAAATTACTTTTTAATGCCAAGCTTCTAAAATTGGTTTAAAATTTGGAGAGTATCACTGCTAAACAGACGAAATGTTATCAACCTGTTGCCAGTGCCAGGTTTGTTTATTTAGGTAAACGACAGGAATGTTGTCCCTACCTACTCTGTGAAGTGCTTTTTTTGTGCCTTTGACAGTGTCACTGTTCTCATATCCATGTTTTCTGAAATGGTGTATTTTGCACCTTGGGGCCACCAAATCAAAATATCCCAGGGTTGATTTATCTATAACCAATTCTAGTTCAAGAAACAAGGCTTGCTGTTGAGGGTATTTTGTGGACATCCAAAGTGGGTTCCAGCAATATCTGTGTTGTTTTTGTGGCCAGAGCCACAGTCAGCCTGACAGGTCAGAGGTGGGAAGAAATGGACAATGGCAGCAGTGTGTTCTATTTGTCAGCTCATGTCTTTAAAAGAAATGTTTTTCATGAATATTTATCATTAAATGAATTAACAGTTAGTTGGAAGCTGAAGATTATATTGTGTAGAAGATCAGTAATTGGATCAGACCACAATTATGCCTACACTTGGCTTTCTTTGGTATAACTCAAACAGCCAAACACAGTGAACAGAACTGATTTTCATCTAAAACTGTGACATATTTTATGGCATTTTGCACAACAAGGCTGCACTTTGTAGTGCATAAATCGGCTACAGTCATGGTCTAAACTGCTGGAAAGAGTCATTCATAGCACCCTTCCACAGCAGGAAAATAAAATGATACACTTCATTATTGCCACTGTGGGGTCTTCTCATTAAAACAGCAAGTCATTGCCTGTGAGCACTGGGAGTGTCTGATGTTGGCAACTCTTGTTAATATGGGGACCATGGAGGGGACTTTCAGCGGGAAAAAATACGACTTGCTGTGGTCATATGCATGCCATGAAATGAGTATATATCATACAGTCATTAGAAACACAGACAGTCTTTGACTAAACTAAAGTTCTCACACAGTACTGAGCAGAAGTCTTGAGCCACCCATCCTTTAAACTTATTTCTTTAATTTTTTATAACACTGGGCCGAAGTATGGCAGTTTACTAAAACGTGCAGACATACATGGAAATGCAGTTTATAGGGCAAAAACAAAGCTTAACTGTCGTCTTCACATTTTAAACTCTCTCGGGCAAGCTTTCATGTGATTTCTTTAAGTAGTCTTTGGGAATAGTTCTCTGGACTTGAAGGACATTCCAAAGGTCTTTTTTGAGCAGGGAAAAAAACTTCAAAAGACTTTCAGAATAATTGCTTATTTAAAGATATTGCCCTTCAAAAACTTAGAAGGGAGTTTTGTTTTTTGTATATGGTGTTTTTAAACTCCTTCTTTCTGGTTCCAGTGCACAGTGTTTGCACCAGATGTAGTCCCATTTGAGCTCCTTGCTCCATTTGGCACCTTCTCCAAAAACCTTGCGTATAACCATCCTGATCTACTGTACAAAGGGTAAGTAATGCAGCACTGTGAAGCCTGCAAACAAAGAATTCTGGTAATGAGGTTTGCTCATTATAGCTTTTGTAATGCAAGCCAATCACTTTAGGAGATCTAAATAGACATTTTTCTAATGATGTGCAAATCACCACGCCCAGCCCCGCACACGCACGCACACACACGCCCTGCACATGTGGATCGTTGACACAACGTTCATAGGTTGCAAATTGACGCTCATGCTGTGGAGTAATAGGACGGCAATCAGAGCTTAATGTATTGTTGTGGTTTCGGTCACGTGACTCAGCTGCTAAGTCAGTCTGTTCAAAGGCAAGGCAGCTGGAAGCCATTGTCGAGTCACTGGTGGTTTGAAATCTGAAACGACTGATCACTTTAAGCCAGGGGCGATTTTAGCCCATTTTTGATGCAATGCAACTTCGAGGGAAAGACGAGTGACCTCCATTCTCAACTGCTGCACATCCAGAGATCCATTCTAGCTGCTGCCATGTGGAACGACTCCTCTAATGGTAAGAGCTGCTCTCCAGGTTTGAAAACTTAGAAAAACTAAACTGTGTGTTTTCAGGTTTTTCTACCTGGGTCAAACAGTCCACCAGGTGCAAACAGCACTAAGTGTGGCGTGCTTTTTGCACGCTCAATCATCCAGGTTGACAATTTTTAAAATCCCAGAAAGTTGAATCTGTTCATTGAGACACAGCATTTCTCATCCAAGTGATATCTGGAGACTGATAGAGTCACTTAGATGAGTGAAGAAACATTTGTCCCGCTGGAAACACTGCATCCGGATGAACAGTCAGCTTCCTGGGACACTGCACAGTGACTCATACCAACAAGATCACAAGAAAACTATTAGCTGGATTACCACATTTGACATCTTTATGTAGCTGCAAAGATAGTACAGCAAGAAAATAGGTTGTATGGTGGTAGCTGGTTAAAGACCCTCATGGACTTTGTACCTCTTCCACTGTTGCTGTGCGGGACTTGATACCGCGCTCACTGTATGTCTTTATCTGTTGAGATAACACCAGCTGTTTTTATCAGGAGCTTATTTGAGGGAAGAGACACACTGACAGCTGATAGCTTCCGCTTAAAAGAGAAAGACTATTATTAACACAGCATAATAGAGTGCTTTAGCTGTACTGCTTTTAAATCTAAGCTCACGTATTTTTCCTTCATTTCCCGTCCAGGTGTGGTTTCAGAACCGAAGAGCTCGCACTCTAAAATCAAAAGGATCCAGCAAAGCCCAGTGGCAGTCTCAGAGCCCAGCGCACAGTCCACCGGCTCGCCGCCACACACAGGCCTTTGCACCTCAAATGCAGCAGGTGTTAAACAATGGACAGTTTCCTCCTACCTTCAATGCCACCGGAGCGTATGGACAGTGTGGAGTCTGCGTGTATATAGCTTTTTATTTTTTTAGTTGAAGTTTTTCTGTTTTAACTTCTGTTTAAAAGGTGTGCTCTAATCATCCTGCATGTGTATGCGCTATCATTTCTGCATCTCTGCTGAGTTTTTGCATTACCCCGAACACATGAATAAATGAATTAACTTGAAAACTAAATTCCAGTTTATGGGTTGTCTCTATAGCTGCACATTGGTGCTGAAAATAACATTTAAAATGAAATATGTTAATAATAAATATAAATTCACAAATGATTATATAGATCTTTGGCGCATTTAAGGATGGAGACTGTCCCCTTGTGCGTCATCTCTCTCTCTTTTAATTTTTTTTTAACTGCTAGACATCCAATAATCTCAGTAAAGCGATTTTTCTTTCCTGCCTCAATAATTACGGCAGCCCGGGTATTGTGAAGGCTAAATAACGCGCAGGGTAAAAGCAGCAAATGACCGGCCTGAATTACTGTTTCAGTCTTGTCCTGCTTATGTTAATTATACAGGTTATATAGAAAAATGACTGAGTCACGTTTACACCCAAAGGAGCTGCTCAGTCACAGAAATCCATGCCATGAAGCTTCCAGAGCAGTTTTTTTCCTTCTTTTTTGTTCTTGTTTTAAAATTAAAAAAATAATGTTACTTATTTCGTTTCTATTTTATTTTATTCATTTATTTTCGTTCTTAATGCCAGAGAAGACGTGGGACTCAACATGAAGTCATCAGCGCGACTTTTACGCACTGTGCGCGCTCGGCTCTCGGTGGCCCCGCTGTGTAACTTACAGGGTCTGCCACTTCACGGCTGAGTCCCGTGGCTCCTAAACGCTTCCACTTAGCAGTAACACCGCTTACAGCTGATCGCGGAATAACTAGGAGCGAACACATTTCATGAACTGACTCGTTGCAAAGGTGGGATCCTGCTACACAACCACGCTCAAGCTCAGCGAGCCCTTCAGAAAGACGCATTCTTCCACAAATGCTTGTCTTGAAAAGTCCAATGATAATAGAATATTACCCAAAACAAAACATAAAAATAATGCTAATCATAAATGAATACCAGTAATTAATGTCAGTTATAATAAACTAAACTCTTATAAAAATAAGAGTTTAGACTGAACATACAAATTGATCACCCTGAGGTAAGGTTAAAGGATTTTTGAATGTCTTTAGACATATGGTCTGATTCTCTAGTTGTTTTCAGTACTTGTTTATAGCTGCCATAATATTTCATTGCAAAGAATTTAACATATAATATCTTTGAGACAAACAGTGAGTGTCAAGAAATGACAACACTCATGTTTTAAAACTAGAAACCATCACATACAACAACAGTTATCAGCATAAACAGACACACTACATACATTAACTGGATTTGTATGGTGCATTGTGCTAAACTGGCTCTCCATTAACAAACCTTTGTGAATTTATCAGTCATATTCAAACCAAATTAAAATCAGTGCAGAGATGCACATAGAAGTGTTGAAGTTTTTTCTTATGTAAATTGTTCTTTTGTTCTTGCACATTTTACAGCTTTTACAGCAGAACGCATGCTGTTGTATCCAGAATGATATTTGCCTTTTTTTGAAATAAACAACGCTTTCACCGAAAACTACTGGTTACCACTGTTGCCTCACAGCAGGGAGGTCCTGGGTTTGAACCCTGGCACCCTTTCTGTGTGGACCTTACACTGACAAAAAAAAATGCTAAGTTAATGTTGACTGTCTGGGCCGAAGAGATTGTTGATGCCAAGAGTTCCACTTTCTGATTAAATAAAGGTCGATGCCTAAAAAATGTGCACGTTAGCCATGCTCTGTGCTTTAATGCACCTCCCATCATGGATGCTGGCTATTGAACTGCACTGATAACAAGTCAGATGTCCTTCTCCTCTTTTGCACAGAGAATTAAATGTTGATGATATATAAAAAAGGGACTTTTATATTATGATTGGTCAGATCTTATTACAGTTTTCCTCTTCCTTTCTCTTTAAAAATTGTTGTTGCACTGTATGATTTTAGCCTTTATCAAAAAAGAACTGTGCTAATGTAACTACTTCTTCTAGAGAACCATGTGTGTTTTCTATACACTGCAGCCTGAAGACCCAGAAATCATAGACATAGGCTGTTTATTTATTTAAAATCTTCTGCTCCAATTTTCTTTTTTAAAAAATTTGTTTTGCTGATATGAAATGTAAAAATTGCATAAAATTGTCATTTTTTAAAATATCATTTATATATTTATATAGAGAGCTCATGCTTATTTGAAAAAGTCATACTTTATTTTAGTATTCTGAAAGATTTCTGTACCCATTTTGAATTTTTAAAATGACCTCTGAGACTTCTGTACCCTTAGCATAACTCTACATTTAATTATTATTCAAATTGCAATCCCGTAATTCCCCCTGTAGATTTTTCTTCCAGTATTACGTTACATCAATTATACAGAAAGTAATAAAAGCTTGTATGTGTCTCTTGTGGAAATAAACAGAAAACCTGCAATAACGTAATAATCAATAGTCATAATCGTAGCATTAAGATTGCAGTGAATCGCTCCCCTACGCTGCAATGCACTTTTTTACGGTTTACCTTTTTGGAGGATATGCAATTTAATTGAAGTAATAAGCTGATCAGATGGCTGTTTGTGCAGCTCGCTGTAGGCAGCGGTATCAAACTAAGACTCTTTTCCATTAGTTGAACAACCTGTAGGCTGATCAGCTGCTTAGCAGACTTTAATC
This sequence comes from Pelmatolapia mariae, assembly GCF_036321145.2. Taxonomy (NCBI): domain Eukaryota; kingdom Metazoa; phylum Chordata; class Actinopteri; order Cichliformes; family Cichlidae; genus Pelmatolapia; species Pelmatolapia mariae. The sequence goes on from NC_086238.1 coordinate 36,103,940, forward strand.
ACATCGTCATTGTGTGCAAACTCACCCATGGCGTTTATATTCAAAGACAGATCTGCATTTCATTTTATTTAAAAATAAAAATCGGATTTATTCCAGTTGGTAAAGTTGCTCTGCTCAAAACATTACCTCACACTGGTCATGATGGAAGGTCCCATTACTTTGCAGGACTTTGATAATGGATGTGTGATGGGATTTGGATATAGGACCCACAGATAAAAAACTAAGGGGGACTTAAAGGAGCCGGTCTCACACACGGAGACATTGATTCTGCTCCAGGAACAGATAACCACAAAAAAGAAAAACGTCGACGCCTGTATCAGATAACTCACAGAGACTTCAAAGCTGCATTGTGTTTTAATAATGCATACTACAGATCTGCGCACTTTGCTCTCTGGCACCGTGTTTCTTGATTTTAGAAGAATCAATAAAAGCTAGCTGCGTGAAAAATGGCCAAAGACTTAGGCAAACATTTGAGGGGGGATCCCCATGCATAGTAAGTGCAAGAAGTAATATCTGATTTAGTTTAAAGCATATGGTTTAAAGACAGAAAATAGAGTTTGACACATAAAGGTTAAAGGTCACTGCATCCACATACAGCTCAGTAAAGGCCTGGACATGTTAAACAATCTGCCCCCCCTCCCCACACACACACACCCACCAATTACTGAGGCTACTGTTGGACCAGGACAGTTAATCAAGAAGGTCCCCTTTGTCTTTCCTCTTCTGATAACAGCTGTGCTGGTGTTTTGCATATGAAGAGCAAAGCAAAGACACTGACAAGCTTCAACTCAGAGTGCTCTTTTCCAATTGGACAAAAGTGTTTGTTTGTTTTTCAAGATTGTTAATGTTTTGATTAATCATCAGGAGACTGTTTAAAACTAATCACATGACTCCCTGCTGTCATATTCGCATTAAAGACGAGTGGCTTCTAAAGTGGCCTCCTTTAAGTGAAAATATAACATTATATCTTTCTGCTGCACATTTCAATGCATCCACATTACTGGAATGAAACCACAGAGCACTAACACAAATAAAATATAACACTAACACAATAAAAATATATGAAAAACACAAACGAACATATAAAAAATATATAACTGTGTATCGATATATAAATATGTGCACAGAAAAGTTGCAGGCTAATCTTCGTGCTCTACCTTGCTCTGTATATTTACTGTTTCTTGGGCGGCCATCATGTGCTGACAATCCCAAAACGCAAACAATCACGTGCACGTCGTATTTTAATTAACTGGTTTCGACGATCAATCAACTTAGGTGATAATGGGTACGTGGGTGGGGGCAGAGTCAAGGGGTGGGGGTACTCCGAGTTAGCCATCCAGCTGCCGTGACGTCACTGGGATCCCCTATGGAGGCCTCAGGTGACAGCTCATAAAAGGTGACCTGAGGTAAACAGGGGACACTCAGAGACACTTTGAGGGAAAGACGAGTGACCTCCATTCACAACTGCTGCACATCCAGAGATCCATTCTAGCTGCTGCCATGTGGAACGACTCCTCTAATGGTAAGAGCTGCTCTCCAGGTTTGAAAACTTAGAAAAACTAAACTGTGTGTTTTCAGGTTTTTCTACCTGGGTCAAACAGTCCACCAGGTGCAAACAGCACTAAGTGTGGCGTGCTTTTTGCACGCTCAATCATCCAGGTTGACAATTTTTAAAATCCCAGAAAGTTGAATCTGTTCATTGAGACACAGCATTTCTCATCCAAGTGATATCTGGAGACTGATAGAGTCACTTAGATGAGTGAAGAAACATTTGTCCCGCTGGAAACACTGCATCCGGATGAACAGTCAGCTTCCTGGGACACTGCACAGTGACTCATACCAACAAGATCACAAGAAAACTATTAGCTGGATTACCACATTTGACATCTTTATGTAGCTGCAAAGATAGTACAGCAAGAAAATAGGTTGTATATCCCGTCTGATCTGATGGAACAATCTGCTTTCTCTTCTTTGCACAGATGACGCCGTTCCTGTGTCCTCCGGCAACGGCTCCTCTCGCACCGCCAGTCGCAGGAAGAGGACCAGCTTCTCCAAAGAACACGTGGAGCTGCTGCGCGCCACCTTCGAGATTGACCCGTACCCTGGAATCACCATCAGAGAGAGCCTGTCCCAGACCACAGGCCTGCCCGAGTCCCGCATCCAGGTAAATATTTGTTAATGAAGGAGCAAGATTAATATAATGATGAAATAAATACAGCTTGTAAGTTTAGATTAGGTTAGGATTTCCCTTTTTTTAACATAAAATAACAATACTTTTGACATTATTGGACCTGGTTAAAGACCCTCATGGACTTTGTACCTCTTCCACTGTTGCTGTGCGGGACTTGATACCGCGCTCACTGTATGTCTTCATCTGTTGAGATAACACCAGCTGTTTTTATCAGGAGCTTATTTGAGGGAAGAGACACACTGACAGCTGATAGCTTCCACTTAAAAGAGAAAGACGATTATTAACACAGCATAATAGAGTGCTTTAGCTGTACTGCTTTTAAATCTAAGCTCACGTATTTTTCCTTCATTTCCCATCCAGGTGTGGTTTCAGAACCGAAGAGCTCGCACCCTAAAATCAAAAGGATCCAGCAAAGCCCAGTGGCAGTCTCAGAGCCCAGCGCACAGTCCACAGGCTCGCCGCCACACACAGGCCTTTGCACCTCAAATGCAGCAGGTGTTAAACAATGGACAGTTTCCTCCTACCTTCAATGCCACCGGAGCGTATGGACAGTGTGGAGTCTCGTATGGGATTCAACCAGGAGGCTCAATGGGCAGTAACCCCAGCTCAAACCTGTGGGAGTACATGCCTCAGCCAGGCTGCCAAAACTCCACTGGGGTGCCTGCGTGGCGTCAGCCTCCCGTGGAGATGGTAAGCTACAACTCAAGCTCCAGCCAGGCAGCCTCCATGCACCCTAGTTCAGACATACACGACCTCCTTCAAATATTCAAAGCAGACACTCCTGATTCTGGATTCTTCAACAGCAGCCGAGAGAGCAGCCCAACGGGTTGTCTGGAAGTCCCGACCCCACAGATGAGGAGTATTGGGGAGACTGTAGCAGCTCTTGAGGACGGCAGGGATGCAGGATATCCGCCAGTGGTCCAGGATAGCTCACTGCCAGTGCTGTCATTGCAAGATATTATGTGGGAGCTGAATGAGGAATGGCTGGGAGGAAATGGACTGTACAACGGAGTCACTGGAGAGGAGCCCCCTTACTTCTGATGGCTATGATGAGTATTTTTAATGGCTCAAGTGTTTGACGTATTTTCAAAATATTTTTTAAAAAGCCATGTTTTTGCAGTAATTACTGCACATTTTTAGGATTTTTTTTTTCTTCAAGTTTACTTAAAAAAGAAAAAAAAAGAAACAAAAATCAGTCGTTATATTGCATAATACTGTTTTCTTGGCTTCCCCTTTCCAAGAATGTACTCTCAGCTAATTCATGACCAGAGATTTGGCTCTGCTCATAGATGGTGCCTGTGAGTTGTAAATATGAGAAAAAGGGGATTTTCTTTCTGTGCAGAGACATTATGGAGAGTAATATAAAAACATGTTAAATCCTAATGAATGCTGAAATTAAATTTAATCTGTAATAAGACTTTATGTAAAAACTAATTTTAACAAAAATAATTTATAGATATAGAGATGTTATTGTATAATGTTTCCATTTTGATTGGTTAATTTTAAGGATCTGATAACAGAGGATGTTGTTTGCTGTAAAGATTATGAAGCCCTGTGAGGTTAATTATTGGTTTGGGAAACGAAGATGTTGATATAATATATTTGATTCTGTTAAGCTTTGTTCTTATGTTGTATGACTGACATATAGTGTATGATAATATAGAGAATATACAGTTATAAATATGATTCTGTTATTATGTTCGCATGTTTTGCCAATAAAGTTTATTCTAAATGAACGTTCACATTGCATCCATGACTCATAACTTACAACATAGTACTGCAACATCATGGTGTCGTGTACAGTGATTCTTATTCTGTAATTTCTACTTTGTTTGTTTTTTTGCCTTAAATTCAATTTAGTTTATTTTCTACATAATTATTTTTATTTTATATTAGTTTAGTTTTTCAAGTTAAAGTTAAACAAAGATTTTTTTTTTCACAGCTAGTTTTAGTTTTTAGTTTAGTTCCAGTTAACTATAGTGAGTGGATAAAAATATCCACCCAGTTATTTGGGTTTAATAGAGGCTTTTATATTTATCAGCTCTTTGGCTGTGCTGCCTTTCATTTCTCTTTTTTTCACCTGAGAGTGTCTTCTTGTTCATGGCAAGGAGGTTAACTTCTTTTCTACAGGGTGGGCCATTTATATGGATACACCGTAATAAAATGGGAATGGTTGGTGATATTAAAGTCCTGTTTGTGGCACATTAGTATATGTGAGGGGGCAAACTCCTCAAGATGGGTGGTGACCATGGTTGCCATTTAGAAGTCGGCCATCTTGGATACAACTTTTGTTTTTTCAATAGGAAGAGGGCCATGTGACACATCAAACTTATTGGTAATGTCACAAGAAAAACAATGGTGTGCTTGGTTTCAACGGACCTTTATTCCTTCATGAGTTATTTACAAGTTTCTGACCACTTATAAAATGTGTTCAATGTGCTGCCCATTGTGTTGGATTGTCAATGCAACCCTCTTCTCCCACTCTTCACACACTGATAGCAACACCGCAGGAGAAATGCCAGCACAGGCATCCAGTATCCGTAGTTTCAGGTGCTGCACATCTCGTATCTTCACACCATAGACAATTGCCTTCAGATGACCCCAAAGATAAAAGTCTAAGGGGGTCAGATCAGGAGACCTTGGGGGCCATTCAACTGGCCCACGACGACCAATCCACTTTCCAGGAAACTGTTCATCTAGGAATGCTCGGACCTGGCACCCATAATGTGGTGGTGCACCATCTTGCTGGAAAAACTCAGGGAACGTGCCAGCTTCAGTGCATAGAGAGGGAAACACATCATCATGTAGCAATTTCAAATATCCAGTGGCCTTGAGGTTTCCATTGATGAAGAATGGACCCACTATCGTTGTACCCCATATACCACACCAAACCATCACTTTTGTTGTTCCAACAGTCTTGGAGGGATCCATCCAATGTGGGTTAGTGTCAGACCAATAGCGGTGGTTATGTTTGTTAACTTCACCATTCACATAAACGTTTGCCTCATCACTGAACAAAATCTTCTGCGTGAACTGAGGGTCCTGTTCCAATTTTTGTTTTGCCCATTCTGCAAATTCTGTGCGCCGATCTGGGTCATCCTCGTTGAGATGCTGCAGCAGCTGGAGTTTGTAAGGGTGCCATTTGTGAGTAGCTAATATCCGCCGAAGGGATGTTCGACTAATGCCACTCTCCAGTGACATGCGGCGAGTGCTACGCTGTGGGCTCTTGCTGAATGAAGCTAGGACAGCCACTGATGTTTCTTCATTAGTGACAGTTTTCTTGCGTCCACATTTTGGCAAATCCAACACTGAACCAGTTTCACGAAACTTAGCAAGCAGTTTGCTAACTGTAGCATGGCAGATGGGTGGTCTTGTAGAGTGTCTTGCATTGAAATCTGCTGCAATGACCCGGTTACTGCGTTCACCAGATATCAACACAATTTCGATCCGCTCCTCACGTGTTAACCTCTTCGACATGTCAATGGCTGTGAACAAAAAGAAACTTGTAAATAACTCATGAAAGAATAAAGTTACGTTAAAACTTTTATTATTTGATTTATTATTGTGCGATCTATTGTACAATATAAAGCGCCTTGAGGTGACTTTTGTTGTGATTTGGCGCTATATAAATAAAATTGAATTGAATTGAAACCAAGCACACCATTGTTTTTCTTGTGACATTACCAATAAGTTTGATGTGTCACATGGCCCTCTTCCTATTGAAAAAACAAAAGTTGTATCCAAGATGGCCGACTTCTAAATGGCCACCATGGTCACCACCCATCTTGAGGAGTTTGCCCCCTCACATATACTAATGTGCCGCAAACAGGACTTTAATATCACCAACCATTCCCATTTTATTACGGTGTATCCATGTAAATGGGCCACCCTGTAATTTAAAATTTTATACGTGATACAAACAACCATGAAGTACTGAGTCTGGTGAAGGAATCAGTTCACACGGCTGCATTTTTTTAAACAAAAACATAGATATTTGTTGATTATCGTATCACAATAGGAGATTAGTGTGACCACTTCAGTCAGTCTAAAATACAATCAATCCATCTTTTCCAGACTTATGGTGTTAAAGAGATGAGAGAGAAGGGTTTTTTTTTTGTAGAACATGATGTCAGTGAACTTTGACTATCAGTTTTCCATCAAGTCATCCTTGAATCCAAGTGGAAATTTGTGCCAGATTGCCAGAATTTAGATTGATGCAGCTTTATTTTGCTTTATAAAAAATATTCAAACATAAAGGCACTAATGACCAAAAACTCAAAAAACAAGGAAATAAAGCTAGGAAACTGGAAAACAAAGACTGGAACAGAGAGCTAGGAATTACCACAAGCATGGAGGAAATCACACAGCTATGTGGGATAAAGCAACAACAAGCAGAGGAAGACAACGGGCCTAAATACACAGAGGGGTAACGATGGACGTCATGGGGAATGCAGCTGGAACAGATCTAACATAATGAGACAGGGAGGAAGCAAAACTGAGTGCACTGAACACGGGACAAGCAACTATCAAAATAAAACAGGAAATACGAGACACACACTAAGACGCGAACTGACTGAATACAGAGAACAGAGGGAGCGAGAGACACGACTGGAACACAGATGAATAAACACGGAGACAGAACTTATCATACATGATAGACATGACAGATCAAATACAGGGAACGCAGGAAGAAGACAGAGGCATCAAAGGGGAAATGCAAAAGGAACTAAACAATCTAATCAGAACTCATAAGCACAAGAAAACTAAAAATAAGTCACTCAGAGAAAATAACTAAACTCAGAATATAACTTCAATATTTATATCCTGATGATGTAGAAGTGAATCAAATATTATGGTGGTTAAACGTAGTACTGTTAAGTGCTTTAAATATGCAATATTCCGAATCGCCAACAGGGGGCGACTCCTGTGATTTCAAAAAGGAGTGTTTATACAGAAGTCTTTGAGGCAATTGTCTGCAGATCTGTGATGAGTTGATGGGCTTTATCTCTAGTTTCACATCTAATTTAATACAACATGAAGTTTATTGTGTAAATTATGTTCCCCCGTTAGAGCCAATCCGGTCAGTAAGTGATGACGTATGAAACCTGCTTCCGGGTCCAAACTACTCTGCATTTATTAAGGCTGTTGTGTTTTTAACATGTTTTAATGCTTTGTATCTTGTTCTGTTTAATCTGAGCAAGCCCCTAAAAGAAGTCAGTGATCACTGTCAGCCTCTCTCAGTTTTTATTAGCACTATTCATTTTAAAGCTCAGTTTTTAAAACCTTATGATGTAACTACAGCCCAGGAAACTAGCGAGCTAACTCCCTGCTAGCTTCTAACACCGTTAAATTTCACATATTCTGTTTTCATGGATGTGGATGTTAAACTTAATTGTTACACCTGGTAGAGCAGCAACAGTGATCATTTGATTAAAGATGAAAGAATCTGAACAGTTTGTAACTCTCAGTGATGCCGCAGTGTTCGTTTGACGTTGGGATCTGAAGCGGAGTTTTGGCCCGGAATTCACTAATGATGTCACACTCAAAGATCGGATAAGGACAATAGAGCAGGGCATGCTTGTGGTTGGGCCTTCTCTGTAATTTATACACCACATCCCATGGTGTATCCCTCAGTTTAGGAGTCAGCGGACAGCAAAACTACTCCGCTTGAAGCTTCACACTGGGTAATCACTAACTAATGGGTAAACTTACGGTGGCTACATCAATATACAGTCTTTTTGAAACACAACATTTCAGGTTCTCCCTCAGAAACCTCTGGATGTTGCAGTAATATTTAATGTTGACAGCTGAACCCTGGGGGACCAATGCAGGCTACACTGTGAACTGTGCACTATGGATGTCGTTCTCCTGATCTGATGTGGTGGCGAGAGGTTTGGACTTTGTGGACTCACTGAGGGATTTGAGGGAGACCTCTCTCATCACCCGTGTTAATCATAGATAGCTAAGTAAGATCATGTTGACGGGCTATAAGCTATCTGAAATGTCTTTTCTTACATTTTGTTTGTTGCTTCTGTACACTGTAAAATGTAATTCTAGATGTTTGTTATTTCAACATATTATTCTATATCAGTTTGACGATAGATGACTGAAGTTGTTGTTATAACATAGAATTACAAGTTAAAAACGTCCCAATTACACCAAAAAAAGCTAACTTGAAAACTCATGTCCAGCTAAATCAGCAACTTATGTGAACTTGACAATGTGGGGAAGTTGAGCACAGCAGGGTTCAAAACTGTCTCACGTGACTGCTACCGAGGTGCATCATGGGGAATTGGCGGTTAACGACATGCTCACTTTACTTGGACGTTTTCTAATCGTCTTCTTTGGAATATGCTTTCAAGGTGAGTAACATTGGTTATAACTATAAGGAAAGAGAGCTACAAAAGTTGGAACAAGTTTTGAATTTATGGCATGACGTGTGTTTTTCTCTTTTACCGAAATGTTTGCTTTAGCTAATGTAACTTTAGCCGACAAGGTCCAGCTTGTGTGTCATGACCAAACTTGACCTAATAAACTGACATATGGCCTTTTTTATGGGTTTAATGTAGCGCTGACCAAATCACAAGTATTGTGCCGCTAGCTTTAAGGTTGTGCACTCAACCACTGTTGCGATATTAGCAAGCTAACTCAGCTAATTAATAAAGCTTATTTCATATTGTCTCTGTACTTGTAAATTTCTTTCAAGTTCACAGGCTGTTGTATTTTGGTGGAAGTTCATTTTGGCAATATTTCCAATAACTGGCTGGGTTCAAAAAGAACTTTTTGGCAGGACTCCGATGCTTGTTGTCATCTGTTTACCCCTATGTAATCACTTAAGTTGTTATTAACTGCTGCATGCTAAGCTGCAAGAGTGCACTGAGGACTGAGACAAAATATGGTCTACAAACCAGCATTATATTAGTTTTTATCAGATAGTCCTCCAGTGTGTTTATTTTTTGCTTTAATTATAATGTGCAGTTATTTGTTATCCTGAAATGCTTTATGCTTAACAACAGCTCACCATTTTAACTTATTTTTGAACTCTTGTGATCAGTATGACTAGATTGTGTGAGTTTCCATACTAAAAGAGCTGTAGTGATAAAATAATTGGCATCAGAGACACTGATTTTTGGCATGGTATACTGCAGAAGTTTTTTTGTTTTGCATAATTGACCTTTTAATTAAACTGCATTCTCTGTATTGTAACAAAACTAACATTGTTTATATGTCAGGAAATTAGCAAACATGAATAAATGGCGAAAACAATATAATTAAAACATATATTTTTATTTTACTTATTTTAGGTCTGTGAAGCCAAACTTGATGCTGGGGATTTATTTTTGTCAGTGGAGTCAAATGGTAAGTTACAATTTGTGCATTTTGTCATACTGGAAACACCACAGATTATATTGTAACTTAATAGCTCTGTAGAACAAATGATATAAAGATTGTAGTGTCAGGGTACTTCTTAAGAAGTAATATGGCACTATTGATGATCGCATGCAGGTGGCATAAACTAAATATTCAGACGTGTTACCAACAAATGATTCATTAACAAAAGCAATGGAGCAGACTGTTTAGGTTCTTGTGGTTGTAATAACATCCATAACTGCAAGTTTGTCATTAATTTATTTTCACAGGTCTAGATGATCACATCTGTCTTTGTCATTTAAATGAGGTGGACTTGCAAACTTTGCGCTCTTTTGGGTAAATTGCTGTCCACTACATTTACACAGAATGTGCACAGTATTTCAGATCTAAAAAGGGAGTATGTAATGGACTTGCTGGCTGTTGCCTGTTGTATAACTTTAATGAGGCAGTTGGACTAAAACAGTATTGCTCATCAAGGTAAACATCGGAGGAAAAAGGAAATTGTTACTTGTCCTTTTACTCAGTGTTCTTTTAATCGCACGTTTACTAAAGTTTTACATCACATAAGTCATTTTCACAATCATTCTACTTTAAAAGATTTCAAGACTGAGCTTATTGTTCTCTGAACTTCCTTGTTTGCTGAACGGCAGGTAAAGTGCATCTTTTTGTTTGTTTGCTTTTGTGTGTTTGTGTTTTCTCTAATGGGCCTCAGATGACCGTTTGCTTAAATTTGGGTCTCAAAGAATCTTTTTTTATTCTGCCTGTACTCTCCACCCCTCTTCTTCTATTGCTCAGGTTGAAGCAGAATTTGCCCGTCTTACATCTGTTGACCTGAAAGGGTTCCTTTTTGCTGTGCTTGAGCATTATGGAGAGGTTCGTGGAGCTGTACAAAATCAAGAGCGGCATAGGAGGGCTAACTAGGCTCATAAAATGCTTCGATGATGATGTAAGTGTTCAACTGCGAAATCTTCTCCTTTGTTTAAGTTTTAGGTTATCCAGTTCAACTGATGAACTCATTGAAAGAAAGCTGATAAGTAAAGTCTGTCATCATATTTCACAACCGGACATTTAGTGTGGTAACTTTTACAGAATCTGTGTATATTGGTGGTAGGTTGGATATCATATTCTACTTGAATGTCCTGATAAGCCTGATTCCAAATCTCCAATGATAATCATATATTGATGGAATTATGTATCAAAAAGCTGTGAATTTGGAGCTGTCTACATGCTTCATAAACACTGTTTAAAAAGTGTTTTTGTTTTCTTTTTGACTTCTTTGACCAGAGCCCTACACAAAGGAAGAGGACAGAGGACCTCATTTTCTAAAGGAAGATCCCTCACACACTTTCAAGACTGTGAAGGTTAGCATTGTTTCTTTTAGTAAATTTAATAATGACAGCACCACAGTGGATTTTAAATTAAACATGTGGCATCTATGAAACAATAGATGCCACATGATAACATGTGTACTTTTTCCTCACCAAATGTATTATTACAAGATCTTTGACACTGGATTTGGTCTGGGTTTCAGAGAAACTAACTGGCAAGCTAGCATTGATATTATTAGTGTCTTGTGTTTATTCATGTCTTCACCAGGGTCTTTGACATTTCGCTGCTGTACCGTTCACTTCAGCTTTACGTTTGATTTCTCACATTGTATATTGTAATGGCAGAGATATTAGGACATTTAAGGGGCTGCAGTGGCTGCTACAGCTGTGGGGGGCAATACTTTGGTGAAATGTCCTGGACCCTGGAAAAGAGACTGTGTAGACTGGGTAAGCAATTAAAGGTTACTGGCCGAGAGTCATTGGGCAGCTGGGTAAAGGTGGATGTTGATATTCAGTGCCAATTATGCAACCTGTTCAGCCACGACCGTGGCTCAGGGGGTTGGGAAGGGCACCTGTAACCGGAAGGTCGCCGGTTCGATCCCCGGCCTCTCTGTCCTGGTCGTTGTGTCCTTGGGCAAGACACTTTACCCTACCGCCTACTGGTGTTGGCCAGAGGGGCCGATGGCGCGATATGGCAGCCTCGCTTCTGTCAGTCTGCCCCAGGGCAGCTGTGGCTACAACCGTAGCTTGCCTCCACCAGTGTGTGAATGAATACCGTCATTGTAAAGCGCTTTGGGTGCCTTGAAAAGCACTATATAAATCCAATGCATTATTATTATGTCTATATGCTCTTTTTTCATGCTGTTAATATAGGTGGAAAAAAAATAAACTTTAATCAATAAACTGATTAAAGAAGCATTGTCTATGGAGCCACAATCTGATCCTGTAGTGTAGCTGCAGTTTGCACATTTCATGTATTCTCAGCCAGATTTGGTTTAGAGCACAGCCAATATTTAGCATAAGTAGATTTAAATTCACACACTGGTGATGGCAGCTACATTGTAGCCACAGCCGCCCTGGGGCGCACTGACAGAGCCGAGGCTGCCGGACACTGGCACCACCGGGCCCTCTGACCACCACCAGTAGGCAACAGGTGAAGTGTCTTGCCTAAGGACACAACGACTGAAACTGTCGGAGCCGGGGCTCGAACCGGCAACCTTCCGATTATAAGGCGAACTGTCAACTCTTGAGTCACGATTCAGTCATCCACCCATGTGTGTGAATGACTGAATGTGTAAAGCGCTTTGGAGTCCTTAGGGGACTAGTAAAGCGCTATACAAATACAGGCCATTTACACTTTAAATTGAAAATTTTGTTTGAATTCTGCAATTGAAGACATGCTCAGTTATTTATGAACATGGTCTTTGTTTAAAGCAAGAAATGGATTTGTAACATGGGGGTGCATATCTCATTCTGAAAAAACTTTAACAACTAATAAGTGTTACCCAAAGCCAATCACCATCATCCAAAGCATCAGAATGGCTCTTCTTTGGAAAGACATGAATTCTTAAGCACAAGGAATATTGTGTAATTGTAATTGTGTAATTTTATTTTATTTTTTGTCTTTGAACCCTTTTATAGCCGACAGGTATTGAAGACACGTTTTCTAAGAGGATGAAAGTTGCATTGTGATGGTGAAAGAAGAAGACATCATCGATGTGTTGGTTGTCCTTGAGGCGGCAGTAATCCTGTCTAATCTGAGGGATGTCTCAAGTGCCATTTCCATGCTGATGGGCCTTCTTTTTGCCCTCAACATAGACTATCCAAAGGAACTTAAGGACATCTTTGAAGTCATTCAGAACATCCTAATGAACATTGGTGGAAGGCAGTGCGTCTCACTAGTGCATGGTCTAAGAAACAGACTCTTGCAGAAAGCCATGCAGAACTGTAATTGTATGCTCACAGCATACAATTGCCTTAGTGTTAAGGACAGTTTTTATTTTACTGTTTGTTTTTTTATTCTTGCAAGTTCTCATTCTCACTTTTGTATGTCACTAAATGACTACACTTTACATTCCAGATTAGACAATTACTCATTTGTTCATGGTTTAAGAAACTTATGTGAACAACAATATAATGCTGGACTTTGCAGATGCTTATCTCATGCAAGTCAGTAGTTTTTCCTTTGTTTTGCAATTGAGCAGACTCAAACTAATGTTTCTGAAATATTCATATTATCAAATGTTTCAGAAGCATGCAGCACTCATTTTCAGAGATATTGGTTCTGTGGAATTTGTTGCAATTGTAAACGAAGACAAATACAAGTTTGATGTCTTAGTTGTTATAAACTGATCTTTACTGTCACTTATCAAAGGTTTTGTACTATTTTAATATTTCACGTTTTATGCTAACAGGTGTGACTGAGCACAATGAAGTTTAAAAATTTTGCAAATGTAAAGAATAACTTTTCAAAAAAAGCAAGTGTCCCGTTGATACATTACATTAATGCAGACTTTATGTTGTTACTTCACAAGAATCACTACTGCTCCTAGAGTATTGGTCAGAATTTAATCTTCACCCAAACTGGGCTCAAGACCAAGTTCAAATTTATTGTTTCACAGGGAGCAACCTTTGAGTTTTGATGGATTGTGAGCCTGATGAGCTACGTCACTGATTTTTCTGTTTCTCAGATGACTAAGATGGCACAATAAATGGTGAATGTTGGGTGCTCATTAGTAATTGTCTTGTCATGTTCCTAAAACAAACTTTCTGTATGAAATGATCAGATACACTTTAATGGAATCTGTGGGCTTTTATTTTTTTTCTGTAAACAACAGAAAATTAATTTAAAGGAATGTAGATATTTAAACCTGAGATCTAAGATAAACCTAACAGGTAGTTTTGCTGAAATGGATGTTAGAAAGCTAAAAAAAAAAGAAAACTTAAGATGTTCTTTACATCCAGTCAATCAACTCTGATAATTAAAATGAAACTGATTTACAAGTTCACTCAGCTACCTTAAGGAGCTCAGTTAATTAATAAACTTAAATCAACTTAGACATAACAGATTATGTTAGTTAAGCTAAAATAGATTCCTAAGTTTAAAGAACTACTAAAGTATTTGAATTGAATTTGAGTTTAAACAATAGATTATTTTAATTTAGCTGAAAGGGTTTTCCCAAGTAAAAATGACAATTAAAGGAGTTGAACTGACTAACAAATCTCAGTCAACTAAACTAAGACAAAAGTTTAGACAACATGTGATTTTTCATTAAGATAACAATTGGTTGTGTTATAAGAACAAACTCTATTTCTTGACTTAACTTAAAATTTTAAGGCAGCCCTGTACCTGATATTTTTAAGTTGAAACAACAAGTTATATTTTACAGTGTAGGAACAGTCCATAGTGCCACATTAATACTTAGCACTCTGTTTACTTTCCCTGAGCTCCAGTGCCCCTAAAAGCCACTAAAGGTTAACCTGTCTGGTCAAGATAAATTTAATTTCATCATTTTATTGTCTCTGCATGAATGTCCTGTGATTTCCTCTGACCTGATGACCTGAACACATGTTTCTTTATCAAACACGCCATGGAAAAAGCCCAGGATAGTACACAGGATGTCAGGCTCGAGGCTTTGCACTGTTTTTCCTGCAACAGTGAAACGTGTGTATGTTGTTTGTACTGTTTTGGCCTCCTGCCTTCATCCTTAAGATGAGAGGAAGGGAGTTGTCCTTTTGTTAGAGTCTGCCGTGGGTTCCTGTCCCTTAGGATTAAAAAAAGACACAATAGGCTAAGACGCAGGAGGCAACGTGGCTCTTCAGCCTGTTGTGGTCCCTAAAGATAGATCAGCAGAGGAAATGTTGCAGACTGTTAGTGCCGAGCAGGTGTTCACAAGCACATGATGCATAATAACAAGATGCAGACAGCTGAGAGTAAAGAATACTACCACTGAACCAACATAGGATTGAAAGCAGTTCTCTTTGTGTTTCTCTTTCAACAAATGGGCCCCCTCGAGTCCTCAGCAACAGACTCGGCTTATATGAAGAAGCAGAGGTAGGACCAAGTCATTGTTTTGCAAGTCTCAAGTAAGTCTCAAGTCTTTATCCTCAAGTCACAAGTCAAGTCTCAAGTAAAGTCAAGCAAGTCAGAGTCAAGTCGTAAGTCAAGACAGACAACTTTCAAGTCAAGTCCGAAACTTTGAATTTCAAGTCCTTTCAAGTCTTTTTTTTAACCCTCTGTGGTCCCGGATATAATTGGCCGTTCTTGACTACTTTTGATTTTACCTCTATATTTCACCTTTAAAATATGTTTTTCTTGCCTTGTTTGGTATCATTATTTACAGCACAACCTCAAATATCTGAGATTTGAGTTATTTTTTCATTTTGGTATACTATATTAGCACAGTTGATCTAAATTCAGACAAAAAATTCAGAATCCGAGTAGAAAAAAGTTATATTTTTTTACATGTTTAACGAATCATTTTCATAACTTGAAATGCAAATAGAAATTGTACATTTCTAAAAATTATGCACAAGTTTCGCAAACAACAAAATTATATGGTACTATTTACCTAAAAATGCAGCCAAGGCCTCAGGCGTTTTTTATATAACCATTTAAATCTATTTACAGAACAATCAGGTGTGCTGCATCAAATAAGAAGGCACACAAATTATTTGTGCCAGTCCAAAAAATGTAGTTTGTGTTCAGTATAAGACAGAGGAGAACAGCACAGGCCTAAACCCTGCAGGTCTGACAACTGGAGGTGCAACAGTCCAGTTTTCTATGTGGAGACAGCGTTTACACTGGAATCTGCCTTTGACAGCTTTTTTAGATCAAATATGAAATTCAGCAGTCTAACTGACACACAATACAAGACAATAACTACACAACAAACTAACTATAGCCTCCAAACACGCTAAAGGTCACTAATGTCTCACATATGAAAACTCTCTCTCTCTCTTTCTTTCGCTCGCCCGCTTTCCGTCGCGGGTGTCAGTCCTAAAAACTTCCTCTTCTCCCTAAACAACCAAATGTCACATGTTGCCTTATCATTTTTTTTGATTGGCTGACATGGTAAACTCTAACACCAATAGGGAAGGGGTGTTTTTTCTTTTTTCACTCGCAAGTGGAGAGCGTATGCTAGGCTGTCTGTAGAAAACGCCGTTTTTGTCTAGCATCCCTGTTGAGAATAACCTTTGCAAATAAACAACAGCTAATAACATAAGATCAAAATATTTTATTTGATGTATTGACATAAATGACAGAAGAAAAAGGCCATGTATAGCAGGACTACTCAATTACACACTAAGGTGGGCCAGATTTTCTAACCAAAAAAAAATTTCCCTGGCTCAGACATGCAAAAGTTAAACACGACCATACACTAATTGCAAATTAAACACAGTGATTTTGAATTGTGATGTGATGGTAAAATAAATATTTGTCAGTCTAAACTGGGTTAAATCTACAGGGTTAATGATGGGGAGGAGACGGACAGAAACTCTCTTCCCTGAGTACAGCTACAGAGCCCACTTTCTGAAACGGACCCTGCTCACCATTCACCAACAATTCTGAGCTAACAAGCTGCATGTTATTCTTGGATGCGCTTGTAGGACCGGATTTAAAATAGCATGACAAACATATCATGCCTGTTAAAGCCAAACAGTATCATCATAACGTAGCCTGAAGAACATTTGCTAATAAGATGAAGTTAGCTAAGTCAGCTATTTCATCGTAGCAAAAAAAAAAAAAAAAAAGCACCACCTACCGTTCTTTATGCAACTTCAAATGTCGGACAAAGTTGGAAGTTGTTCCATCTCCGTCTGTGATTCTCTTCTTGCATGTTTTGCATATTGCATTTCGTTTTTTGTTGACTACTTCGTAGTTTATTTACCCGAAAGAAATTACTCTTGGGAGCATTTTTGGCTCGAGTGTTTTTGTTCTTGTTTTTTTCAAATCTGGTTAATTTGATTGGCTGTGCTACAGCCCACGCTCACATACATACGGAGTGTGGTAAGAATGAATGAATGAATAAAGTGAATTAATGGTCTGCACTTTTTATATAATATGTATGTTAAATTTTAGATTTGGGTAAAATATCAAGTCTTTTCAAGTAAACAGGTTCAAGTCCAATTCAAGTCCCAAGTGACTGGTGTAAAAGTCCAAGTCAAGTCACAAGTCTTACAACCTTTTTTCAAGTCAAGTCTAAAGTCATAAAATTAATGACTCGAGTCTGACTCGAGTCCAAGTCATGTGACTCGAGTCCACACCTCTGTGAAGAAGTGATATAAGGTGACCCTGAAATGACCAGCTTTTTAGGTTTTTAAGCTTAGTTTATTTTCTCTATTTGAACTATCCCTCTGTTTTTAGAATAATTTATCATCTTTTTAGCTCATCATTAATTCCCCCCATCCCCATCAGACTTTAAGGAATCGCCGGTGCAAAGAACAGTAAGTCTTGGCATGGATATCAGTTGTCTGTTCCCCGAAACAGTAGCTGATCATTAAGAAGCTAAGTCATCAGATCATAAGTGATGGGTTCTGTAGAATTAAAGAAATTAGTTTACTGCTGAACTGTATATAACCATCATCCTTATCATTACATCAATTATCATTTCATCAAAGCATTTATTGAAGCTGTTGGCATTATGTTATAATTTGTATTACAGGGGTTATCATAATCAAATATTAACATGTTTATGACAGGTGCAGTTATAACCACTTTAAATCGTTGAGGTAAATCTATCATCTTAAAAGCTTATAGTTACAGGTGACACAAGGAGGACAAGTCCATGGGGACCTCAAAGGCCTGAGATCATCACCATATTTGGCCAGAAAGGGGAACTTCTGTGTCTGCAGTTAATTCTGTACATGCAAATTATGTGCTTGTAAACGCATGAGGGGGCGTCATAATACCCTGATGTTATAAAAGCAATCTAGAGTGTATTTTGGGTAGAGATGTACAACTGATGTTTTGCAGTTTGCACCTCTCCACGCTGCGTGCATTCATTAAAATCAATTGTTTGACCGACCTCTTCTGGACTATCATTGTTTTACTCTCGTCCTCAATTTCGAACCCGTAACATTTGGTGCATTGGCCGAGGGTTGAGGGGGAGAAAGTTGGAGATTGAGACCGAGAGGGTCTGAGGTGCTCAAACGGGCAGACACGAGTCAGTGGTCGAAGTGAGTGGACATAAGCCGGCTTATCTAAAGGTAAGGCACTACCTGTTGAATTATTTCCAAACTGTGCCAGATTGACGATTACAAAATTGAAAGTCTACTCACTGACATTACTGGTAAAGGTCTGTTTTGATTTTGGTGAAAATCTCATGAGAATGGAAGTTGAAGTAATGATAATGAAGTATAAAGAGAATAAGAGAATAAGAGTAAAGAGAATAAGAGAAAATAAGTAAAGAGTAAAGAGAATAAGTGTATTTAAAGCAGTTGAACTGCAGACTGAATTTAGAGTTATAGGTTATTGGCGAAGTGTTTGTGACATTAAAGTCTCAATTGAATATAAAGCCGGGCTTGGACACCGATATGGTGGGTTTGTGATTTTTGGGGTGTCTTCAAAATAATTAAATTGTATAGAACGGGACTCTGGGAGTCTAACAAGTGCATTGCTCAGAGGTAATGCTTGCCAAGGTCAAGGACGCTTAGACCTTGTCCTCAGTTGAGGGATAGTCAGTTGGTCACTGTGGAGCTTGGGGCACTCCAGAATAACTAGTGGTTGGACCACTTTGCCGTCCGGGACGGTGGTTTGCACTTTTTTGGTCAGCAAAGTTCGGAACTTGGGCGTGAAACGCTTTTAAATTGTGTTAGGACATTAGACATGTGACCACGGCCCGGGGCCGAGAATGGTTAATTGATCACAAAAAACTCAGGGAGTTTATCGGTTGGACCGTTAATTTAAAATTTTGTCTAAATTCTGTAGGATATTTAGGGATTAGAGCAGATACAGTTTGGAACTGAGACTGTCATTGACGATCAAAAACTTGGAGTTTATCCCTTGGAGGGTTAATCTAAATTTTGTCTAAATTCTGTAGGTTGTGCAATCTAAGGCCTTGTAAATATTTGATGTATGAGACGTCTCTGTATTATAATTTGACTGTTTGTATATAGATTGTGTCTGCCACGGGGGCTGTAGAAGGCAGGTTATTTTGAGATTGTGTGTCTGTGTCTATGTAAATGAGATGCCTGTGACTTATTTAGAGTGACATTTCCTGTTTACTAATGAGTGGCTAATGACTGACTGCAGAGCCTGGGTTAAGGACGACTTATTGGTGTTTTAAGGGAAGAATTGCTTTTATTTCTACTTTGTTGGCATTACGGTTGTTAGATACGATGACTACTTTATGATTGTGTAGTTGAATATACATGGACAGGGGATGTTTATGACGTAACCTGTCGATGTCACGCTGTGGTTTCAGATATTAGTTACGGCTTTTTAGTAACTTCAGTAATAAGGCGATCAGAAGAAGCATTATTAGATTTTGCATGTAGTAGTATTGTTATATTTCGGGCCCTGGAATTATACTGTAGGCAGGATAGAAATCTAAATCCCACTGACGCTGATTGAAAACACATAAGTATATGCACTTAGTACACCCACTCAAGAAATGATTGTGTGACTGATGCTACAAAACTGACCTAAAGAATGGTGATGTGTGTGGAGAAGTGTTAGTTGTCCTGATGTGTGAAAGAGCGCTATTAAAATGTGTGTGAGTGAAATGAAGGCATATTGCTTTTAAATAAAGATTTAGTAGAATTACTGATTATTTGTAGACTGTGAAATTAAAAAGAAGTCTCTGCAGAAGCTGTAGAAACAGGAAACCGTGTGTGTGTCTGGGACAGGAAATGCATGCCCATAAAAGGGAAGCTCACGGTGACAAGTGTGCACCCAGAGTCGAGAGAGAGAGTTAACTGTGGGCAGATGAAGCAAAAAGGGAGGTTTTAAGATAAACAATGAATATGATACTAATTATATGCTTTAGTGTGTTAATACAGGTGAACGTCTCTAAACCTGGAACCCTTGAGCACAGCAGCAAAAGCATAGACTAACACAATTGGGAAAAACAGGCCACTCTTTGGCTTAAAATTATAGCTTCACCTGGCACTTTGTCCTTGACTCTGAGAAGAAGCTCAAAGGCCAGCTAATCTCCTGATGAAGACCGACAGAACATCGTGGATCAACAGCAGACAAAAGGAACCGAACTATTAACACTGACGACGCCAGCAGCAGCATGTATGCAACATGTACTGTGAATTACAGGCTGGGCAGTTGAACAGTGGGATAAAGAACTGTGGAAAAGCATTGGGCACTGAGTTTCATGTTTGCCATGCTGGAAAGAGAAGACTGAAAGATGGCTGGAGAAGAACAAGACAGTAAATGAAAATAAGATTGACTGACGACTCCAGAAGCAGAATGGAGGAAACCCCATGATAAAATATGCAGGGGGAACTGGAGGCTGGTCAAGAACAGTGTCAAATGACTGGGGGGCACTGAGGCGAAGGAGCTGAATGTGGTATTTTGCCAGACTGGAACTTAACGTAAAAGAAGACGACGGAAAGATCAAGACAGAGAAGAAACAGACTGTGTTTGCTTTGAAGGCCGAACAGGACAGTGGGAAGAGAGGGACCAAGGTCAGGTGAACCAGGACAAGTTTGACTGCGAGCATATAGGATATGATTGGGTTGAAGTTGAACGCTGGACTCTTGAGGTTTTAGGGATGTCCACCACATCACAACAAAGAGGTAAACAATACAAAAGGTAAAGATAATCAAAATAACTGACAATTATATTAATGAATAGAAAACACACTTATACAAACTGTTACAGGTGAGATTATTTTCGAAACGAATCAGAAGTGAGATAGTTTGAATGTAGAGCTCAGTGAAAAGATGCATAAATTAAATATGAATACATGAAAATGCAATGAATACATAAGGATGCAATGAAGAAGCAGCTTACATTCATGCAATGAAGAAACTGCTTACACTTAATTAAGATGATCACCTGGCATGCAATGAAGAAAACAGCTTACACTGCATTTACATGACCACATAACGCAAGGAAGAACACGCTTACATACATGACATAATTGGTATTTTTGACTAGAGAAAGAGAAATGGGTCGTTTAGTGGGTTGTTCAGTGATAATAATGCAAATGTCTTAGTTTGTTATTTTCAGGAGTAAAGCAGACCCGGACCAATTCTCCAGATGCAGGAGTCTGAAGAAATTACAGGTTAACATGGATGGATATGTTAAGGCAAGCTTCTGGTTGAATTGTTTACAGTGTCCAGGAACCTGACAGCAAGCCCTAACTGGTGGCAGAAGATCAGGAGGGCTGTGATTTAAGGTGGGGAAGTAAAATTTGGGTTAGTGATTGGGGGATGGAGAAAACTGACTCTTTAACTGGAGAATGGGAAAGTGTCTGAAAGACTGCGAAGCCATAGATGCAAAATAGCACACACAAACATACGCAATGAAGATCGGCTTGCTACTTGTATGAGTGATAGAATGGTGTGAATGTTTAATAAAGTGGCTGACGTAGTTTAAAAGGGTGACTTAGGAGCGCTGTTGCACTGATTGATAAAAACAAGTGATTAGTATAGAAAGAAAATGAAAATAATTGAATAATGTGATAAGGTTTAAACATGTATTTATCTTGTGACTGAGTATGAAAATTAGTTGGAGAGCTAATGTGAGTGATGACAGAGGAGCTTGCTGTGTGTGTGTGATTGAGGCCTTCAGGAAAGGAAGCAAAGTAGACTGTTGAGAGGTGTAAAGTTGATTAAGAGGTTTATAAATTAGTGTTGACACATTGTTATAACGTGTTTATATCTTAGGCTGAATGTGAGTATGGTAAAATGCTTAAAGGGGGATATTGTGTACGAAACGGTGTAGCTTTTTACGTTTTGGGTGTGTTCTATGGGTGAAATTTAAGATTGTTGAAGATTTTTGAGGTTGTTGTTTTATTTTTAAAGAGGGAGTTTTAATAAACATGGACATGTTTAAGGGGTTTTGTAACAGTGCACTTATAAAGAAAAAACCTGTCAGGTGATTTTGTTTTGTACTTTGATGAGCTAATACTCAGCTCTCTTTTTTCTCATTTTTGTTCTAAGCAGGCCTGCAAAAGACAACAATGAATAACGGCGCCGACAATAGTCTCAGGAAAACAAAAAGTAAGGTGACCTTTTCCGAATTACAATGGGTCAGATTGTGGGTCCCTGTCTAAGAGGATTGCAGCGAGCCAATCCAGTCCAAAAGTATAAAGAACTATTTTCTTAAGAAACGAGTACAAAGAAAATAAATGATTATATAAATACACTGAGTTTGCTGAAGGTGGTAAATCTGATTATTTGTGCGGAAGCCAACCAACACCCGATGTTAATGCGTGTGAGTGAATGTATGGGAATGGACAGGTGAATGGACGGATCAGGCAGACCATAGGTTGGACCGACTGGACACTGACAAAAGACTGGACTAAGGTTGGACACATGACTGATAATTGTTATGTTTTAAGTTTTGTTTTATAACACAGGTTGGATCATAAGTGGAGAAAGTGAGTATAAAAGGTGATGTTCTGGTTAACACACAGGCTTTTGTTTATAGGACGTTTCAAGGATGCAGGCTGTGGATGGAGCCAAGAAGGGATTTTGACATGATGATTAATTTGATTTCATTCCTTAAACACAGGTTTGAAGGCCCGGAGCAACTATACCTAATATGATATGATTAACTTTTCTTTTAATTCCCTAACCGAGTGAAGGATTTTGAGTTTGTAACACATGAGATGTGTCACAAAAAGGGGGGTGTTATTATATGCGATTAGCTACATGAAATGTGCTCTTTTAGGGTTACTAAGCAAATGTCTACGTGACCTTTACCTAACAACCTTTGTGATGATAAACTTGTTTACCGACTTGCTCTCTTGTAGAACATACAGACTTAGGAAAGGGGAACCTCAGCTCTGAGTTTTGAGAATAACTCTGTTAAGTTGACAGGAAACACGTCGGAACAGCCATATAGGGCAAATGTATTAGAGCTTGTAATTAAATGTGGGACTTGAAAAGAGGAAGCAAATTTGGTACAGGACGTACTTGAGATGATCAGATGAGAGAAGGGGAAGGTCAGGAATAGTTTAAAGTAAGATTGAGAAATTAAATGGGGTAAAAGGGGGTGTAGCTTCAGGGCAATTCACAGCCCGGCGTAAACGCAAGGTGCTGTCACACAGCTTAAGTTATTTGGTTGATTTATTTTATGACAAAATAATAAGGAAATATTAAAAATATACAACACGTTGAGGAGATCTCCTTTGTTATATTTTAGTGTTTAACATGGAAGATGCCTCTCTGGAGCTTCTCTCCTGATGCTACCCCACCAAAAGACGCTTATCCATAGAGACTATGTCAGCTCCCAAACAGACAACAACAAACCAAGACTAGCAATAAACAATCTAAACATAAATAATAACAAATAAAGAACAATACAGAATAAAATTTGAACGGAGGAATAAAATAGTGAAATGTGGATTATTAAATATTAAGTATCTCTCTTAAAAGGTCTCTGTTAGCTGACGCCAAGCGGTCGCAGCAGATGGCCGCCCGTACCTGAGCATGGTTCTGCCGGAGGTTTCTTCCTGTTAAAAGGGAGTTTTTCCTTCACACTGTTCCCAAAGTGCTTGCTCAATAGGGGGTCACAAGATTGGTGGGTTTTTCTCTGTATATATGAAGCACCCTGAGGCAATTTTTGTTGTGATTTGGCGCTATATAAATAAAATTAAATGGGAATGTATTGAAGTAAACTTAAATGTCATAAACTAGGAATTAGTTCATTTCTCAGGGGAGAAATGAAAAAACGGGGACTGGTGTTAGGAATAAAAGCTATATTTTTAATATGAATCTGCTCATTATCTTGTTTTATGTACTGTAATAATGAAGGCTGGCTTGTAGAGCAAGGCCACCTTTTACTCACAAACAAGTGCTCAGCCAGACTGAAAAACAGGAAGTTTTAGTGCACAAGGCATATTAATAAATATAGACACAAAAAGAGGAACTCCCCATATAAACAACATTCAAAATGTGTGAAGTATAAAGTACCGAAATAACACTATATAAGTCACAGCTGATGATTCTAATGTTAGAGAGCTCTTGCAACTGGCGTCTGAGCTGTGCAGAGGTCGCTCTTAAGACAGGTACTTATGTAGGTTAACATAAGGTTGAGTCCAACAGAAGCAAGGCACCCTAAATGCGCACAGCATGCAGCAAGGGTTGCCAAAATAATATAGGAAACAGCACATGTAGGGAGAGAATACTCACTAAAAGTTCTGACTAACATAGTGTGGTGGCTTATGTGAACTTGCAGGCGTTCACTATGACATCATTAGCACAACAGAGACTGAGTAAAGTTTTAGATGCTCGAAATCTGACACTTACACATGAAGGAATCAATATGGCAGATTTAATGGGATTAGGAGGACCTAATTACTGTACTAAGACAGCAGAACTTGAAGGGAGAGTCAGGGAAGATTTAAAAGCAGGACCTGTTGGGATTTGGGATTTAGAGATTCTTTTATTGTTATAATATAATATGTCTTATGATGACTGCATTAATAACATGTTGTATAGTATTATTTTAATAGTATTGAATATGTTTGTCATAACAGTGATGTCTCTATTTACAGGTTGAGTTAATTTCAGACACAATGCATAACTGTGCTTGTTTAGAGTTGATGTTCCGTCCAAAAGGGTTTTAAGCTTCACTGGTGAGAGTGTCCAGGTGATACATGTTGAGGGAAGATGAGAACATAGCAGGTTAATTGCATGCACGCTTACAAACACACATGATTTAAATATAGGCGAGGCCGAAGGCCTGGACTTGATGTAGCTTTTAAATTTACAGCTCCTAACTTGCAGGAATGGCGTGGAGTGTAATGAATGAATGCAAAATATGCTTACAGACACAAACATGACAGGGGTTTATTTTACAGGGTAAAGGTGGAACACATGTTGCTTTGTTTCTGCTTAGCAACTGCTGAGGTAAAAGGTGTTAAAGATAAATATGCAATAAGTGAACAGGAAATGTGTGAGGGTGAGCCGGGTGAAACAAAATGTTGTAGAAACTTGTCTAACTGGTATTAACAGTAACTTTTGCATGTTATGTATATGCTTGAAGCAAAAAGAGGCGTAAATGATGATAGAAAATTTTGAAGTGTGTTTTCTAGCAGAGATTTAGGCTGACATAGGGATGGTGTATATTTTACCCGGGATGTTTTTAATAGAACTAAAAGCGTTGCTCACACACATAAAGAGTATTGAGATTAAGTAAAGTTAATATAATGGATAGAGCCCAGAACATGATATTGTCAACCAACTTTGAATAATTAAAGGAACATTAGATGAACACAGTAGGTTAGTAAGGTGTAGCAGAGAGAGGCTGTTTGTTTTTTATCCCTTACAGGAGAAGATTTCCACTAGAGAGGGACCCAGAAAAGGAGCAGAGACCACTTAAGCATGAAGTGTTTTCAAGTGGGAGCTGGTGTTTTATTACTGGACCACCTAGAGGACATGAGGTGGTTGTCTGATCTGCTGACTCAGAGGACGGCTAGAGAGGGTCAGAGCGAAGGAAGTGGACCTGGGAATGGTGGTTTAGGGGCCCATGATGCCATTAATGGATATAGAGGTGACAGAGTGGGTCGAGGAGTGACCCAGGAAATGGTGTGGTGATGTCTCTGGGAGAGACATCAAGAGAGGGAATTGTAGAATTAAAGAAATTAGTTTACTGCTGAACTGTATATAACCATCATCCTTATCATTACATCAATTATCATTTCATCAAAGCATTTATTGAAGCTGTTGGCATTATGTTATAATTTGTATTACAGGGGTTATCATAATCAAATATTAACATGTTTATGACAGGTGCAGTTATAACCACTTTAAATCGTTGAGGTAAATCTATCATCTTAAAAGCTTATAGTTACAGGTGACACAAGGAGGACAAGTCCATGGGGACCTCAAAGGCCTGAGATCATCAGGCCTTTGCTATATCTGCACCTAGACTCTGGATTAATCCCCCAGCTGATATTCCCACGTCTGAGTCTATCCAATCGTTCAAATCGCGCCTAAACACTCACTTCTTTACTTTGGCTTTTGAATCAAACTAGTTAGACTTTCATCCGGGTTGCTCTGTGCTATGCAAATGTGTTGTTTGTTCCCTGTTTGCTTGTTATGCTCTGTCCCGAATTTTATCTGTCTTGTGGTCGACTGTGAAGCACTTTGATGAACATAGGTCTTTTAAAATGTGCTATAGAAATAAACTTTGATTTTATTTGATTTGAACAGATTACCACAGACCACAGGCAGTGGAAACATGACACCAGGTAACATGGCCATGGCCATTCTCTGTCTGGTGATCAGATGAGTCTGGGTTTAGCAGTTGCCAAATGTGCCAAATGTAAAGTTTGGTAGAGGGGGGATTTATGGTATGGGATTGTTTTTCAGGAGTTGTGCTCAGCCTCTTAGTTCCAGTCAAAGGAACTCTTAATATTCCAGCATGCCAAGACATTTTTGACAACTTCATGTTCCCAACTTTGTGGCAACAGTTTGGGGTTGGCCCCTTCCTGTTCCAGCATAACTGTGCACCAGTGCACAAAGTAAGGTCCATAAAGACACGGATGAGCCAATTTGGTGTAGAAATACTTGACTGGCCTGCACAGAGTCCTGACTGGGCAGACATCATATTAAACTCTTTGGATTAAAAATGGGATGTCACTCAAGTTCATATGTGTGCGAAAGCATACAAGCAAATAGTCAAAGGAATTTGCAAAGAAAAGCGTCTGGACTTCTTTGAGTTGCTTGAAGACGTTTCACCTCTCATCCGAGAAGCTTCTTCAGTTCTAAGGTCAAATGGCCGAGAGTCCCAGATTTAAACCCAGTGGGAGTATCCCCCCAAAGAGGGACAAAGGACCCCCTGGTGATCCTCTAATCACATGAGCCAAGGTGTGAAAGCGGGTGTGGTACTTCCTTTGACTACGATGACCTGGATGACTGAGAACCTTCACAGACATACAAGCAAATACTTTTGGCAGTAAAGTTTATGTGTAGATTTCTGCTAAACAAAACGGAAATAATATGCTGGAGCTTCACTCACCAAAACCTAAGCACACATTTCTTAGACTAGTGTACCACAAAGTTCCTCCTTATGATCTATAAGATAATGCCAGAAGGTGCAAACAGCAAAAACACAGTGGAAAATCTTCACTCTGTAGAATTGTTATGAAGGTAGAAATCAGCTCTACATAACAAAACCATTTTATTTTGCAGCAGGGTATAAGACAGCAGAAATTTTACTTTATAATTCTGTGTTCATGGATTTGTTTTGTCTCACTTTCACAAAGCTTTACCACCTCTTTAAAGCCATGTTGCAAAGTCTTGTATAACAACAATGTCCTCACACAAGCACCAATCACTCCAATCTCAATGTTCAGTGATGAACACTGAATCATGTCTGACCTAAACAATCCTGACATTTGCAAATCACATGTTTGCAGGAAAAACACATACTTTGGTTTCTGAACCAAAATACTTAAAAGTCTGGCCATCTTATCAGTTTATACTTGTCACATGTTAGCAGTGTACATACTGGAGTCGTTCATCCTAGCAGTCCAGTTGGTCTTTGACATGCCCTGTAAAGACACTGGTCGTGTCCAAATTCATGGGCTGCATCCTCCTGAGGACCCGGCCTTCGCGGTCTATGTGGGCCGGGTCCTCAGAAGGTCGGGTAGGCCGGAAGTAAACGGCAGTGAAATTGGACGGTCTAGCCTTCTGATTAACGTCACCGCTGTCTTGGTGGAGTTTAATAAACTCAGTCATCTGCTCCTTCCTATCTAAAATATAACAGGACACTGGCATAAATTCTCGACCATCTCACACTTCTGTTTAATCAGTTTTCTGTTTGACGTTTATTCAGCTGTGTGAAAACCACCCGGGGGATTAATAAAGTTTTATTTTATCTAACCTAATCTAATATCTTTAATCTCAGCCAAACCGATTTACTCACGAACAAATAAAACACTGAAAAACGCCCAACAATAAAACTTTTAGGTTATCTAAGTGACTTATATATTACGTTTAACCTGAGTAGCGAAAGTCCGCGGTGATCTGAAAATGATGTGCCAGGAGTTGTGCCGTTCTCGGTGGCTTCAGTGACCCTCGAGCTCCCGGCTCGCTATCAAGCTGGTGGGTAACAGACGTCTCCGAAAACGTCGAAGCACTTTTGCAAATATGCAATACCTTGATAAACCGAGCAGATATTTGAAGTTTACACAGCTACATTCTCGCCTGAAAATATGTTAAAAGTTTATTTTGTGACCCAGAAAGATTAATAAAAGTAATTTTAAAACTTAGTAGCGGCCGCCATTGCCGGAAACTGGAGTTTGGCTGGGCCGCGCTATGAATTCTGGGATATGGTGGGCCACGAAGGACACACCCAACCCATCCTTCAAATTCGGGGAAAAGGAGGACGCATTTGTCGGCTGCATTCGGAGGAGTCCACGAATTTGGACAGCCTTCGGCGCGTCGCTGTGACGTAATCGGTCTACAAATGCGGCCTCAGGAGGATGCAGCCCATGAATTTGGACACGACCACTGAGTAGGGAGGTCCAAATTCTGGTCCATCTTCATCTGTTACTGACAGCAGCTGAGGAGCTGGATCCTTGTTGCACACCTGAGGAAACAAAGTCACAGTGAAGCTTTTCTTTATGCTGATATGCTGTATCACATGACTGCATACTGCACTTTTTAATTGATCCCATCCTGAAGTCAGTATATTTTACTGTTTGAGAAAGTAATTCATGCCTTTATTTCATCCAGGCTTGATTACTGCAACAGAGCATTTTGGAATCAGCCGTGCTCTGCTCTCTCGTCTACTACTTGTTAAAATGCAGCAGCCCGACTCCTGACAGGCACATGTAAACAAGACCATTTTTCCCATGTGTTGGCTCTTTTTCACCGGCTTCCAGAACATTTTAGAAAAGACTTCAAAATTCTGTTTGTTTTTAAGCCTAAACGGATTAGCACCCTCTTAACCTCACACAGTTCTAACAGAACTTAAAGCTCTGTTTTATTCCATTTATTTGAACATTTTGGTCAACCTGTATCATTTTTAAATTGTGCTTATAAATACATTGACTTTACATAGAACGATTCTGCACTATTAGACGTGTTCAACACAAAACCGCTGTTGAGCTGATGGGAAATAAGACACCTCAATGTTACGCGGCTCAACGACAGGAGCATTGTCATTGACATCTTCCAGCTGAATGATCAGGGTACCAGTTCCTGTAGCTGGGACTGCATCTGGTAACAGAACAAACACATCAGGAGAATAACATTTATTACAACAATATTTCACTTTGTTGAAGAAACCCAAGTTCATAGTAATGCCCACAGACTTTCCTCTAGACCTCTAATCCTTATAACTGGCACTTGGCTTTTAAAACAAAGATTTGAGGGCTACAACTAATGGCTGAGATCAAATTAATTACTGAATTACTAATTATTAAATGATTCAAATTAAGGGTTGCAATGTTATTAGTTGTGAATGTCCCAGGAAAGGCCGTTTGTGCTGGAATTTATATTGAAAAAAGATTCCACTCCATCATTCAGTAATCAGTCTGTGCAATATAGAATTTCTTGTCTTGCAACTTTATCGGGACATTATACAGGCTAGCCCAACTTATCCAATTTAACAAGTGTTCTTCCATAACTTTTCAGAAATGGGAATTTTATTAAAAGTTATAAATTGTAATAGTCTTAACTGCCACCTACCATTATCATATGCACCAATGATTGCAGTGTATCTGTTGTTTGTGACGAAGGGAGCCTCTCTGTCCATGAGTCTTCTCACTTTAATAAGGCCTGTGTCCTTGTCCACGTTCAGCCAGCCTGCAGGGTCAGTCAATATTTTGTACCTGTACAAGACAGTCACAGAAAAGATGGCAATACTGTGCAGGCAGGATGATTACAATTAGCATGTTTCACAATATAGCACAATGTGTTATTTGATTTTGGACATCCTCCGCTTTCTCCTTAGGCTAAATACACGGTGCGAGAATTAAACACATTAACTGTTACAGGGTTCTTGCATCATTTAAAAATACTGGTGGCCACTAGTACTATCCATCAGCCTCCTAGTAGATGCAGCTATGGTATGAATTTGAATGTCCTAAGTTGCCTCATTCTTGGGTTATCAGATTCACAAACTTTGGTGTCCATGGCGCCATCCAGTAGGGTGGTGACAATACCTCATGTGCTTTTTACAACTAAGGGTTTTAAAAAAATGCTTTAAGACCTTAACATTACAAATGAAGACAATGTCAATATAATCAACTGTATTTGGGTATTTTATAAGCCTAATATACTACTATGGTAGACAGCTATTTAGTGTTTTATCGCTATAGACAGTATTCTGTGATTTTATCTGCCAAACATGAGGACAGTGAATCAATTTCGACCATCAAACAGAAGAAGGAATCTAAATACTTGACATTTATCTGTGAGATTTAACCATTTAGGGCAGGGGTGTCCAAACTTTTTTCACTGAGGGCCACATACATAAAAATATAGGAGGGGCTGGGCCACTTACTAGAAATTAGGTATAAAACCTTAACTGTAGCGTATTAAAGTTAGAAAAATCATTTAAAAGTGGTCAAATGTGTTATATTGTTGAATATAATTAAAGACAAAACTGCCTTCATCACAGCTTTCCATAAATGGATCTTTATTGATTTATTCAGAAAAAGCTTTGGTAGCTCATTCTCAGAACAGCAGCCTCAGATTTCTTCTTGGACAGAAGATTTACAGCACAGAGAAAAAACAAAGGGGAAAATGGGACGGGTAAATTTCAAGCTTGTTATTTAAGTTCTTAGTGTTATGTATGAACCTAGAGTTATGGTGTGCTATGCAAGCCATCGCCAGTAGGGGGCACCACGCCCAGTTATATGTGTGTGTAACTTCTGTGTTATCACAATAAAGAAGAAGTCAACTAGTAAACAAACTATCGTGTGTGCAGTCTGACTCGGCATAAGCTCTATAGTGTACTGACACTACAGTGGAAATATAACATAAATTGGCGACGAGTTGTGACGTCTGGAAGACTTGGCCATCTACTGAGCATGTACTGACTGCGTGGCCGAGTTTGGACGGAAAACGGACGATCGCGTGGCGAATTAGCATCGGAGCTAGCTGCTAGCTGCTTTTTCTCCGACGAGTCAGAAACGACAGTGTTGGCTGTGGACAGCGGATACATCATGGCTGGAATGATTGGACAGATGGACCCCTTTGATGATGCTGGTGAGCAATGGGCAACGTATATTGAACGTTTTGAGCATTACATCCTTGCTAATGACATTCAGGCTGAGAAACGAGTCCCGGTGCTGCTGAGTGTGATGGGTCCCAAGTCGTACGGTCTGCTGCGTAATCTAGTGGCTCCAAACAAGCCTGGGACAATGCAGTATGACAATATTGTGGGTGTTTTGCAAGCTCATTTTGCTCCCAAACCGCTGGTAATAGCTGAAAGGTTCCGGTTCCATAAGAGGAATCAGGGGGAAGAGGAAACGGTCGCACAGTATGTGGCGGTGCTGAAAAGACAGCCACATTGCGAGTTTGGTGCGTATCTGGAAGATGCTCTACGGGACAGATTTGTGTGTGGATTAAAGTGTGAAACTGTGCAGAAGCGTCTTTTGACTGAAAAGGATCTCACGTTTCGTAAGGCAGTTGATTATGCTGTGTCGGCAGAGACAGCAACACGTGAAGTGCAGCAGTTGAGTGGTTCCCTTAAAGTGAATGCGGTGCTGTCACAAAAAGGTGATAAATGTCGCCGCTGTGGGAAAATGAATCATACTGATGATGACTGCTGGTACAAAGACCGTGACTGTCACCAGTGTGGGAGGAAGGGCCACACGAAACACATGTGTAAAGGTAGAGCCAGAAGCAGCCAAGATTGGAACAGGAAAGAGAAAGAGGGAAAACCTGAGCTGAAAGGCAATGCAGTTAAAAACAAAGCAAAGGACAAAATGAGGAGAATTCATCATGTTGCTGCAGAGGAAAGTGAGAGTGAAGGAACCAGGCTCGACACTGATAGTGAGTTGGAGCTGTATTCTTTGTCTCGAAAAGAGAAATATTCACGTATCTCCCTAATGCCTGTAGTTAACGGGAAGAAAATGGAGATGGAGCTGGATACAGGGGCTGCTGTGTCTTTGATCCCATGGGAACAGTACAAGAGTATGCTGAGTCAGTTGCCGCTGCAACCCACTGACATTATGCTGAAAACATACACTGGGGAGCCGCTGGCACCAGAAGGGGTCATCAAGGTGCAAGTTGAACTGAATAAGCAGCATGCAACACTACCCTTGTACGTGGTAAAGGTGGATGCTCCACCACTGTTTGGTAGGGAGTGGCTGAGAGTTATCAAGCTGAACTGGAAAGACTTAAAGATGGTCCATGCCAGAGAGCAAAGCGGAAATGACAATCTGGAGGCTGTATTAAAGAAACACTCAGCTGTTTTCTCTAAGGAGCTGGGCACAATGAAAGGAATTAAAGCCAGATTGACTCTTAGGCCTGATAGTGTCCCCAAATTCTGTCCACCACGTAACGTGCCTTATGCTCTCCGCCCTCGGGTGGAGGCGGAACTGAAACGCCTGACTGAGCTTGGGGTGATCACACCAGTGGAGCATAGTGATTGGGCTACGCCCGTGGTCCCTGTCAACAAGAAGGATGGCTCAGTGAGACTCTGCGGTGATTTCAAGGTCACTCTAAATTCGCAGCTCTGTGTGGATAAGTACCCACTTCCACGCATTGAGGACCTGTTTGCTTCTCTAGCAGGAGGTCAGCATTTCAGTAAGCTAGACTTAGCAAATGCCTATCTACAGATGGAGGTAGAAGAGGAGTCTAAGAAGCTGCTGACTATTTCGACTCAAAAAGGGCTGTTCCGATTTAATCGTTTACCTTTTGGAGTGGCGTCGTCACCAGCGCTGTTTCAGAAGGCTATGGATCAAGCGCTTCTCGGCCTACCATACACCCATTGTTATCTGGATGACATCCTCGTCAGTGGTCCTGACAAACAGACACACCTGAGAACCCTTGAGGCAGTTTTGAGCAGGCTGGAGGACTATGGCCTGCGTCTCAAACAGGAGAAATGCCTGTTTTTCCAAGAATCAGTGGAATACCTGGGCCACATAATTGATGCGGCAGGGTTACACAAATCACCAGAAAAGGTGCGAGCCATTATGGAAGCTCCAGCACCAGCTGATGTCAGCCAGTTACGTTCTTTTCTGGGAATGCTCAACTATTATGGACGTTTCATACCTGATTTGGCAACAGTCCTGAAGCCGCTGAATGAGCTACTCAGTAAGGAGAAGAAATGGCAGTGGACATCAGCCTGTGAGTCAGCTTTCCAGAAAGCTAAAGAACATCTGGCCTCACCAGAAATACTCACCCAGTACAATCCTGAACTGTCTCTCCGTTTGGCATGTGACGCTTCACCATATGGAGTTGGAGCCGTGCTCTCACATGTCATGCCTGATGGTCAAGAATGGCCAATTGCTTATGCTTCACGAACCCTCAGCAAAGCAGAACGAAACTATGCTCAGATCGAGAGGGAGGCGTTGGCAATTGTTTTTGGAGTGTGCAAGTTTCACCAGTATCTCCATGGTAACAAGTTCACCTTGCTCACTGATCATCGCCCACTGACCTCCATTCTGAGTCCAGTAAAAGGTACACAGTCAATGGCAGCTGCGCGAATGCAGCGTTGGGCGCTCCTTCTGTCAGCATATAATTACACCTTGCAGTATAGGAAGGGGGCACATCATGCCAATGCTGACGGACTGTCACGTTTGCCTCTGCCCCTTGCACAGAAAGAGAAACAGGGAGCGGTTGAGGTATTCTACGCATCTCAACTGGACACATTACCAGTCAGTGTCGCCGAGATCAGACGTGACACTTTGTCTGATGTCACTTTGTCTCGTGTCCTGGAAATGGTAACAACTGGACGTTTTCCAGCAGCAAAGGACACAGATCAAGAGCTGTCACCTTATCTGCTGCGCAGAAATGAACTCACAATACAGCAGGGATGCCTAATGTGGGGCGTGAGGGTGGTTGTGCCACCTAAGCTGCGCTCTCATGTCCTGAAAGAGCTCCACACTGCACATCCAGGGATGGTGAGGATGAAGAGCTTAGCTCGCAGCTATGTTTGGTGGCCTGGCATTGATTCTCAAATTGAGCTTCAAGCTAAAGCCTGCCACTCTTGTCAGCGTGTGCAAAAAGAACCTGGGTTAGCACCTTTGCACCCTTGGCTGTGGCCTTCCTGTCCGTGGGAACGGATCCATGTGGATTTTGCGGGTCCATTTGAAGGTCACATGTACCTGGTGGTGGTAGATGCACATTCCAAGTGGCCTGAGGTGCATATTATGGATAGCACCACAGCTGGTAAAACCATACAAGTGCTGCAGGGTCTCTTTAGTCGCCATGGCATTCCCCATGTCCTGGTGAGTGATAACGGACAGCAGTTCTGTTCTGAGGAATTCAGGGTGTTCCTGAAAGCTAATGGAGTCAAACACATCCGCTCCGCGCCGTACCATCCTGCCACTAATGGTTTGGCTGAGCGTTTTGTGCAGACATTCAAGCATGCACTGAAAGCTTCCAGGGGTACAGCACCTGTGCAACAGCGCCTTGACACGTTCCTCTTGACATATCGCAACACTCCCCATGCAACAACTAGAGAAACGCCAGCTATGTTGTTCATTGGACGCAAGCTGCACTCTCGACTGGATTTTCTGAAGCCCAGTGTGGCCGGAGCAGTGCGTCGGTCACAAGATGCTCAACAACAATGCCGACAGCAACACTCCAGGGACAGACGGTTCACTGTTGGCGAGCCTGTCCTGGTGCGTGACTATAGGAAGGGAGAGGACAAGTGGATGCACGGTGTCGTACTGGAGAAGACTGGGCCAGTGTCATACAAGGTGAATGTGGGAGCCCAAGGAGTGTGGAAACGTCATGTGGATCAGATGCTGACACGACCAGAGTCAGTATCTCAGCAGGTCACAGTGGATCCTCCGACAAGCTCTCAGATGTCACCAGCCGAGAGTGGTAGTGACACCATGCTGCACCCTTGTACATCTCTGCAGGAAGAGACTGTTGAACAAGTTCTGGGGACCACTTTACCTCCAGAAACACCCCAGTCTCTTAAACCATCACCGTCTGACTGTACGCAGGTTACAGAGTCTGTAAGACGTTACCCAGTGAGAGTCACTAAGCCACCCGCTCGTTATCGTGATGGGTGAGCGTATTAAGTAGTTCTTTGAGAATGTTGGGGTTCAGAGACATTGTTCTCAACTACAAAGACATTCATACAGAAAGAAACATTAGTTCCAGTTTTCATGAATATTGTAATAAAAAAAAAAGGTACTACTTTGGTTATGGGAAATGTTTCTGTGGGTGGTGCCACGGTCGCATAGCTTAGTGGGGAGGAGATGTTATGTATGAACCTAGAGTTATGGTGTGCTATGCAAGCCATCGCCAGTAGGGGGCACCACGCCCAGTTATGTGTGTGTGTAACTTCTGTGTTATCACAATAAAGAAGAAGTCAACTAGTAAACAAACTGTGTGCAGTCTGACTCGGCATAAGCTCTATAGTGTACTGACACTACAGTGGAAATATAACACTTAGGCTTAGCAAAACATCTATTAACGTTCGTTTGAAACGGTTATCAACATTAACAGACTGAACTGGACTTAATAACAGGAGTGCATATAGTTTTAGTAAATTATTCTGAAGTATCAGCTGCGCTGGGTATGTAAATCGGGCCATCCAGCCGCGGTGCTGATCCGACGCCACTCGTGCCAAAAATCCAGACAAATGTCACTTGATCAAGGAGCAGATCTGCATCAGAGGAGATCAGCTGACTTTGCGTGTGCTTTGACTGTGCACAGCGGTGTGTACTCTGTGTGTTAACAAGAAAAACGCATATAAGAAAGTGGTGCGCAAAAGCAGGGTAGTGACAGAATTGATGCGCATTATTGATATTTGAAGCATGTGTACCTGCACATGCATGCTTATTAACACACGGGTACTGTGGAATATATTTTTTACTCACCTAAAGAGCTCGTGCTCTCGTCCACTCCCCGCAAAAAAAATTAGCAGCTGTGCGGCGTCTGTGGCATCGGTGCTGTCATCGCATGCGATGGAGTAAAAATCAAAAGCACAGCTTTACCAGACAGTTGCAGTTTAATGTTGGCTGACGAGTCTTCAGTGCGTCGCACAACTGTATTTCTGGACATGCTGATGTTGTTGAAGTCCTGCACTTTTTCCGGGCACATTATTTCGGTGACTTTAACGAGGCCGTGTTTTATGAGGTCTCCATCTGAAAAAGGCTTGCCATGTCTTGCGATGAGTTGGGCGACCTCATAGCTGCTATTGGAGCCTTTTCCTGGACAATTTGAGCACGAAAAAAATACTGTTTCTGACCCCGCAGGATAGCTGCCCTTTGCTTTAATTTCTGCTCTCGCTCAGCACCAGTGTCGGATGCATAGGTCTGATGTTTGGTTTCATAATGACGTCGTACATTATACTCTTTCATAACTGCCACAGTTTCAGTGCAGATCAAACAGACACACTTCCCCTTGAATTCTTTGAAGAAATATTCACTCTCCCACCGTGTCTGAAATTTTCTACATTCACTTTTGGTTCTGCCATGTTTAGTAACTTGGGGGTAAATTTCTTCTGTGATTGTCCTTTTTGGTGGAGCAACTGCCTTGATCAACAGCAGCTCCCCCTGGTGTTAAAACTAAGAAGTGCAATACACTCAAGCAAAAGTTGAAGTGCGGGCCATATTCTATTCTATTTATAAAATTACTTGAGGGCCAATTAAAAATGGACCCGCAGGCCGGACTTTGGACACCCCTGATTTAGGGTTTCATCCACAAATTTAATCCTTAGTTCCTTAGGAAAAACCTGACTTAGGGTTTTAGCTCCAAACTTAAGTGATTTTTTAGAAAGAAATAGAATTTTTGCAGCACTTATGAGGTCAGTGATACATTTTCTTTAGCAGTAGAAAGTCTCTCCCCCCAACCCCGACTTACGAGACTGTCTGCTTGCGTGCAGTGTCTGGGTCTGAAGCAGGTTGGAAGGAAGGGAGAAAAAACAAAAACACAACATGAGGGTGTTGGCACAGATATTCTATAAGCTTACAAGAAATCATAAAAATGCTGCCATCACATGACACAAATATTCATAGATGATAAGTATCTCCCAATATTATGCAAGAATTCCTGATCTTCTTCCTACCTTTGCAGTAGAAAGGATTCCTTCCTGTTTGTTAGTTCCTGTTTTTACTGTGAAAAGTCCATCAGGATCACCACTGATGATCTTGAACTTTGCGTTCCAGGCTGGAGTTTGTGGTTCATCCTCATCTGTTACTATCATCCTAACAATCTCAACATCCTTTGTGTTTTCATCAACTGTTGGCTTATACTGTGAGAAAATAAAGGATGAGTCAGAAATCACGGCAGTGAAAACAGATCTAAAGTCTCCTCACTAGGAATAGAGAATAACGGCCTCATTTTGTAGTCTGTGTCATTATATTAGGTTCATTACTTAATGCAAGTCCACAACTGTGCAGTAAATCATTGTTTTGTGTCTTTTGGCACAAAAAGCCACAACTCACAATTTATGGCAACTGTGACCCAGAGTGAGAAGAAGCTATCATGCAAAGACTTTAAATACATCTGAGCATCACTGAGCATCGTTAGTTTCCTTGTGGTTTGTTTTGAGAGATTTAGATTCAATAAAATCTTTGCCATTTATTGGAAGATCATTTTGTATGTATGTAAATGTAATTTTGTCATGAACATAAACCCATTGTGGGTTTTTGCTGTGTCAGTATGTGTGAGTGCAACATTAGTAAGGCAGTTAGATACAGACTGAATGTGTTCTGCTTTAACTGCTGCCTTTTCACTCTGTTAAACAGGACGTTTCCAGTTACTTCATACTTACTAAGCTCTGAGTGAAGACTGGAGCGTTGTCATTGCTGTCCGTCACCGTGAGGATGACTTTTGTTTGTCCAGTTAACCCTTCTCCCGCCAGATCTGCTGCTTGTACTGTCAGAGTGTACTGTGGATATTTCTGTTAAGAGACGAGGACTGTTAAGGTAGATCAGCTCATCAACAGGAAGGAGGAAACACTGACATCAGTTTACAGACTGTAACACAGCCTTCAGACTGACTAAAGCTCTTCATCTATGAAGGCCGATTCTGCTGAAAAGCTGAAGCTAAACTCATTTAATATTTTGCTTATGACAAACACTTGCAAACATGAGGCTTTTGAGAGGCGTGGCCAAACTTTTTGAAATAAAGTATTCCTTGACCGTTTGGCATGAGGCTGTGTGCAGTTGCTCTGTGAAGTCAGTCTCAAAGAGTTTTACGATGCTGCACCAGAAACAGATTGCTCTGATCTCCTGTAGTCTGCATGGAAGACACAGACTTGTCTGACAAACTATTTGCTAAGTATGAAATGTGTGTCCAGAAGTACGACACAAACCAGAAATGTAGACAGATAAACTAGACCTATACTTTAGAGGCTGTGTCAAGTTTCACTATCAAAAAACCAACATGTTTTTTTGCAGCACCCTCTTTGTGACTGATTTCCAGCAGTGACAGGCAGACTACTGATCCTGATTCATTATGAAATGTTTTTCAGCACTGTGTAAAAGGACACTTGTGTGTTAGATGTGTTTAACAAGTCTCACCTCTCTGTCTAATCCTCTACCAGTGACTCTGATGCTTCCAGTAACTGGGTTGATTTCAAACATGTTGTCAGTGGGCAGCGGTGGGTCCTGGTTCAGAATACGATAGCGGAGATCTGAGTTGTCACTATTTGGCTCATCGTCGTCTTTGGCCTCAACCCTAACCACCTCAGTCCCTGGAGTGGAGGAAATAAAAATGACGTTCCTGAAGGTCTTCACACTGCTTCATTTACAAGATTTACTGAATAAAATGGACGTAATCCAAAAAGTCTGCTAATTTCCTTCCAACCCAAATCATTCTCTGGTGCTTTAGGTGTTATTTTGATCGTCTTTAAGTCTCTGGTATCTTGAGATTCATTTAATATAGTGGACTTGGTGAAAACTCCAT
The DNA here is from genome assembly GCF_036321145.2 of Pelmatolapia mariae. Lineage (NCBI taxonomy): Eukaryota > Metazoa > Chordata > Actinopteri > Cichliformes > Cichlidae > Pelmatolapia > Pelmatolapia mariae. The sequence continues at coordinate 36,143,015 of NC_086238.1, forward strand.
CATGGATAAGAATTATAAACAGGAACAAAAACCAAAGAAGTCCAGAGGTAATAAGGTTTCTATACATACCGATGGCCGTGGCCTCAGCAACATTTGCGTTGTACTCCACCGTAAAATAAGGTTCGTTGTAGTTCTGGTCGATCACATCGACTATAATCTCCATAGGAGCCTCATCTTCTTCTGCTCCTTCTACCACAGCACGTACTTCAAACTACAGAGAAGATTTTAACATGTGTCATTTAGAAAGTTTCAGATTCACCTTTAAACGGATTCAATTATCTCTACACGTTCAATCTACACACAAAACAAACAAGGCAGAGTTGATTGTTGAGTGAAGAGACGTCGTTACAGTGCATTTAGATGATGTGAGGTGACACGTCTTGTTACTTGACCACTTCTGCCTCTCATAATGGTCATTTTATGTTCCATTTCAAAACAACCAAAATTATCTGAAATTTCCAGCTGGAAAAGTTTAACAAAGAAGAGTCTCAATACTTCTCCAAACTGAATATTTCACATCAAAAACCTGTTTTTGCTCAACTATGCAGTATTGTCTGTTTAACATAACACTGGAACAAAGTAAGATGTTTTTTTAAAAGAAAGACGAAACACCGTTTTCCAATGGGGATCAAAATGCAATAATCAGGTACAAAGTGAGGATGATTACCGTGTAATGAGCTGTTTCCTCTCTGTCGAGTGGCTGTGTTACATACAGATTGCCCGTCTCTCTGTCCATGATGAAACGACCAACAGGAGGCAGATCAGCTCCAGGACCAGTGATGCTGTAAAAGATCTTCCTTGTTTTGCAAGTACGGCGGACCTGGACAAAAAAACCACAGAACTGAGTTAAACCCCTGACTCCAACAAAAGTTAGTGTTGAACAACAGCTACAGCAAAGAGGTGCCTGAGGTGGAAGGCAGGTTACAATTTTCTACATGCTGTTATCGGGATTGTAAGAAAAACAAGACAGTCCCCATAATCTTTAATTACAATACTATATTTGGTTAAAATTTCTGATGGTTCAAATATGTTATTTTCTTTAGTTGTTGTAAAATAATGTGTGCCCCAGTCTCCAATGAGGAGAATTATTCCTCTCTCACACCACAAGAGGGAGCATCTCCTGAAATGAGCAGCTCTGGCTGCCAGGCCACTCACCATGAGGCAGTGTGCCTAACAAACGCTGTGTGAGACTGTGTACAAACCTGTAACTATGTGCTATGTCCATATAGTTGCAGAATATACAGTAAAGGCAGACGCACAAAGCCACGCTGGTTTCTATTTCTTGTAATCTAAGTGTGCAACAGGATCATTCAATCAGTCATCTTGTGATCTCTGAATAAGGAATTATTTGAGAAGACAAACAAATCTTATTACTGAGTTTTGTTGTGGCACACATGGGACAGTTTGCTCTCTTACTGATCATCTAACTAATAATCAATGAAATCTCTCTGACTGATGCTTATTTCAACAACCAAACCTGGCTGGTGTATTTCTGGAGACATGAGTAACTGCAGGTTAGTGGTTCTATTTTTGTCAAAATCTGTTCTCTGTTGTTGTTGTTTTGTTTTGTTTTTTTATAATTTTGTTTTACATTTATGTGGATGTTCTTGGAACAAATGATCTGCCCATTGTGCACAGCCACGTTTTAACTGGTACAATCACACACGAGCATTTTACAGTTGTTCTTTTCAAAACAGTATTTTAACGATTGCCAAACCATGCTGCTTTCAAGTGGCATTTGAAAATGACAGCGACAGGAAATGTGAAAAGGAGTATACCCACTGTTGTCACGGTCCTGGGTCGTTTGACCCAGCGTTTTGTGTTTAGTATGATTATTGTCTTCTGTTCTAGTTTATTCTGATTTTGGTATCCTGTGTCCTCCCCTTGTGCCCTGTTCGTGTCCCTGACTTCGTGTTGTGGATTTCCTGTTTTATTTTGAAGGTCTGTGTCTGTTGTCACTGTGTTCAGCTTGTATCCTCCGGTTGTCTTGTGTATTAGGATCAGCTGTGTTTCCCACCTGTGTATCATTACTAGGGATGGGTATAGTTTAGGTTTTATCCGATACCGGTGCCAAACCGGTACTTTTGAAACGGTGCCGGTGCTTAAACGGTGCTGAACCGGTGCTTAAAGAATGGAAAAAACACAAACTTTGTCCAAAAACCTCTCGTGTTTAGCTGTTTTCCACTTTTTCTTTGGTCATTTTAGCCTTTTTGGCCAGGGTGAAGGGAGCATCTGCCATCAAACAAGAAGACAGCCGCATGTAACTACGAAGGTGCTTGCTAGTTCACCTTACATGCATTAATGTAATAACGTGGTTAGCCTATGTGAGGATAAAGGAAAATTGCTTCATTGCTACTATATATTTCATAGCCTTGCCATAGCATTAATCATACTGCATATAGCTTTAAGATGGCCTTGAGACATTTAAACATACTGACACCATATTAATCTTTCACAGGTGCAGTCATAACCATTTTATATTGTTATATCTTCCTACACATATTGCAGTTCTGTGCCCATAAAAGAGTTGAAGCTTTCCCAGGTAATTAAAGGTCACAAGCTTCATTCAGCGCTATGTCTGGGTGATCCATTGGTTAGGAAGCCGGGAGCTTAAGAAAGATTGCACACATGCTTACAAAACACATATATATATTACATATAACCTAGAAACAGATTTGAGTAGAGGCCTGAAGGCACTCAGTTAACATGCTGCACTGGAGCTTCTGTCTTGACAACAGGTGACGAGTGGAGAGGACCAGCCCCTGGAGACCACAGAGGCCCGAGTTTATTGCCTTCTTTGGAAGAAGATGCCAAAAGAGGAACCTCTATGCTGCAGTTAATTCTTAAAATACATGAATGTTCTGTACATGCAAATTATGTGATTGTAAACGCAAGAAGGGGCGTCATAATACCCTGATGCTATAAAAGCAATCTGAAGTATAATTTTGGCGAAGACCTTTGCTGATGTGTGCAGTGATTGTCTTCCCGCGCGTGTACTTCAATAAAAGATCGCTTTGACCCAATCCTGCTGGACTGTCTTGGTTTTGTACTCTCCACCAATTTCGAACCCGTAACACCTACTCAACGTAAATTACACACGAACAACATTAAGCTACTTGCCCAGAGAAGAACGGCTGCTGCTGCCATCATCATCAAGCACTTGTTGCAGGCTGCTGAGTTTGCATCTTTTGCTGTGAAGTACAGCCAGACTTTTGACCGCTTCGCCTTGGGCATTTTTAATCTGTAGCTCTGCTCTAAAAGAACGTACGTACCTGGGCCCGCCTACTATCCTTGGAAAGGTAAAATGATTGGCTAGAATCCAAAGTGTATCACATCTCAGGGAAAAAAAGCACAGAAATATAGCACCGAAATGTGCGCTGCTTTTCGGTCTGGTTACTACCGGTACCCATCCCTAGTCATTACCTGGTCTCCTTGTGTGTGTGTGTGTGTGTGTGTGTGTGTGTGTGTGTGTGTGTGTGTGTGTGTGTGTGTGTGTGTGTGTGTGTGTGTGTGTGTATATCTAGTGGGTGTCGGTCTGTGCTCTTTGTCGGCTGGTCTGCGTTTCATGGTGTTTTGGTTCTCCGGTCTGTGTCTCTCTGCCCTTCACCCCATTTTGTCATTATTTCAGGTTTGCTCTTAGTTTGCCCAGTTTAGGTTTCTTCAGTAATTTCTCATGCCTCATTGCCTGTTTTGTCACTCCGCCACTTTGTAAATAAACGTCACTCATATCATCAGTCTATTGCCTGCATTTTGGGTCCTCATTCTCACAACACCTCACGGCTCGCCCCGGCAGCCGTGACAACTGTAAAGAAAACCAAATGGAAAAAATCCTGTGGCAAAAACAAAAAATTGAAATATGCTTTAGAATCAACTTTTTGTCACAAGATAATTGAGGTTCCCTTACTTGAGCTACTTTTAAGGGATAGTTTCCTCTCTGATTCTCAGGAACATTTACTGGAGGAATAACCCAGTCTCTCTTCCTCCTCCTCAGTCCTTCACCTGGCTCGGGAAACTGCAGAACAGGCACCTGAGCATCAGCTGCATTCTGGGAAAACAAGCAGACATTTTGTTTGATAGAAGAACACTTCCAGAACTGGATCAAGTGCAACGAGGAGGATGAGATACATTGGATGTACTAGAATTATGTTGACTGTCGAAGGTGGCTGTAACAACAAGACTAGCTCTGAAACCCACTAGCTAAATGTAACCAACCCTTCCATGTGCAGCCACATAGTGTTAAAGAGAAACAGCTCTTTGTGTCCAGAGCATCCAAAATCATTAAAAAGGTACTTGAGGTTTCATGCTCTGAGTAAAGAACAGTATGATGTAAGTGGGATGTTTTCTTTAAAAAGAATTATTTTGAGAAGAAGAACAAATGGGTTTCCTTTAGTGTCTAATCTTACTGCTGAGCCCACTTTAATACAGTGATGCTCACCATGCTCACACTGACAGGAATGGTCAGTTTGCGGCCTTGTGAGTCCCAGGAGTGGATGAAGAAGTCATGGTGTCCTTCATGAAGAAAAACTGGTCTCTTTACCTGGAAGAAAACAAATTATGTTAAAGATTTTTAAAGAAGCTAAAATGTGAGAAACATTCAGACTTTGTCAAAGTAAAAATTGTTCATTAGCAGTCTATGATACAGTGCTCAGCCGTCGAAGAAACTTTTGCTCCTTTTCAAATATGTTGCAACATTTCAGGAGGTTTCATGTCAGCAAAAGCTCAAATATCCTCAGAGCTAGAAACGCTCGGTTCTTTTCAGCAAAAAATCCCACAAACACTATTCATCTAAGATTGTCAGTTATATATTGTTGCAGTACATCCAAATGTTTACCCACAAAACAGTACCAAGCAAGTCTTTGAATCTGCACTCACCATCAGTACACCGTCTGTCTTTACTACAAAACGTTTGTCAGAGGTGTCGAACAGAAATCTTGTGCGATCTGTGCAGTCAGAGAAGCCCACTGAGAACAGAGAGAGTAGTTATTGTTTAACTACTGCAGTTCATGAAGAGACAGAAAAATAAGTGGCACGTCTTAAATGCATAAGAACAGAAGTCATGAAAACTCAAAATCAAATAGAAGTTAAGAAATATCTTATGCTTATTAGCTCTATGAAGACTCAAGTATCAAAGCTGCAGTAAAATTGGTATTAGCTGATATCATGCCTGGTATTAGTTCAGCTACTCTGTGAGTATGTTATCTGCTTTAACCTGCATATCTGCAAGCTGCTCTGAAACCAACTTCAGCTTCAGGTGTGGTGAAGTGTGCACATGTGATGTGAGATGTTTTGTCATCATTGCGACTGTGCATGGCAAACAAATATTTTTGGTATAGTGACATAGTGGTTAAAACTTTGGCTCACAGCAAGATGGTCTTGTGGTACAAACCCAGGAGCTCCAGGTGCAATCGTTTTCTATCACTGGTGAAAAATGTGCTTGATTAAGTGAAAATTTCAGCATTGAAATTCTCAGCTATTTGAAATGTGCTATTTGCTTTTAACCTGTTGAAGGCCTCTCAGAAACAAATCCTTACTAAGTGCAACTTTAACCACTACTAACCAATATACAACCATTTTCTGTTATTACCTTTGCCCAGTACTGTGCCTCGTGTCAGGTAGTTTCTCGTCACACTGAAAGTGAGCTGATCTGACTGAAATCCAGGTACACATGCTGGCTCCTCAGCAGTCACTAAATTTGGAGGCTAGGACAGAAGAAACAGCACTTTAATGGTTGCCACGAATGATTCAGATTCCTTTAAACAATTACTTGTGCATACATTTGTAGATAGATCACCAGAGACATTACAGAGTTTTCAAAAGTATCACCATGCAAGAAAAAAGACTTGTTAGTGCTGTTACTTTCTGGTTCCCAGCAAAAAAAGACAAATAATGTTGATAAGTAGGCACAGGGCAGGACTGTGCCAGGACTCCAATTTGTTCATGTAAATGGAGAGTCCTCTTCACACACTGAGGTTAATTATGGAGTTCCACAGGGCTCAGTGCTAGGACCAATTCTGTTTACATTATACATGCTTCCCTTAGGCAGCATCATTAGAAGACATAGCATACATTTACACTGCTATGCTGATGACACCCAGCTCTATCTGTCCATGAAGCCAGGTAACACACACCAATTAGTTAAACTGCAGGAATGTCTTAAAGACATAAAGACCTGGATGGCTGCTAACTTTCTGCTTCTAAATTCAGATAAAACTGAGGTTATTTTACTCGGAAATGTTGTCGATGTTTTTTTGTTTGTTTTTTGTTTGTTTATTAAAAAAAGAAGAAGTCTATTTTAAGAAAAAAGGGCAGTGTTTAATCATCACCTTCTGGGCTCATATTCTGTCCTGTTATCTAATCAACCAAAATTTCTCATTCTATTTGGAAATCATGGATTCTTTGGGTTAAAAATGTGAAGGACTGTCCTGTAGTGATGTGCGGATCGATCCTGAAATATCGATTCCTCCGATATCAATCATTTATGTTCTAGAATCGATTCTTACATTAAAATATCGATATTTTAGTAATTTAGGGTAAATTTGTAGTTTATCATTAACAGGAACACAGTGGAAAGAAACTATAACATTGGATTGTCTACATTCAAAGGAACTACTTCCTCTTCCGCCTTTCAAAGTCATGTGCGAAATACGGCTGTATAAACGTGTTGCAGCCCCTTGGCATGCGCACTCACAACAATGGCTGAGCGTAATTGGAGTCATGTGCGGACGTATTTTACCTCCACAAACAGGTGAGGTGTTGCCGCAACACCACTGACCTTGTCAAACACCTCAGAGTAAATCATATCACAGAATGTGATGAATGTATGTTGAGGCGAACTGAAGAGGAGGAGTGGAGAGGGACAGGTGCTGCTAGGGCGAGACAGACGTCTCTCACGGAGTCCTTTAGTGCTGCAGGCTGGCAAGGTGTTCAAATAGCGCACAACTTCAGGTTTTTTATTTCTAAATGATGAACTCTGCATTATTAACTGATAAGAACAAGTAATCTGATGTCCTGTAATCATTATGACGCTATAATTTGAGATACAATAAATAAAATAAGTTTTTGTACAAAGCATCGGTATCGGATCAGTATCGTCGATACCACCCTGAATTTTACTTGGTATCAGATCGGAAAGGAAATCAGTGGTATCGCACATCACTACTGTCCTGCCTGTTGTGCAGCTGAACTCCAAGTTACACTTTCACTGAACTGTAATGCACCTCCACAGTGATTTTTCAGAGAATCCTTTACGTATTTCAGCAAGACTATGCCAAATTTCTTTCTACATGCAATCCGACAGCATGGTTTCGTAAGAGCAAAACTGTCTGCAGGCTAGACCTTTCAGTCACTTCAATTCAAGACAAATTCAATTCAGCAGAACTAGAAATGAAATGAGAAACATGGCAAACTATTGAGAATCTAAAATCCTTTATCAGTCCAGTGTAGGAAAAATAAAGGCTTCTAAAACTGCAGCAACTGGTCCCATTAAACATAGAAAAGCGTGTTGCTAGAAGAGGTGATGCAGCAGAGTCGTGCTGTCACTGGCATCTATGACCAAAAACCCAATGTTACCCTCCATTTTTAAAGATAGTTGCAAGTAGAATTATTTTTCTTATAGAACATTTGAACTAATGTTCAGTATTAAAATTATTTTGAAAATGCAAAATATGTAATATGATTTAATATATAAATATGTAAGATATATATTTCTTACCTGAAAAACAGTTAAAATGCACCAAATTGCAAACCAAATGGCCCCCATGTCTTTATCTCAGTGGAGGCAGAGCACAATAACCAATGATCTCGTCTCCTGAGGGTAGTTACAGCAACTGAACGTTCACATAGACAAGTCTCTGCAGCTGCTTTCAGCACATGACGTCAGCTTGTAGAAGCTCTGGCTCTGTATTCCTGATATGGTCATGCACACTGAACACACCTGAGCAGACAGATTCCAGTAGTTTCTGTATTCATGAACATGTAACAGACATACAAACTGAAAGAGAAACCAGCCAAGACTGGTCTGAACTTCAACAATCTTTAACCGACCTTAAAACTTCATCATATACAGAACACACTCTGTCACATATGCTTTAATATTTTGCGCTTTACATAGACTTTACACTATATATTTGCAGCATAGAGAAAGTTTTATAATGCAGCTTCAAAAAATACACTTTTAAGAGTAAGTCATGTAACTTCTGTTTGTCTGCAACAATGGAGAACCATCTGAAAAGAATCAGAATTGCAACTCTTTTGTTTTTCAGCATGACAGTGACCCCAAACACACAGCCAGTGCAGTAAACTCATACCTGGATAAAAAATACACAATGGAATACTATCAGTCATGAACTGGCCTGCCCAGAGGCTGAAGTTCGACATTATTGAACCATTTTGGAGTCATCTTGACAGAGAATGTAACAAAAAGCAGACAACATCCAGATAAGAGCTCTGGAATGTCCTGAAGACCTAGTCCTGAAAAATACTTAGAGAAATTACAAGAAAGCCTAAGTGAGTTTAGGCTGTGGCGAAGAATTAAAGTGGTCATTCCCAATACTGACTTTGATGCTCATTTGAACTGTACATAGTGTTTATGTCTAATATACTGTATTTTCATGTGTTTGCAGGTTCCATTAAATCCCTTTAGCGATTCCCTATCGTGATAAATTAATTATAAATGACCAAATTACCTGAAAATCTTCATGTACAAATATATCTAGGGTTTACAGAGAATGGTCTGGAAATGAAAAATATAAATAAAATCAGTGAGGGACTGCTTTGTTCAAACATGGGGTTTTTGAGAGCAGACATCAGTAAAGAATTGCTAGACTGGTTTTATCTGATAGAAAGGCAACAGTAGAAGCTCAAATGTTGAAATAAATGAAATATGACAGCAGATTTTTTTTAAACTGCTAAGTGACATAGAAGGTCATTATGGCTTTACAAAGCATGAAAACTGAAAGATGAATTCAATTGCAAGTCGTTTACAGTGGCTGTCCAAATACTAATTTAATACCAGCTTAAAAACAGTTCCTTCATTACAGGAATAGCTATTACAATGATTTAACACCCTAGAATAAAGATAAAATTCTGCCTGTTGGCCTTAAATTAACATTCAATTAAGTACAGTATTTTCAAAGTACTGCATTTTCTGGAGGGGGGGGGGTTGTTTTTGCTTTGCTTTCGCTCTTCTTTACAGTCCATCCCATACCAGCTCCATGGGATTTAGGTCTGGAGACCATGCCTTGTGATAGTGAAGGAAACTGTACTCACTGACAGCTTGACTTTCTTTTCAATTTCTCTGTAGGAAAGACCAACATTTTTAAGTGTGATGATGGTCTGTCTCTCTTCCATTCCCAGATAGCAAGGAAACATTGAAACAATGTTGAGTCAATATCAGGCGACGTCATTGAAGCAACGTTGAAGTGTGACGTTGACCTAACGTCACTCTTGCACCCATTTTTAACGTTGAAACAACGTCAGGTTTTGATGTTGAATCAATGTTGAAACCTGACATTGATTCGACGTTATATTTTCTAACACTGTTGACATTGAAACAATGTCAGATTCTGATATTGAAACACTGTTGAGATATGGTATTGATTTTCCACCTCTTTCGCACAGTTGCTTTTTATTGAAAAAAAACAAAAAACCAAAAAAGGTCAATAGACATGTATCATTTGCAAAATACTTTATTAAAAGACAAAGTTTCCTATTTACATTTCTATGTTTCACGTCACTTTTTATTATTTACTCCGGGATGGGGATGGATGATGGGCGTCCTGCGTGCCACCCGTACGATCTGGAGCATATCTGAGCCATTTCTGGACTGCTTGAGCAAAGACCAACTCAGACATAGAGTTCGCCCCTACCTGCTGCGCCAGGCCATCTAGGACAAAAAATAGACACACACACAAAAAAAGGGAATTAGAGCACATGAATAAGCTCTTGTTAATTGTCTTCAGCAGGGAGAAAGTATGTAAACTCCTAGGCTGATAAACATGAAAGTCACCAGGCAGAAATCAGCAAACTGCCGCATTTGATTCCCAAAGAGCTATAAGCTGAAAATGCGATATGTCTTAGCATGGTGTGCCGTGTATCCTTTAAAAAAAAAAAGAAAACATGGGGTCCTCGGGCTGTACAAAGTGTACAACCCGAGGACAAAACAAGCCGAAGACCAAAGACTCCATCTCCAGATTAACCGGACATGAAAGTCTTGTTATTAAGAAAGACAAAGTAATATAGCAAAAAACAGACATAGGAAATGTGAAACGCACCCAGCACATCAATTGATCCCTTTATTGTTCACTTTAGGCTCATAAAACTACAATGTTAAAACTTACCAAATATGCATCTGCACAGTGCTGTCTCTTTAAATGCCCTTTTTTGCTTTGTCTGGTCCTTGGTATTTTTTCCCCTGCCCAGTTGAGTACAGAGGCCAGCTCCTTTGTAATGGCATAAACCATTACACAGCGGACTCGCACCTCCAGTGTGGTCCAGCAGCACCAATCAACGCAAAGCGTCTCACCTATAGACACATTTTATGAGATGGAATTAGCGAGTCTCATGTCTTAAATGTGTATGCAAGTGCCTGTGTGTTTACTTCATGTAATTGATGATAGAAACATGTCATTTAGTTTTCTCTAAAGCCTGATTTTCAAGTCATACAAAGAATAAACCAAAGTATTGGCAGTGCAATGTATTTCTATTCCCTTTTGTTGGATATTCATTTGTTAGTTCTTGTAACTGCTAAAAGTGTTTACTAGTTTTTGCCTGTCACATATATTTGTTATACCATGTAAACTGTGAAATTCCAAGATTTTCAAACTTGCCTTGCAATAGTGGCTTCACAGAGTCTCTGGAATCTACAGAAAAAAAAATCACAACAAGATGACATTCAGGAGTATAAACTGGTGTTTTGAAGATAAGAGTACAATGACATTGTGATGCAGCTTTAAAGCTTTTTTAAAAGCATACCATCTATAGGGAAGACATCAGACTGCATGCTGGCGAGATCGCAAAGCTGTGTCGGTTTGTGCCGGAGTGGCGAAAGGTGCCGGAAGCTGGGTGGGGCATTATGATGGTTGCTATCAGTGGGCTGGGGGGCAGACTGCGGAGTGATAAGGGCTGTTTAGAAAAAGATCATTTTTTAAGTATTTAAGAATACAGACAACTTGTCAAAAAAGTTTCCTCGTGTCAGACACAGATATGTACACAGACACTAGACAGTATTTTATTACCTGGTATTTTCACTCGAGGGGCCTGGGGAAACCGTTTTTTTGTAGGCTGCTCATCCTCTGAGTCCGTATATGTGTACAGGGGATTTGGTCTAAAGAAAAGAAATTAAAAACGGTCTTAAGTAATTGTAAATATGCTTTTGGCATATTGTTTCCTAAAGTTAGTTTGATTTCTAACAACACACACAGGAAACAGAGACGTGCAAGAAGGTACAGCATACAATGAATTTTTGAAGTGCACAAGTGTACACGGCTTTGCATTTTTAAAAAGTTTACAAACTTCCACTTTTTGGACTATATTATGTGGTGATATTGCAGTATGCAAGCACCACAGATATGTATAAAAGACAAGATCATAAATTCTTAACAATCAAAGATATGTTTGTGAATATAAAGGTTTTACTTGTGCTTTCTTTTAAGACTGGTCTGGGTTTCTTCTTCGGACTGAAGGTCAGACGTATCACAGCGTTCACATGGATATCTCTGAAGACTGCGTTCTGCTTCGTGAAATGTGCCTGGAAATACAAACACAATGTACGGCCAGACATACATTACGTGTGGACAAAAGGTGCAAACGCATAGAAAAATCAGCGGTTTCAAAAATACGCTGGTACGTGTGGACGTAGCCTTATTCATTATTCAAGGCACAAACGGAAAGTCATGTACGCGTGCAACGTAAAGTTAGGTGAGCGTGCAACGTACAGTCACGTGGGCATGCTGCGTGAGCTTTCAAACTGAGTCTAAAGTTTTCGTGTGCGAATTGAAGCGAGTGCTCTCCAATCATCAAAAGTAACAAAGTCATTGAACACGTTTATACAGTTAACTTTACGTTTATCAATCATATATCACAGATTTAGAATTTTTTGTAGTACTAAGCAACTACAGAGCGAAAGTCTGGGTCAAGCGCCGAGGCGACGGCAAGAACAAAGGAAACCTCGAAGCGTTAAAGCTAGCTTTGTAAGGGAATATAACGAAGAAATTATGAAACAAAAATGTTTTCTTTGTTGATATACTTTGTCCGCAGTGCAATTTATTTGTTGCCGGATTGTAAGAAGTAGACACAATTAAAATAACAGTAAAAAAAAACTCGTTAATGTACAACATTAACAAGTTTTTTTTACTGTTATTCAAATGCAAACATGGAAATACCGAGTAGGAAAAAAAAATCATTCATTCTTACCTTATACTAATCGTGGTGCAGGCCAGTGCAGTGCATGAACTGATGCCTTCTCCGGTCAATTCCGCTGAGAGTAAATTAAATGTCCCGCTCTACTGTAGAAGACAATGAATACCGGGGGAGGGGGGGGGGGGGGTGTACCAATGTGAGAGGGGTGCTGCGGAATAGTCCAAGTGATCGCTGCTTTAATTTCCCGGTCAACTATACATAAATTGCACGTAGACACGATTTTTTAAAGCTGGTGAACTAGACCAAGTCATTGATAACAAATGAACAATAAATCTACTTTCTCTGGTACTTTATACCCGATCAGTTGCAATGCAATTTAATGCTCAACTACAAATCGATGGTTTTTGATGGTGACCGGAGCCGAATGATCGTCAACTATAAATAGACGTTTTCTCGATGTTGTTGTTGTCACCTGGTCGACTATAAATAGATCAAATATCAATGACAAAAAAACAACGGTGAATCAACATCGTTACAACGTCTCTATAGTAAGACCGTCGGTTTACCACAGTATTTCAACGTTGTTACAACATTGGCATTTCAACCCCGACCATATACGACGGTTCGGATGAAAAATCAACATAGATTCAATGTCGTCTTGCTATCTGGGTTGCCTTTTTCTTGACATTTTTGTGGCACTACACTACTTTCTGCAGTACAATACTGTTCGACTCATGCTCACAAAGGTATGACAGCTAAAAAGCTAATGATTGCTAAAATGCTAATGGTAGCATGTGGGCTATGACTAGCATGTTAACATTAACCTAGTAATATGTGAACTGTAGCTTTTAAGTCAAAGTTAGCTAACATGCTAATATTTACAAAATTGATGAACATTAGCATGTGGGCTATTACGAGCAAGTTGTTTAAAATTAACATACTCTATTCTGGAGCAGGAGTACACTTTGGTGATTCAGCAAATCTGACACTAAAAGGCTCCAAACAGCCTGTAGAACTGTGAATCTTAGGTAACTGTCTATGTTTTTCTGTCTTGGTGTTCATCTGAACAATAAACTGGACTGGACTCAGAACTCTGACGCCCTCTACAGGAAAGGGCAGAGCAGGCTGTACCTGCTGCGGAGACTCGGGTCTTTTGGAGTGAAGGGCCCACTCCTGAAGACCTTCTATGACTCTGTGGTGGCCTCAGCCATCTTTTATGGTGTGGTCTGCTGGGGCAGCAACATCTCAGCAGGGGACAGGAAGAGACTGAACAGGCTGATCAGAAGGGCCAGCTCTCTTCTAGGATGCCCTCTAGACCCAGTGGAGGTGGTGAGTGACAGGAGAATGGTGGCTAAGCTGTCAGCCCTGTTGGACAACATCTCCCACCCCATGCAGGAGACTCTGACAGCACTGAGCAGCTCCCTCAGTGGCAGGCTGCGGCACCCACGGTGTGGGATGGAGAGATTTTGCAGGTCTTTCCTCCCCACTGCTGTCAGACTCCACAACAAAGACTTCAACTGATCAAACACACACATCCACACATGTGCAATAGCAATAACACTAAGTGCATTACTCTTTTGTGGCATCGTTATATTATACTCAATTGTATATAGCATTTGTATTCTACAGGGTGGGCCACTTATATGGATACACCGTAATAACATGGGAATGGTTGGTGATATTAAAGTCCTGTTTGTGGCACATTAGTATATGTGAGGGGGCAAACTCCTCAAGATGGGTGGTGACCATGGTGGCCATTTAGAAGTCGGCCATCTTGGATACACCTTTTGTTTTTTCAATAGGAAGAGGGCCATGTGACACATCAAACTTATTGGTAATGTCACAAGAAAAACAATGGTGTGCTTGGTTTCAACATAACTTTATTCTTTATGACATGTCAAAGAGGTTAACACGTGAGGAGCGGATCGAAATCGTGTTGATATCTGGTGAATGCAGTAACCAGGTCATTGCAGCAGATTTCAATGCAAGACACCCTGCGAGACCACCCATCTCTCATGCTACAGTTAGCAAACTGCTTGCTAAGTTTGGTGAAACTGGTTCAGTGTTGGATTTGCCAAAATGTGGACGCAAGAAAACTGTCACTAATGAAGAAACATCAGTGGCTGTCCTAGCTTCATTCAGCAAGAGCCCACAGCGTAGCACTCGCCGAATGTCACTGGAGAGTGGCATTAGTCGAACATCCCTTCGGCGGATATTAGCTATTCACAAATGACACCCTTACAAACTCCAGCTACTGCAGCATCTCAACGAGGATGATCCAGATCAGGATCAGCAGACCACCCCAGGCTCCGCAGCAGCAGGGAGGCCCCACATCCCAGATCCCAATCAGACGGCCAACACCTCCTCCCAGCCCCCAAGGCCCGATGGCCAGCAGAGAACAGCGGTGTGTGAAGACCCCAAACCTCCCTCCTCTCGCTCATGTGTAGTGTTGTGACATCCCATTCTTAACCAACAGAGTTTCATATGTTGGTCCACCTTTTGCAGCTTGAACCCTTCTAGGAAGGTTTTCCACGAGGATTAGTGTGTGTGTTTATGGAAATATCTGACCATTCTTCCAGAAGCACATTTTGTGAGCTCAGACACTGGATGACCTGACTTGCAGTCTCCAGCCTAATTCATCCCAAAGATGTGCTGTCGGGTTGAGGGGGGGACTCTGCAGGCCTCTGCAGTTCTTCCACTACAGACTCGGTCATCCCTGTGATCTTTATGGCCTTGCTTTGTGCAATGGTGGTCACTGGAACAGGAAGAGGCCATCACCAAACTGTTCCCACAAAGTGAGGCGCATGAGAAGAATATATATGGCACCTTTTTTTTGGGGGGGGGGGAGTCAGGGGAGGGGGGGGGGGGGGGGGGTTTGCTGGGGGGGGTTGCCCCCACACCCCCTTTGCCGAGCTTAAAAACTGGCATCTTGTGCACGTGCGATCACGCGCGCATGCACTCTCATGCACGCGCTTTCACTCTTCCGAAAAGGGGCACTTCCTGTGGCCATGCGGTCCCACTGCGCATGCTCTGTCTTCTCCTAGCGGGGTGTGTTTTAATTAGGTTCATCAGCCGCTGTAGGCATTTTGGCTTTTCATGGTAAATTTATACAAACAGGAATGACTTTGTGTTTTTATCCTATAGAAAGACTTTTGTTGTCAGACAATCGAGCTGAAACGGCAAATTGTGTGTGTGTGTGTGTGTGTGTGTGTATGTTTGTGTGTGTGTGTTTGTGTGTGTGTGTGTGTGTGTGTGTGTGTGTGTGTGTGTGTGTGTGTGTGTGTGTGTGTGTGTGTGTGTGTTGAGCATTGTTGGCTGTTTCAGACTTTAAGACGCCATTTATCTCAAGAAATGGTGAATAAGGATGTGGAGATAGACCAAACTTTTATCCCTTTCATTAAATAATTGCATCCCCCACAAAAAACCTTTCACCTAAGAACAGCGCCGTTAGTTCGCATTAATTTTCAGTTAAAATTTAAAATAATTAAAACAAAAATACGTGGGGGCTTTCCCAGACATTCTTTAAAACACAGATGTGCAACGCATTATTTAATTAGTGTTTATCAGCCGATGCGTTTTAGTTTTCAGTGTGAATATATACAAACAGGAGTAACTTTTGTAATAGTGCTTTTTTACACACTCTAACCGAAATGGCAAATTGTGTGTGTTTTTAACAACTGCACTTTGGGGAGGGGGGGGATAGTTAAGTCGAATTTGAGGTCTTCCCAAACAAATAAATAAACAAATGCCACCAGGATTGTGTTGCATAAACTTCCGGCGCCCCCCGTGTGCGGCAGCCTGTTACAGCAGCTCTGCTCATTCCGAGTTTCTTTCTTTCTTATCTTTTCTTTTCGTAATTTTTCTATAACTAACGTATTAGTAATTAGACTCTGCAACCATGTTCTACCGTTTTGTGCTAGTTCTGGTCGTTTTTCTTAGTTTTTTTTCTACTTTTTTCACCCGTGTGTGGGGACCCAGAGCAGGGATCCTTTGTTTACAGTAAGGATCAGCTGTTAGCGCTGCGTCCCACAGCAGTACTGCCGGCGGACAGACCCGACATTCCCAGCGAGCTGAGGAGGAAAAGACGAGGGTGTCGTGCTGGGAAGGAGCGCCGTCGCCCGAGAAGGAGACGTTATTGACCATCTCTTCCTTCTGTAATTATTGGAAATGTACGGTCTTTGCACAATAAATTGGATGAGCTCACGTCGCTAACCTGGTCACAGAGGGAGTACCGGCAATGTAGCATCATGATGCTAACGGAGTCGTGGCTAACACCGCTAACTCCGGACACGAGCGTGACACTACCGGGATTCCAGATGCTGCGAGCGGACAGGACGAGAGAGAGGGGTAAGAGGAAAGGAGGGAGACTGGCAGTGTTTGTGAATGACAGATGGTGTAACCCTGGGCACATCACTGTAAAAGAACAACTCTGCAGCAGAGACATTGAGCTGTTAGCCGTTAGCATGCGTCCGTACTACCTGCCCCGGGAATTCTCGCATGTTATCGCGATAACAGCGTATGTCCCCCCCTCGGCCAACGCGGATGCAGCCTGTGACACTCTCCACTCAGTGGTCAGCAGACTGCAAACACAATCTCCGACAGCCCTCCTCATAATATCAGGGGACTTCAATCATGCCTCACTGGACTCCACACTGCCCACCTTCACCCAGTATGTGACCTGCCCAACCAGAGACAATAAAACACTGGACTTACTGTATGCCAATGCTGAAGAGGCATACAGTTCATCACCTCTCCCTCCCCTGGGCAGATCTGATCACAACCTGGTGCACCTTGTCCCTGTGTATGAGCCCTTAGTGCGCAGGGAGCCACCAGCCACCCGCACAGTGCAGAGATGGTCGCAGGAGAGCGAGGAGGCTCTTAAGGATTGTTTTAAGTCGACTGTGTGGGAGGTGATCTGTGACGACCACGGAGAGGACATCGACAGCCTTACTACATGCATTACGGACTATATTAATTTCTGTGTGGATAACACCGTACCTACCAGGACTGTACGGTGTTTCTCCAACAACAAACCTTGGATTACCCCGGAAATTAAAGCCGTCCTCAAGCAGAAGAGGAGGGCCTTCAAAGACAAAGAGGAGTTGAAAAGGGTGCAGAGAGAGTTGAGGGGACTGATAAGGAATGGGAAGGACAGCTACAGGCAGAAGATGGAGAACCAGCTTCAGCAAAATAACGTTGGTGAAGTCTGGAGAGGCCTCAGAACCATCTCGGGCCACAAACATCAGAACTCTCTGCCTGGGAGGGATGTGAGGTGGGCAAATGAACTGAATCATTTCTTCAACAGATTTGATTCGGCCATGAGGCAGTCTCCAACATCGGCTGCAGACTCAACCACCCCCACTGCTGCTGTTCCACCTCTGACACCTCAGACACTTCACACCTCCTCTATTCACCCTGCTCACTCCTCCCCACCCCCAACAACAGCATCCAATACACAATCAACACAAGGCTCCAGACTGTCTCTCTCAACCACCCAGGTTAGGAGGGAACTGAGGAGGATTAATGGCAAGAAGGCAGCGGGTCCAGATGGCATCAGCTCGAGGGTCGTCAGGTCCTGCACGGACCAACTGTGTGGTGTGATGGAGCACCTCTTCAACCTGAGCCTGAGGCTGGGAAGAGTCCCACAGCTCTGGAAAACCTCCTGTGTTGTACCAGTGCCAAAGACTTCACGCCCCAAGGACCTCAACAGCTACAGGCCGGTGGCTCTGACATCCCACCTGATGAAGACCCTGGAGCGGCTGGTCCTGGCTCAGCTTCGGCGCCTTGTGAGCTCATCACTGGACCCACTTCAGTTTGCCTACCAGCCTGGCATTGGAGCGGATGATGCCGTCATTCACCTCCTACATCGTTCCCTCGCTCACCTGGAGACCGCTGGGAGCACTGTGAGAATCATGTTCTTTGATTTCTCCAGTGCCTTCAACACTATTCTTCCCTCGGTTCTGAAGGACAAGCTGGAGAACTCTGGAGTGGACCATCACCTCACTACCTGGATTTTGGACTACCTCACCGACCGACCACAGTATGTGAGGACTCAGGGCTGTGTGTCGGACAGGGTCGTCTGCAGTACGGGGGCCCCACAGGGAACGGTTCTGGCTCCGTTCCTCTTCACCATCTACACTGCAGACTTCTCCCACAACTCCACCCAGTGCTTCCTGCAGAAGTTCTCTGATGACTCTGCTATAGTCGGCCTCATCACTGATGGGGACAACAAGGAGTACAGAGGACTGACTCAGGACTTTGTGGACTGGTGCCAGCTGAACTACCTCCAGATCAATGCCAGTAAAACCAAGGAGCTGGTGGTAGACTTCCGCAGGCACAAACATCCTCCACTGCAACCACTGAACATCCAAGGTATGGACATTGAGACTGTGGACAGCTACAGGTACCTTGGTGTTCATCTGAACAACAAACTGGACTGGACTCATAACTCAGACGCCCTCTACAGGAAAGGGCAGAGCAGGCTGTACCTGCTGCGGAGACTCAGGTCGTTTGGAGTGGAGGGCCCACTCCTGAAGACCTTCTATGACTCTGTGGTGGCCTCAGCCATCTTTTATGGTGTGGTCTGCTGGGGTGGCAGCATCTCTGCTGGGGACAGGAAGAGACTGAACAGGCTGATCCGAAGGGCCAGCTCTGTTCTAGGATGCCCTCTGGACCCAGTGGAGGTGGTGAGTGACAGGAGAATGGTTGCTAAGCTGTCATCCCTGCTGGACAACATCTCCCACCCCATGCATGAGACTGTGACAGCACTGAGCAGCTCCTTCAGTGGGAGACTGCGGCACCCACGGTGTGGGACGGAGAGATTTTGCAGGTCTTTCCTCCCCACTGCTGTCAGACTCCACAACAAAGACTTTAACTGATCAAACACACACATCCACAAATGTGCAATAACACTAATGTGCAATAATCTTTTCTGGCATCGTTGTATTTTTCACTCTGTTGTATATAGCATTTGTATTCTATTTTTATCCTATTGTATATTTTATTCTATTTTATTCTACTGTATATAGTATTCTATTTTTATTCTATTCTGTACAGTTGTGTACTGTATTTATTCTTATTTTATTTTATTCTAATTGTCCTTCATAACTTTTGCACTGTCCACTTCCTGCTGTGACAAAACAAATTTCCCACGTGTGGGACTAATAAAGGTCATCTTATCTTATCATTGTAGGGTTTTTTTTTTAACAGCTGCGCTTTGGGGTGGGGGAAGAGGCATAAAGGTTTATAAAAGCCAGCGAACACTTTCCTTGAGCCTGACACCGGCACATTAGTTTGTGTATTCGACCGTTTAAATTTCAAATTTTTAGAGAAAATACGCATTGAATTTTGATGCCATTTTTAAAACATAGATGTGCAATACACTATTTTAAAGTTGTTTATCAAACGCTGTGTGCGTTTTGGTTTTCACTGTGAATGAGTTACTTTTGTAAATGCAGGATCACATTTTTTTAATGGTGCTTTTTAGACACTGATCTGAAAGATAAATACTTTTGGTAGAAGCAGCTTTGCTGGATTTGTTTTTTAACTTGGTGAAACATAGTGCAAAACTCTTAATTCAGTATTTTTACAGGTTTTAACTGTGTGGTCTTTCTGGAAAATGTAGGTCCACTTGTGAAATGAGAGCATGCACCGTGCTCTTCAGAACTGTCAGCTTTGCTCGTTTCATACCTCTATTGATAAAACTGATTTTTAATGGATCTTAATGTTTAGAGACAATAGCGAAGGTACTGACCTGTGCGTCTCTTTAAACTCTAGATGTTAAATTTTAAGGCTACATATTATTTATCTCGCACTAAGTCTGCTTGGCATATGCTATGTATAAAGGCTCTGGACCTTTCCAAAAAGGCGTAGAGGCAACTTTAGCATGATTAATTTATTACAATGTCAGTTTCTGGGAAGTTTTCCCTCCTGTGTCTATGGCTGGTGCAAGTTTTTTGTTTATTTGTGAAACTGAGCGTGGTTGTGGACAATACCGACTGTGCTGTTTGAATTGTGTTTCGTGTTGGATCACTTTCTTTAATTGTTAATTCTCTGCGAGCAATGAAGAACCAAACTAGTACTTCAAAGTTGTGAATCCGTTTTGGCCCCAGTGGCCAGTGCGAAGTTGTGCTGCAGATCCCAGCATGAAAGCTGAGGGTCCAGCCAGCCGGCAGAAAGGCCAGTTGATGCCTCGACGTGCGTTGGAACCGGCTTTGCCCGCACAGAGCGTTTCTGACATGCTGGCGTTGCTTATGCATAAGAGAAAAGCAACAATACAGCGTGCTTCTCTGCTCCAAGACATCCTTTCACACGGTATGTATGTATGTCTGTCTGTCAGCGCTAATTATTCAAACCCTGTTTAAAAGGCGACTCATTTGTTGTCCAAAAACAATTCCTCTAAATTTGCAAAGTTACTGATTTAAAAATATATATTTTCGATTTTTAGCTGGATGTCACACTCTAGACTCTTGAGCATATTTATATAGCAAAATTCACAATGGTATAACCATGTTAAATACAAGATGCCCAAGTGTGCACCAATGCACTCTAATGCATGCCTTTAATTACCTCTATAGCTGAAAAGAGTCTGTATCCATAATTTGTGGATCTGCTGATTTGTTTTTAATGTGTCACTTTTTTTTCACGAACTGCAGATGATGAAATCCTCTTTATTTGAGAAAGTGTCCCTAAGCTATTGTTGTTCATACTTACTGAGTTCCCTAACCACTTCTTTACTATGTCAGCAAACTTTCTGAACAGGAAAGGTATCGTAGATTTAAAGACACATCTTCATTGAAGCAAAGGCAAAAAATTGGAATGAATTTTATGTTCATATTAAAGAGTGAAAATCCAAAAGCTGCTGCAATCTTTTGTATTAATGATCTCTCTCTCTCTCTCTCTCTCTCTCTCTCTCTCTCTCTCTCTCTCTCTCTGTGTGCATGTGAGTGTGTGTGTGTGTGTGTGTGTGTGTGTGTGTGTGTGTGTGTGTGTGTGTGTGTGTGTGTGTGTGTGTGTGTGTGTGTGTGAGTGAGTGGGTGTAATGCTGTGTGTGTGTGTGTGTACAGGAGAAAGGTAATGGCAGGAGCTTTTTTTTAATGCATTTCGAATCAACTTTTTTTGTTTTACAAGAAGTGTATTTCATACATTGGAACAAATGTAATCTTTTCTATACTTTATAAGTATGAAACTCTAAAGATTTTGAGTTCATGCACATTGTGAAACAAGAATCTAAATCTGTCACAATGATTTCTATAAGCGCATGTTGTTTATGGGGATAATGTGAAAAATCTTTTGTGGGCTCTAATAATGATCAGTGGTGATTGAAGAGGAAGCTTGAACCCTGGCTCTGGAGATTTTCATGACAAGTGACAGTGCAGACATTTGTTAATGAGAGAACATGTTTTATCATCATAACGACTGCGAATTTAAGCGTCGTTAAAGTGTCACTTCAGCAATGCTGCCGGGAGAAAGAAGTGTTGACTCGTGTTTTTTAATAGAAGACTTAAAACACTAAACTCTAATTTCTGGGGTTTATTTTAAGTTTACAGAATATAACGTCTGGTATGACAATGAGTTTTACTTCTCACTGTCTGTGTTATGTGTATCCATTTATCATGTATGCTACTTTGCTCTGTGGACTAAAATGTTTCATTGTATTCATGAAATAAACCAGAATTTCAATGTCCAAATCTTTTACTGTTTTTCTGCTTTTGTTCACTCCAAGTTTGACAAAAGCCACAGCTCACTAACAATGTGGAGCAATCTCAGTGTATTTAGCTGCTTTTTCCCTAAACACAATCAGTTGACTGAGAGAAATGCCTGTAGTCCTCACTTTGGTCATTGTGAACGTTGAAGGAGATTTGTTTCATAGACACCTTATACTAGTGTTTCCTACACTTAATCCAACACTTCTATGTTCTATTTAAATCCAGATTCCTTTTATAGTTTGCAGTGAAATTTGTTAAACCATTGCTTAATGGGACAGCAGTACAAGTCACTCTTTACTAACACATTGTAGATAAGTTTATTGCTGGACAACACAGCTAGCAGTCTCACACACTCTTTAGGTTTTTGAAGTTTTGTGTGTAATGGTTTAGTCTATCAAACCTTACCCTTTTCTCCCAGTATCACAACAGTATGACTCCCAAAGTACGGCTCAGTAAACAAACAAGGACTCTGAAGTCAGAACAGAAAGATACAGTTGGAAGATGAATGATTGTGTTTTTATGATGCGTAGTAAACTACCCCCTCTTCTTTTTCTCTGTGTTGTTGTTCTTGTGTGTGTGTGTGTGTATGCTTTAGAAGTCAAAGTATACATTAGCCACACTTACAAAAACATTTTGAATTTCATTTAGAACTGAGATTCTACGTTGTAAGCAGAAATCTTATGCTCAGCCAGAAGTGTGTTTCCCCACTTTCACAATGCTGAGGTGTCAAATCCACAACCCCCAACAGATGGTTTGTCACACACTGGGTTCAAACACTCAAAAAGCAACACAACAGCAGGTTCAAGAAGGACAAGGCCCCCTTTATTTGCACAGCCTCACACACTATAGATTTTTAAAGTTGTGGTGTACAATGGTTTAGCCACAGATGTGACTTCTACTTTTGATAAAGATCACTCCACATGCATATTTCTTAAGAAATGAAGCGTCTTTATTAAGCTCTTATTTATACATGTCTACACAATAATAGACACCGTGTGCTCTGTGACATTATAGTCTTCTACTTCAGCTTCCATTGGTTTGCATTTTCAACTCCCAACCTTTCAGGTTGTTATGAACGACTTATATTTCTAACACTTTGTGATGTAAAAGTGAACCACGCAGCTTTTTTATTTTCTGTCTGATGGAAGGACTTAAGACACAAGTTATTTAAACAATTCTAAATGACAGTGTGACGGCCATAGTACTTTATGCGGGTCAAATATGTTAAGGATAATGTTTCTCAATGTAACATTGTAAAGAACCTTTGGATAGGATACAACATTTTGTAAACAGTTACCTCAGAACTTGTACTGTCAGATCTATGTATGTAAGGTTAAACTTTCCACAGTACATCCACTGAAGTAAGTAACCAAACACATAAAGTCACCCTTACCAGTAATCGACTGTTCCTTGAAAAAAGTAGCACAAACAGACAACTGACTCATCAATGATAAGTAGAGCTACCCGAGGCCGATACTCAAGCAGAAGAAAATTAAAAGTTGTTTTGTTTTTTTGTTGCTCTACAGATTAAAGAAAAATATGTTTAATAATTCAACAAGAGCCGCACCTTCAACACATGTACATTCAAATTTTGGAACAGGCTCAACATTGCTGTTGTTCAGTAGTTTTTATCCACTCTCAAAAGTCATTTTATGGCTTTAATATTTCCAGCTGATAAGGAGACTTACGGCATTTCAAATGCACGTCCAAATGCTTTAAACATCCGCTTTGTCTGTAACGACAGTCTCAAACTGCAGAGCCTTGTTTTTACTCAAATTCAGCATTTTCTGATGAAAATTTGGCTGCTTTTTTTTTCACTGTAACACCCCCCTCAGTGCCATTTTTTAGGATGATATTCTTGGAGATTCATTTTTTATATATATATTTGTGCTTTTGGAGTGAGGGTATCTAATACGCACGTTGTCACTGTGTTTTGTACTACCAACTGTGAGGGCTCTGCTTTTACTTTGAGAAGTCTGGTTTTATTTTGTCTCGTGAGTGTGTGTGTTTTTCAAAGGAGATCTTCATCAGTTTGATTTTGTTACCACAAACTTTGTGTAAAGTTCACAACAGAGGTAAAGAGATTTAAACACACCAGTTTAAGGAGGCATGCAGGGGTTGGACCAGCTGCACATGACAGGTGAAGAAGAGAGTGTCAGCGGAGATGTGCAACAGAAGCAGAGGGAACATTTTACAAGATGATAAATGACAGATTTAGGTGATTACGGATTTTGTTGACAAGATTAAAAGACACGTCCATCACAGTTCAGCAGCATTTCAGTTTGATTAAATTAAAGTTGTTTTTTTTTAAACTACACAGGGTTTATTTTCTCCTTTGATAGTAATCATATTGAACATGTCAGTGATGGAAACAAGAACATAAAGAAAAATGCTAAACGTGTGTCTAATTAAACTGTTCCTGTGAACCATAAATCATCCTTTAGTATGTTCGGTGTTACAAACTTGAAGAAGCACAGAAAAGATCATCAGACATTAATCAGTTTTCAGCCTTCATTCATATTGAAATGTTGAAATCTTTCCTGCTAGACCGAAGTGTAGCGTTTGATACCGTTGGCCATAACATTTTATTACACCTGTTATTAAATGGATAGTCCTCTTCACACACTGAAGTCAATTATGAAGCTCCACGGCTTATAATTTACATTATACATGCTTTAGAAGGCATAGCATACTAGACACATAGACACTTTAACGACGCTTAAATTCGCAGTCGTTATGATGATAAAACATGTTCTCTCATTAACAAATGTCTGTACTGTCACTTGTCATGAAAATCTCCAGAGCCAGGGTTCAAGCTTCCTCTTCAATCACCACTGATCATTAGAGCCCACAAAAGATTTTTCACATTATCCCCATAAACAACATGCGTTTATAGAAATCATTGTGACAGAAAGATTTAGATTCTTGTTTCACAATGTGCATGAACTTAAAATCTTTAGAGTTTCATACTTATAAAGTATAGAAAAGATTACATTTGTTCCAATGTATGAAATACACTTCTTGTAAAACAAAAAAAGTTGATTCGAAATGCATTAAAAAAAAGCTCCTGCCATCACCTTTCTCCTGTACACACACACACACACAGCATTACACCCACTCACTCACACACACACACACACACACACACACACTCACACTCACATGCACACACAGAGAGAGAGAGAGAGAGAGAGAGAGAGAGAGAGAGAGAGAGAGAGAGATCATTAATACAAAAGATTGCAGCAGCTTTTGGATTTTCACTCTTTAATATGAACATAAAATTCATTCCAATTTTTTGCCTTTGCTTCAATGAAGATGTGTCTTTAAATCTACGATACCTTTCCTGTTCAGAAAGTTTGCTGACATAGTAAAGAAGTGGTTAGGGAACTCAGTAAGTATGAACAACAATAGCTTAGGGACACTTTCTCAAATAAAGAGGATTTCATCATCTGCAGTTCGTGAAAAAAAAGTGACACATTAAAAACAAATCAGCAGATCCACAAATTATGGATACAGACTCTTTTCAGCTATAGAGGTAATTAAAGGCATGCATTAGAGTGCATTGGTGCACACTTGGGCATCTTGTATTTAACATGGTTATACCATTGTGAATTTTGCTATATAAATATGCTCAAGAGTCTAGAGTGTGACATCCAGCTAAAAATCGAAAATATATATTTTTAAATCAGTAACTTTGCAAATTTAGAGGAATTGTTTTTGGACAACAAATGAGTCGCCTTTTAAACAGGGTTTGAATAATTAGCGCTGACAGACAGACATACATACATACCGTGTGAAAGGATGTCTTGGAGCAGAGAAGCACGCTGTATTGTTGCTTTTCTCTTATGCATAAGCAACGCCAGCATGTCAGAAACGCTCTGTGCGGGCAAAGCCGGTTCCAACGCACGTCGAGGCATCAACTGGCCTTTCTGCCGGCTGGCTGGACCCTCAGCTTTCATGCTGGGATCTGCAGCACAACTTCGCACTGGCCACTGGGGCCAAAACGGATTCACAACTTTGAAGTACTAGTTTGGTTCTTCATTGCTCGCAGAGAATTAACAATTAAAGAAAGTGATCCAACACGAAACACAATTCAAACAGCACAGTCGGTATTGTCCACAACCACGCTCAGTTTCACAAATAAACAAAAAACTTGCACCAGCCATAGACACAGGAGGGAAAACTTCCCAGAAACTGACATTGTAATAAATTAATCATGCTAAAGTTGCCTCTACGCCTTTTTGGAAAGGTCCAGAGCCTTTATACATAGCATATGCCAAGCAGACTTAGTGCGAGATAAATAATATGTAGCCTTAAAATTTAACATCTAGAGTTTAAAGAGACGCACAGGTCAGTACCTTCGCTATTGTCTCTAAACATTAAGATCCATTAAAAATCAGTTTTATCAATAGAGGTATGAAACGAGCAAAGCTGACAGTTCTGAAGAGCACGGTGCATGCTCTCATTTCACAAGTGGACCTACATTTTCCAGAAAGACCACACAGTTAAAACCTGTAAAAATACTGAATTAAGAGTTTTGCACTATGTTTCACCAAGTTAAAAAACAAATCCAGCAAAGCTGCTTCTACCAAAAGTATTTATCTTTCAGATCAGTGTCTAAAAAGCACCATTAAAAAAATGTGATCCTGCATTTACAAAAGTAACTCATTCACAGTGAAAACCAAAACGCACACAGCGTTTGATAAACAACTTTAAAATAGTGTATTGCACATCTATGTTTTAAAAATGGCATCAAAATTCAATGCGTATTTTCTCTAAAAATTTGAAATTTAAACGGTCGAATACACAAACTAATGTGCCGGTGTCAGGCTCAAGGAAAGTGTTCGCTGGCTTTTATAAACCTTTATGCCTCTTCCCCCACCCCAAAGCGCAGTTGTTAAAAAAAAAACCCTACAATGCAACACAATCCTGGTGGCATTTGTTTATTTATTTGTTTGGGAAGACCTCAAATTCGACTTAACTATCCCCCCCCCCCTCCCCAAAGTGCAGTTGTTAAAAACACACACAATTTGCCGTTTCAGTTAGAGTGTGTAAAAAAGCACTATTACAAAAGTTACTCCTGTTTGTATATATTCACACTGAAAACTAAAACGCATCGGCTGATAAACACTAATTAAATAATGCGTTGCACATCTGTGTTTTAAAGAATGTCTGGGAAAGCCCCCACGTATTTTTGTTTTAATTATTTTAAATTTTAACTGAAAATTAATGCGAACTAACGGCGCTGTTCTTAGGTGAAAGGTTTTTTGGGGGGGATGCAATTATTTAATGAAAGGGATAAAAGTTTGGTCTCTCTCCACATCCTTATTCACCATTTCTTGAGATAAATGGCGTCTTAAAGTCTGAAACAGCCAACAATGCTCAACACACACACACACACACACACACACACAATTTGCCGTTTCAGCTCGATTGTCTGACAACAAAAGTCTTTCTATAGGATAAAAACACAAAGTATTTCCTGTTTGTATAAATTTACCATGAAAAGCCAAAATGCCTACAGCGGCTGATGAACCTAATTAAAACACACCCCGCTAGGAGAAGACAGAGCATGCGCAGTGGGACCGCATGGCCACAGGAAGTGCCCCTTTTCGGAAGAGTGAAAGCGCGTGCATGAGAGTGCATGCGCGCGTGATCGCACGTGCACAAGATGCCAGTTTTTAAGCTCGGCAAAGGGGGTGTGGGGGACCACCCCCCCAAAAAAGGTGCCATATATATTCTTCTCGCATGACGCGTTAATAGCTGGTTTCACAGAAACTAATGGCCTGAGCTCAACTCACTAAAAATGACACCAGACCATAATCCCCTCTCCACCAAACTTTACACTTGGCACAGTGCAGTTAGACATGCGCCTTTCTCTCAGCAACTGTCAAACCCAGACTCATCTATCGGCTTTCCAGTCAAAGAAGCATCATTACTCACTCCAGAGAACATGTCTCCACTTCTCTGGACTCCAGTGGCGGTCTACTTTCCACCACTGCGTCCAACATTTTGCATTATTCTTGGTGATGCAAGGCTTGGATGCAGATGATTGGCCATGAAAACCCATTCCATGAAGCTCTCTACGCACTGTTCAGAAGCTAAGTTTGGAGGTCTGTAGTGATTGACTCTGCAGAAAGTTGGCAACCTCTGCAGAATATGCACCTCAGCATCCACTGACCCTGCTGTGGCTGAGTTGTTGACATCCAGTGTGTTATAATACCACTAACAATTGACTGTTGAATATTTAGTAATAAGGAAATTTCACGATTAGACTTGTTGCACAGGTGGCATTGTCACGGCGGGGTACACCGATGTGTTGTGAGCAGGACGCAGAAGCAGATACTGAGAGAGGAGTTGCAGGTGAACAAAAGGCGAGCCTTTATTTTGGCTGAAAGCAGCAAAAACCATGAAAACTAGACAAACTATGAAAACTGTGGCAAGAATAACAGACAACCTGACAGTGAAACACAAGAAACAGAGGACTTAAATACACAGGAGGTGATCAGGGGAAGTGGGAACACACGGGGAAACAGCTGACACACATGAACCTAATGACACTGGGGGGGGGGGGAGTCACAATGAACAAGAACACACCAGACCTTTTCAAAATAAATCAGGAAACACTTTGGCTTTCAAGACTTTTGCTTTCAGATGATATGACTGTCCCCTTCCACCACATCCCAACATGCTCATAACCTTTTTGGGATATTCAGGGGTCATAAAGGGATGTACATGGCTGACAACAATACTTAAGTACGCTGATGTATTTAAAAGATTCTCATTTGCTAGTCAGAGGCCCAAAGTGTTTAAAAATAAAAACAGTTGTTCTGATAATCAGATCTAAGTGTGCTTTCAGGTACTGTGGTCTTTGGAAAGTTTAACATTCAGTTCACTGAACATGAGTTTAAGTCTAAAGAAATGTGTTATATTAATGTCATTGTCATTATTGTAAACAGCTTAAACAGTTCTAAAGTTCTAAAACGCATTAAAAACCAGGCAGGTGTGATATTGGAATACTGCCTGACCTGTTCAGCTGATAGCAGGTGTGTCCACTAAGCTGGCTAAACATGACTTTGCCATGTTGTTTGTCACTGTGACTTGGTGCTATCCTGCAAGGTCAACTGTTGTACCATCCACTGTGCAGCTGAAATGGATAAATGATCCAGGTCCATCTCATAACTGTACAGCACATTTGTTAAGTAGTGATCACTACTGTAAAATTAATGTGTGAACACAGCTCAACTGTGCACTGCACTGACCACCCAACAAGGACTTTATGACAGGCAGGTACCAACGTTTTATGGGGGACTCAGGGATTGAAGCGTGTGATGGCCAGGAGACAATGTCTCCAGAGAAGCTGGACCGCTTCTGTCACCCGTTGCTTTCTGTTAGGAAAACAAGGATGTTTTCGGACTCAGGCATAAACTGCGGATCAAGTGCACAGTGATTTTATTTAACACCAGGTGCGATATGTACAAGGTGAGGGAACAAGGAAGGGCTGCAGGTGTCCACAGATTGGCAGGGGAAAACAGGTGCTCCACGCTCGCTTTGTTGCAAACACTCCTCTCACTCTCACACTCTGCTCCAGCCCTCTCATTCACTCAGTACTCACACACACCCCTCCTCTCTGTCAGGCACTCACGCTCAGTCATCCAAGGGAAACCAGGGTCACAGGACGGGAACGGAAATTTAAAAGGGAACAGGGAACAGCTACAAAACTAACAAATCTACAAAGCCAGGATTTACACTAACGGGTTTACTTAATATTTCAGCGACAAGAGGTTCTGAGCCACTGCCCTTGGTTAGGGACCAGGAAACAATGATGAATCACAGGTGAGTGATTTGCTGCAGGTGTGTGGGCCAAAGGCGGGAACCTGAGGTGAGCTCCGCCCAGGCAGAGTGATGCAGATGGAGGAGAGAGAGAGAGGAATCAAAACAAAAACAAAAGCACATGCAGCCTCGGGGAGCTGGCCAGGTAGACACAGGGAGCATGACAGATGTCTTTAATGATGGTGACATTCTCGACATGTCATCTAATGTACACGAGTACAGTAGTTTTGTTAATTTAAGGAGCTTGGAAAGAAAGGTGACTGGTATTCTTCTAGGTCCTGAGATAAAAACTGATTCCAGTTTGTGCACTGGAAGCGGTCCTATAGGTGTGAAGTTGCTTCTCAGGCTGTTTGCTGTTTGCTGGATTGGAGTTAGAAAGGTGACAGGTGCTCTACAGTTTGAGCTCCAGATGTTTTTTGAATAGCCCCAGGTCTCATAAGATAATTGTTTAGCTTTACTCATGCATCTGCTTATGACAGACCTGGTCACATGTGACACACTCCCATCTGTGTCTGACCAAACTACCCGAATCATAACCAGCACAGCTGATCAGCCCTCTGGTATGTCCAACCTAATATCAGCATCTGAGCTCAATGGTTCAACAAACTGACTGAACTGAACAGTGTTTGTGCTGCTGATCTAGTGATGATTAGTTAGCAAAACGTTCAACAATGGACAGAAGAAGTCTTCTTAAAAGCAAATGAGAATAGGTGAGGTGGAGAAGGACCTGCCTTTGTTGTTGCAGCAGACACAGGGCATGAGATGTGTCTCAGATACAAACTCAGCTCAGTGAATCGGAGGCCTTCAGTGCTTTTAAACAGATTATTGTTACAGGTCAGTGCGCCAAAGTTTCACACACACGTCCATTTTATCATGTATGCCTAATCAAAATATTCATCACTCATAACAAAGTTAGTAAGAACATCAGGGGGACAAGCGATCACAAAAGTGTGAGGTTGTTCAGGCTGCGGGACAGCTGCTCCTTTTTCTCCTCTCAAACGATGTACTGGCAGGCGGTGAGTAACCGTGGTAACAGAGGAACACTCTGAAACTCCCACAATCCCGTGTGGTTACCACATCAAGACTCCAACACTGAAACCTAGTAAAACATATGTGCATATGTATTATATGTATATAGATTCTATTACAGTTGACTTTCACACGGACCGTCCATCATTCCAGTGTTGTTGATGTGTGCTCTGTGTCACTGATGTTATTTCTTTTTCAAAAGTAAATCATTCCCTTGATTGTGTTTTGTGCACTTTCCATGTTTACTTTTTGTTGTGCTATTCAAACATGTGTATGTCTGTGTATTCAAATGTAAACAACCACATCTCAACACTTTTCAGCATACGTCGATTGACACACTCACACCAGCAACAACAACAGGACCTAGTTCATCTGAGTCAGTTGAACGGTGTCTGTCGGTAGTGGCTGTGTTCATGCACCAGTTATTGTTTGTGTCAACACGCAGGTTGCACCCGCGGTTCTTAGGGGAGTCCTTGCATCTGTTGTTGTGGTGTGTAACATGGCCTGCTAGTTTGATAGCTGCGTCTCGGTCATGGCTCCATGTGATGCTGTCCCCACCATCCTCCACTGTGGTCACAGCATAGGCCAGTGCTTAGTTTCCTCAGACCATGTCCTGAGAGTCCTTCAGGTGCCTTTTTGCAAACTCCTGGTGGGCTGTAATGTGCTTTTTACTGAGGAGTGACCAGGCCTGACTGGTGTTGCAGAAATAGATGTCTTTCTGGAAGGTTGTCCTCTTGCCACAGAGTAATGCTCTGTCAGAATTACTACCTGGTTCACTTTGCCCTTCCAACCTGATCCAGACCTACAGGCTCTTCTACTTCAGTCACTTGAGCTGGTCGTGTGGCCACTGAGGTTTGGCCATGAATAATCCTTTTGATTCCAAATGTCTTCCATTTACAGATGAAGAAGGCCACTGCGTCATACTGTAGAACTTTTTCTGTATCGTTACCAAGATCTGTGCTTTGATAAGATCATATCTGAGACCTACAGACAATTCTTTGAACTTCATGTCTCTGGCATCCACTGCATACACATGCATGCATAAATGTGCAAGAACTTCAAACAAACTGTTTTCACTCTGTCATTATGGGGTATTGTATGTAGAAGTTGAAAATAAATTTAATCCCTTTAAGGATAAGGAATAAGGCTATGACATGACAAAATGTGGAGTAAGTGAAGTGCTATGTCTTGATGCATGCTCAATCATCCAGGTAAGTAAATCCCAAAAAGTTGATTCTGTTCATCTGGACATTTTCAGTGGGAGGAACATTTCATCACTCATCCAAGTGACTTCTTCACTCTCAGCTGACTGCAGGTTTCCCCAACATTACAAACACCTGGGTCAAAATCAAATCTCAGGACGTACCACAATTCATGGATCGCATTAACTCGGTGGACCGACACATCAACTTCACCAGGGAGGATATGAAAAGTGGCAGGTTAGCCTTCTTAGACTGTGAGATCTCCATCAGTAATGGGGGACATCTAAAAGCTGACGTGTACCGTAAACCTACACATATGGATCAGTATTTAAGGTTTGACTCTCATCATCCACTGGAGCACAAACTGGGTGTCATCAGGACGCTACAACACAGAGCGAACACCATCCCCACTGACACAGCAGCCAGGGAAGCAGAAGAACATCACATCAAGAAGGCCCTGAGTAAATGTGGTTATCCCAGCTGGACATTTGTCAAAGCTGGAAAGACACCTAAAGAAAGCTCCAGCCGATCCAGGAGAGAAGGACAAGAGGTAAGTCACGGAAGTGACGGACAAGGTAAGCGACTCATGTTGTAACTGACATCAGACGCCGGAGATTTTGGCGGAAAATTAAAGCGAATGGTAGTTTAGATTTGAATAAATTCCTTTAAGCTTCAGTATAACCAAATACACTTATCAATTGTCTTATAACTAACAACATTTGTCTAAATCATCTCCAACACCCTGGAGAACAACGGGGAGAGTTTAGAGGCTCTCCAAGATTACATTGATCAGTACTTCCAGGATCTCGTGATGAAGAAGGCTCAGAGTGCATCTTCCCCGGCCAAACCTGACACGCCGTCGTCGAAAAGACTTCGCCCGGCAGATTCCCCCGGCACAACATCGCCAGCCGGCAAAGATATTGTCGACATACTGGAGTCAATCGACCAACGACTGTCCAGTTTCGATGCAAGGCTGTCCTTGGTGGAGATTCTTCACCGGGAATTTAAATCCTTGCGAGAGTCCCTGGAGTTCAGCCAGCAGCAGGTGGAAACGCTCGCTGCTGAAAATGCCACGCTAAGGGAGTCGGTGAAATGTCTCACAGACAATGTTACTCAGCTAAATAGAGAAAATAAAAAAATAAAAGAAACAGTTATAGATCTACAAGCTCGTAGCATGCGTAATAATCTGGTATTTTCTGGTATTCCAGAAGCCGCTGGAGAGGACGCGGAGACCACGGTAAAAAGCTTCATCAAAACCCACCTGAAGCTGCCCGAGGACACGGTGAAGAACATCGTCTTTGATAGGGTGCATCGCCTCGGCCCCATTCGGGCTGCGGCCGGGAGACCACGTCCTATCGTGGCCAAATTCGGCCACTACAAACAAAAGGAACAGGTGAAAAGCCGCGGCAGGGAATTAAAAGGAACGGACTTCAGCGTGAACGACCAGTTCCCCAAAGAGATCCTGGAACGACGCAGGGTCCTCTTCCCAATCCGACGCAGCTTTATCCAGAAGGGCTCCCGCGCTGTCATCGCTGTGGACCGGCTGTACGTGGACGGACAGCTCCACCGCGACCCCGACATCACTCCGTGGCTGTATTAACTTCACACCAGATAAGAATCCGCTACACCCTTTCCCCACCCACTCACACTAACTTGCATTAACATCTGTTTAACTTACTAGTATCAAATCACATCTTAGGTGTGATTTCATAGCAGAATTAACACCGTCACTCTCCGTCAATGGTTTGATCGGAATGTTTCCGGATTTTTTTTTCCTTCTCGTTTTTTGTTCTCTTTTTTCCCCCTCTTGTTTTTATGCTGCTCACCCTTGTCCTTGGTTTCTTTCTTTCTTTTTTCTTTCTTTCACTGCTTCGATCACCTGCTTCCACACTCATCCACAAACAACATCCTTTATTTGCATGGCGCTCCCTTCACCCCACCAGTAAGGAATATACTTTTTTCTCACATGTCCATCACTCCTACTCTCGTCTGGATTATTTTTTGGTCAGCAGCTCACTGCTGAGGGACATTTCAGACACTGAGATTCACCCTATAGCTGTCAGCGATCATGCTCCTGTATCTTTAACACTAATGCACAAGAATAATACTACGCCTAGTAAAAACTGGAGATTTAATACATCACTGCTTAAAGATGAAGACTTTATTAAATATTTTAAAAAAGAGTGGACTTCATATTTAGACTTTAATGACACTCCCGGAACATCAGCTTCTGTTCTATGGGAAGCAGGGAAAGCTGTGATGAGAGGTAAAATAATTTCTTTCTCATCACATAAAAAGAAAAATGAAAACAAAAATATCCAGGAATTAGAAAAAACCATCAAATCACTAGAAGAAGCCTATGTGTCCGACCAAGATCAGGAAACATTGAACAAAATACGCAAAACAAAACTAGAATTAAATGAGATAATTGATAAAAAAAACAAAATTCTTAGTACAAAGACTACGCTTACAAAATTATGAACATGGTAATAAATCCGGTCAATTTCTAGCAAACCAGCTAAAAATAAATAAAGAAAAAACAACTCTATGTGCTGTTCAAGACTCATCTGGGAACACAGTATATGACCCGAAACAAATAAACAACATCTTCAGGGATTTCTATAAAACGTTGTATTCACCACAAATAAACCCATCTAAAAAGGAAATTGATCAGTTTTTAGACAACATAACTCTCCCAAAATTATTAGACTCTCAAGCAATGGCATTGGATTCGCCACTGACACCAGGTGAACTCCAGGAAGCCCTGATAAGTATGCCCAATAATAAGGCTCCAGGTCCAGACGGCTTTCCTGCAGAATTCTACAAAGAATTCTGGACGATTTTAGCCCCAATTTTTTTACAGAACGCTGTTGGAAATCAAAGAAAATGGCAGACTCCCATCAAATATGAATTCTGCAAACATTAATCTCCTGCTAAAACCAGGCAAAGACCCTGTATATCCCTCAAGCTATCGTCCAATATCCCTTATAAATGTAGACCTTAAAATAATCTGCAAAGCTCTCTCGAAGAGACTAGTGAAAATAACCCCCCTCTTAATTCATCCTGACCAAACTGGTTTCATAAAAGGTAGGCACTCATCAACAAATACACGTAGATTACTTAATTTGATAGACTACTCATACAGTAAAACCTTGAAACTACAATATTTTCTTTAGATGCAGAAAAAGCGTTTGACAGAGTTAACTGGAAATTTCTATTTGCAACTTTACACAAATTTGGTTTTGGATCTTCTTTCATCAGCTGGTTAAAAATATTATATAATTCCCCAACAGCTTGTGTCAGAACAAATGACCAGACATCCTCCAGCTTCTGTCTCCTGAGGGGCACCAGGCAGGGATGCCCACTCTCCCCTTCACTGTTTGCAATTTTTATTGAACCACTAGCAGCAGCAATTAGACAGAATTCAGTAATTAAGGGCATAAAATGCAAGAATGTGGAACATAAAATCAGCCTTTATGCGGATGATGTGCTACTCTTTCTCCAAAATTCACAAACCAATATCTCTGGGGTGATTGAATTGATAAACTCTTTTGCAAGAATATCAGATTACTCAATTAACTGGTCAAAATCTACAGTCCTTCCGATTAATTGCTCCTTCCATAATTCCTCTTCTACTCCACTGCAATCGGGAAATATAAAATATTTAGGTATTAATGTTTCTCCCAAGCTTGCAGATCTAACTAAATTAAACTATATCCCACTTTTAAAGAAAGTAGAAGGCGATCTGGCTAGGTGGAAATGTCTACCCATATCACTCATGGGAAGGGTTGCCGCTATAAAAATGATGGTATTACCAAAAATAAATTATTTATTCTCAATGATCCCAACTAAACCGCCACAAGATTGGTTCAGATCTCTAGATTCATATATGTCCAAATTCCTTTGGAAAAATAAGCCCCCACGTATAAGCTTAAAAACACTACAAAAGACCAAGGATAAAGGAGGTATAGAACTACCTAACTTTCAGCACTACTTCTTAGCCAACAGGCTCCAATTTATCTCAGGATGGCTAAAACATACCCTCTTAGATGAACCTTGGCTAGATGTAGAACAAGCACTTTGCAATAATCTAGAGATTTCAGATCTACCATTTATCAGCTCAAACATCCAACGACATGAATGCTTCAAAAGCGTCAACATTAGCTCCTCTCTGACAGCATGGTGGGAGTTTCTGAAGTTGACAGAGTCTTCATTAATCCCATGCAAACGTACACCTATCTGGAACAACCCTGACATATTACAAAACAATAATATGATAAACTTTTCAGATTGGAGTGGTAAAGGAATCAAATATTTAGAACATATACTAGAAGGAACAGAATTTATTTCATTTGACAGACTAGTTACACAATATGGGATCAACAAGAAAAGATTTTTAGAATATCAACAAATTAAATCCATAGTAAAAAAGAAATTTAAACCGGGTCAAGTTGAACTACAAACACCACCAAGTGTGGTTCAATTTCTTACTCTTAAAACCCCCAAATTACTATCCAAAATATACAGAATGCTTTCTAAAATAGATGAATCAATATCACTTCCTATTGCAAAATGGGAAGCGGATTTATCAGTTAACTTAGACCAAAACTTTTGGTCTCAGATTTGCTTAAAAACCTTTCATCTAATTAGAAATCCCAGTCTTCAATTAATTCAATACAAAATACTACATAGAGTGCACTATACAGGTCATCGGATGTTCAAGATGGGCTTTACGTCTACCAACAACTGCTCACACTGCCAAACCAATTCACCGGACAATTATATCCACGCTCTTTGGTTCTGTCCACCAGTTCAGAAGTTTTGGCGTGAGATATGTGAAGACTTATCGAAGTGTCTGAAATGTAACATTCCAACTTCACTTTTAGTGTGTTTGTTGGGCAGCTTAGATAATGTCACTACAGAAAAGAATATAGCCCATATGGTTTTCACTGCCCTATGCATAGCCAAGAAAACAGTCCTTATGAACTGGAAAAATAAAAATAATCTTAATTCTAACCAGTATAGAAATTATCTATTAGATTACATTAGTCTTGATACAGCCTCTGCCACCACATCAGATCAATTGCTCTGGGCTCCTTTGATCAGCTCCATCACCTAGTGGGGGTGGGGGGTCATAGTTTGGTCCCACCTTCACTGTTGTGATTGGTGTGGGGGTAGGGACAGGCTTAGGGCGTCGGGGGGTTCCCCAGGAGCATCTTCCTTGGGGGGCTCAACCCGGGGTAGCGGTCATGGCCAATTAAGGGCTCTGTTGGCTCTTAGGTGACGGTTTCCTCGTGGCTGCGTGCAGCGGGGCTAGGGGAGGGTCTGTGCTGACGGACGTGGGTTACTGACCTGGTAGCCTGGCTGCCCCTGGGTGGGTCCGGGACAGGCGTGAGGTTCTGGGGGCGCTCCGTCTCTGGGCTGGGGCCCTGGCCGGGCCTCGGGGGCTCGGGTCCTGGTTGGTGTGTTGCTGGGGTTGTGGGCGGGTGGGTATATGGGGGCCCAGTCCTGGCGCAGGGCGCCGCCGGTGCATCGAGCCACCTGGGGGACTCTTCAACTGGTGGGGGAGGTTGTCACATCTTGCAGGAGCTTTCCTCTCCTCAGGAATTCTCTCTGCAGGAGGGGGAGATATAGGAGAGGTGGAGGAAGATCTCAGCCTGGGCGTCTATTGTCTTGTGTAGTCTGGAAGATGAGTGGATGATGGGGTGGGTGCAGTTTTCTCTGTAGTGGGGTCGGGTGGGCTGTCCCGGGCTCTGTGGGGCCGGGCGGCGCTGCTGCACTGGGCCCTGGTCCGGATGGGCCTGGGCCCCCTTTCCCTGGCGGGTTGCAGAGCATGGGGGTGCCTACTGGGGTCAGCGGGGGAGCTGGCCCCAGGGAGGGGTCACTTGCCCCTCCCTTTCTTCCCTCCCCATCTCCAGCTGCCTCCCTCTTCCCGCTCCACCACAATCACCCACACATGCAGGGCCTTGGGGTAGGGGTGTGTCACCAGGG
The DNA here is from genome assembly GCF_036321145.2 of Pelmatolapia mariae. NCBI lineage: Eukaryota > Metazoa > Chordata > Actinopteri > Cichliformes > Cichlidae > Pelmatolapia > Pelmatolapia mariae. Next base: position 36,181,134 of record NC_086238.1, read on the forward strand.
TGCAGAGGAGTCATCCCCCCCCCTCTGTCCCCTTCTGGCTGCCTCTGCCTCAATTTTATCTCACAACTTAGACATTCACATTACTCACACTCTCATAACACATACATATAGGATCTTGGGGGTGGGCTTACAACACGGACTCCAAATTACCATCAGGGTGTACACCGCACCCCTGGCGTCGTTGCCCACCTCTCAATTTTAAATACACGTAGACATTGAGGGCTATCAGGAGGGGCTATGCGCTTACCTGCTGCTCTCTGGCAGGTAGCTCCATGCCCTCCTGGGTTTTAATTGCACCTTAGAACACATATACATCAACACTACATATGAGCGGGTAGAGGGAGGTTTGGAGTCTTCTCACACCCCCGGTCTCTGCGGCCTGCTGGAGCGGGGGGGCTAGGAGGAGGAGTTGGCCGTCCGACTGGGGTCTGGTGTGTGGGGCCTCCCTGCTGCTGCGGAGTCGGGGCAGTCTGCTTCTCCCCACTGCAGGGAAAAGGGTAACACCACCTGGGTCTGGGTGCAGTTTCCCCCTCCAGGGGCAAGGGTACCTAGACCCGGTTCTTAGAGTACGCTTGGGGAGTGTGATTGTGTGTACAGCGTCTCTTTATGTCTGTCTTCACGTTGGTTGAGTGTGGAGTAATTGCCTATGAGAGCATGAGGGTGGGAATGGATGTTTGTATTTGAGTGTGCCTGTATGTCTGTGTCTATATGTCAGGTTGGGTATCAGACGCCACCTCTCTGGGGACATCTCAGGCCCTCCAAGGTTTGGAGGCCTATCTCCCCCCACCACTTCCCCTGCCGGTGGCAGACGCCCTCAGACATCGATGCGTCTTTGTGTCCGGGGGTGGGCGTCCGGGTACACACCGGCTCACTCCTTGGTGGCTGCTTATCGGGGCCTGGAACCTGGGGCTCGCTCGGGCCACTTCGGGGGTGGGGTGCCCTCGGCCTCTCGGCCTGGGGCTCGGTCACTCAGGCACAGCTGGCTGCCGGCGGAGCTCACGGGCACGTCACTGCAACCCCCCCTGGCTTCTGCTCCGCGGCTGCTGAGTGATCCCTCATCTGGGACTCTCCTCAGCTCTTTCTGGGACAGTGGCGCGGCTGCCCCTCTGTTGGTCTTCCTTGGTCTCTTGTGGTCTGGGGGCCTCTGGATGTCTGGAGTTTTGATCTCCTCCATACCTGCTTCATGCCCTGGAGGATGGGACTGTGGCCCCCCACACCCTCTAGCAGATCATTACATTAAGGAACCTTTTAAATACAAGCGCGCTCATGCTCACAGGTGTACACACAGGTGATCACACACACAAACTACACCCTTTTTGGCTCCTACCTCAAAGCACACTGTGCGCTGTCGATCTTACGTGCTGCACAATAATGTTTAATATTAAGTATTTAGTGTTATATTCCCATATATCATTGTGATGTTGTTTATTCTATTACTCTCGTTTTCTTCTGCTTGTTTTCTTTTTTCTTTCTCAACAGGTGATCCAGGTGATCGATATATGTATTTTTTGTCTGCTTATTTTGTTGGTTTTTGTTTTTTGCCCTTTATCCCCGTCCCTCTTCTCCGCTGTTTTTTTTGTTTTGTTTTGTTTTGTTTTTTCCCCCCTCTTTCTTTCTCCCTTTTCTTTTCCCCTGTCCCGTATCTAGCAAGTAAAAAAAATAAAATAAAATAAAATAAAATAAACAATAAAAGGTAAATCAAATGGACCATTACGGCAAGGCTGGGCATCTTTCTTCGCCTTTAGACAATAATTCTGATGGCAAAAGAACCAAACGGGACAGGTTTAAAAAAAAAAAAAAAAAAAAAAAAAGTAATGGGGGACATCTAAAAGCTGACGTGTACCGTAAACCTACACATATGGATCAGTATTTAAGGTTTGACTCTCATCATCCACTGGAGCACAAACTGGGTGTCATCAGGACGAGCGAACACCATCCCCACAGACACAGCAGCCAGGGAAGCAGAAGAACATCACATCAAGAAGGCCCTGAGTAAATGTGGTTATCCCAGCTGGACATTTGTCAAAGCTGGAAAGACACCTAAAGAAAGCTCCAGCCGATCCAGGAGAGAAGGACAACCGCTGCCCAAGAGAAAACCTGTAGTGATCCCATATGTGTGTGTGTTTGAGAGAAACAGATAAAAGAGAACAATGTTTTTAAAAAAATGCAGTAGTTGAAATGTTTAAGCAGGCTTTTAAAGGCTTAATATCCTGAAAATAATTGTCTTTGATCATTTTAAAAAGGGCTCAAGTTGGTTCAGTGATTAATGAAAAAAGCAGAAAAACTTTGTCGTTTGAGGATTTTACGGCAGATTTGTGCGTGTACATTTTTGTCCACGGAGGTGTCGAGGCGGGCACACGGGCCAAGTATTCAGAAGCTCCAGGAGAGGGCGGTGAAGTCATTCGGTGTGAAAGGAAACTGCAATAACAACAGAGAAGAGCAGGAAGCAGCTGCAAAGATTTGCGCATGCTCCATACACTGTACCAACTTAAAACTGTAGAAACGACGGTGAGTTGTTTGTAATTCTTCTGCATAATGTGTAAAACTGCGTTTTACCCTAACAGCGTGCTGGTCTGTAAACTTGTTGCAACTTGTGACTTTGTTCGAGGGCAGCTGGAGCTCTCAGTGCGTGGGCGCTCGGAGTGTGGTTACACGCCGTACTGTCAGCTGTCAGCTGCAGCATCGGAACTTACCCAGTCTGTAAGATGAAGCTTAACTTTACCGGAACTTGCCTTCTGCTCTTGTTTAAAATACGCATGTGCTGTTAACAGTCCAAACCACATGGCCTTAATAAACAAAGGAAGCCCCTAAACCGAGCCCACCCGAGTGGGTAATAGTGGAAAAGGGCTGTGTGAGAGGGTGTGGGTCACCTAATCACGTTCATCAAAAAGTGAGATTTGAGGCGTTCCGACGTTAAAGGATGTGAGGGACCGTGGGTGTAACAGGGAGACACTGACGCTTCCTCGTTAATGCTCTCAGTACGACACAGAAAGACCCAGCTGGGCTCTTTTTAAACGATCCGGTGTCTTTTCTTACAGAAACATTAGCAACAGTTAAAGATGACCACCTCATGGAGCGACCGTCTGCAGAACTTCGCTGCTCTTCCAGCCAACATGGACGGTGTAGCCATGAAGAAGTATCGTCGTGAAGCTCACCACAGGTAGGTGGTAGTCCCGGTGCAGTCTGTCCGCTGATGGTCATAAAATGTGCAGTTACACAGTGCTGTGTAAAAGTCTTGAGCCTCCTCTCCTTTAGCATCATTTGCTGGGAGATTGTGTGCAGTGATTTATGGAAACAGGTGCAAAAACATCCAACAGTATATGCAAAAACAGAATTTGTGTTGTAACAAGCTTGGAAGTCCACATTGGTGTGAACACCTGCATTCACCTTCAGTTTTCCGGGCTTCATTCCCAAGCTGTTCTCCTGATCCTGGCCGTCTTTGTTCTGTTCTGTCAGCATCGCTCTGTTACAGGATGCTCTGTGTTGTTCTATGCAGCTATGCTTTTACCTCATTGTCCAGTGTTTTGGGACTGTACTGAATGTATGTGTGAATTTTAAGATTGTTTGTGAGTACTCTAAAGTTCCACACATTTGTTTGTGCTTGTGCAGCATATATTACACAACTGTAACCAGTATTCCAACCAGTGATGCTGGGGATGTTGATCACTTGGGAATTATGAATGCAGAAAATTCACCATCTGCAAAGAGTCAGACTGGCAACAGCTGCAGTTTTTAGCCGCCAACCTTCTGATTAGTTGATGATCTGCTGCCCCTCCTGAGCTACAGCCACCCAACCCCAGGCCAGTTCTTATTTTTATATATATATATATATATATATATATATATATATATATATATATATGTGTGTATATGTTCCACGAGGGTACATCTGTCACCATCTTACAATGCTGTGATTGTAGCCATCCCCAACTCTCTGTGAATGGGACTCATGGCCATTGATTCAATTCAATTTTATTTATATAGCGCCAAATCACAACAACAGTCGCCTCAAGACACTTTATATTGTACAGTAGACCCTACAATAATACATACAGAGAAAAACCCAACAATCATATGACCCCCTATGAGCAAGCACTTTGGCGACAGTGGGAAGGAAAAACTCCCTTTTAACAGGAAGAAACCTCCAGCAGAACCAGGCTCAGGGAGGGGCGGGGCCATCTGCTGTGATTGGTTGGGGTGAAAGAAGGAAAACAGGATAAAGACATGTTGTGGAAGAGAGACAGAGATTAATAACAGGTATGATTCAGCGCAGAGAGGTCTGTTAACACGTAGTGAGTGAAGAAGAAACACCCAGTGCATCATGGGAATCCCCTGACAGCCTACACCTATTGCAGCGTGCATCGAGATATCGGGTCGATAGTACGCTGTTGTCCTTTTTATGTGTTTCATGCAGCTTTAGTGCCTGCAGACCAACAGACCAGATTTAGAAGATGGCGCCTGTGTTTGGCTTTGCTGACCTTTGACTTTGTTATTTTTACTCTTTGTGTCATGACTTTAGCCATTTTTCTCTGTACCCAAATATTCAAGTTCGTACTTGCATGTTTGCTTAGAAGACTGTGGACTGGGAGGATGCAGTGCCATCATTCTAAAAGTGCAACAGCAGTGTGCTTAATGACATCACATCGGGTCACATGGGTTTTAGGCCTGCCACTTCTTCTTTTGTCCAGTTTCCTGAAATATTTTGAAGATGGACACCATGCTAAGTTACGCTAAGTTTTTGCTGACTGGCTGAAACGTTCCTGTGAGAAAGCTGGATGGAGTGAAATGAGTGAAAAGTGTTGTTCAAAATCACATTTAAGAAATGACCAAGTCGGGCTCCTTGGAAATAAAACGTAACTAGCACTGGCTCAAGACTTTTGCACAGTACAGTATTTAAGAATGGATATGTGATTAACAAAATCCACATACACTTAAGCAGCTTAAAGAAACATGGCGGCTGGTCTGTATCTGTAACAGTGCTTGTAGTTTTGGAAAAATAGACGTGTGTTGGTGGATAAATGACTGATTTTAATGTGATTTATTTATTTCTGGTTGACCATCTCACACCAGTCTGCATTTACAGTTTAATTTTCCCTATGAAAAAGTTGAAATCAACTTCTGAAATGTGTGAAATAAAAAAGGGTTTTTTCATTTCTTAATTTTCAAACAGCAGACATGAAAAAACGCGTCTCCACCCAAAGCAAAGCTCCCGTGTTTAAAGTGGCGTTTAACATTAGGCTGAAACGCGTCACTGTCTCTGCTTCAGTGTTCAGTGTTTCACGCTCAGAGAACCAGAAAGAAATGGGGTCTAAAATATATTTATCTGAAACTGGGATTGTGTTGGTTTGAGACAAAACTGGAGCCAACCCAGATCGATCACATAGTTAACTTCAAGCAGTTGTAGCTGAAGTTAAAGCAAGTTGGTAGAAAATACACAAGAGTACTTTATGTACATAGTTTTCCACTTGTCATAAATAAAACGGCAACATTTAAATTTCAGCATGAGGTGAATGTTACGAGTATACGGTGTCTTGGATGGGAATCCATTAGAGTTTAGTGATTCTGATTCCCTGATCAATATCACGCACTGATTCAAAGCCTCATTGATTCTCTCATTGGGTTCTTATTGGCTCTGCTTCGAGAGCTGCTGCCATTTCTGCAGCATATCAAAGACTTGAGTTGCATGCTGCGTGGTCAAATGTTTGTGCACGTTGGAGGTCTTTCCCGTCTTTGTTGTGCTTGGTGTTGGGTTTGTTGTGTTACACATATTACACAGAACACTAAAAAGTAATGCAGCACATTGTTTAATTACTCCCAGGAGAAATGATCCATTACACTGTTTGTTACTTTAGTTTCTTGTGTCTCCCTAAAATGACACGAAACACATTGTAACATAATTACCATTGAACAGCACAAACCTAAGGCATGAACACAAAGCCAACAACAGTTTAAAGTGATCGTCACAGTGATTCTACATAAGAAACACGAACAGGTGGAAACGAGGGTTGCAGCCTGACTGCTCATCCATTTGTTTCCTGTTAAATTCAGGTCTGGTGGCTGGGCTGGGGCCACCATTCGCTCTGGGTTCTTGGCTAATGTAGCGTTCCAGTGCTGTCTGTGCACTTTACCATCACAGTGGTCCTTTTGTGTAATGGTCACATCCACACTGTAGACTGTGTCGCTGTTTTCTTCCTCTGGCACAAGAACTGAAATCAGCCGATTGTAACACAAGTGCACGTGGAAGCGATATGAGGAATCAATGGCAGCCGACTAATAGGTGATCAGCTCCGATCCCTGCTCTGTAGCTCTAATGTGTGAACACGTGGGAAGTGTGATGGGCAAACAAATAGTAACATACATGTAATTCAATCAAGAAACAGATTTCATGCCTTGTGATTTATGAATGCCTCTCCAACAAATGTACATAAATAAAAAGGCACTCGCCCGACTCATTCTGTCAGAGTTAAACACAGAGAGCACAGAGCAGGAGCGATACAGCGGTGCCAGGGTGGAAGACAGCAGCCAGCCTGCCCCTAAATGTTCTGTCTGACTTCACGTTGTGCATTGAAGTACCAATCGTTACTTACTCTCAGTCATTCATACCCAGTGCATACCATTCAGACATGTTCATGAAGGAAAACACAGCAGTGCTGTAACAGAGGGCCTCGTGTAACGAGCAGCTTTAATGTGTCTGTGCTGCCAGCTGTAGTCAGCTGTGTGCTAATACAGGAAGGATCTAGTCTTTGCAAAAGAGGAAAAAGAGAAACAGAAGTGGATGTCTTACAGACATGTACGGCTGCAGCAGTTCTCTTGTAGTTGTTGACTGATTCCTCAAATATCCACCAGCATCAAAGTGACCGTATCATTGTAGGGTCTACCTTACAATATAAAGCGCCTTGAGGCAACTGTTGTATAAATAACATTGAATTGAATAGTTATGGTTAATTATTCAAATAAATAATGGTTGAGCATAATAACTATGATTTTAAAGGCCTTTAAAAATCATAGTTATAACTTATGCATATGGACTATTAACCTTACTGTAAATTCACAGTTCAATTACTGTCACCTCAGATTAAAAATATGCATATAGGTCTGATCAGTCTGTCATTATGAATCCTGAGTCTCTGTCTCCTAGCACAGCTGTTGCAGCATCAGGGGTCAGAGCGGGTTTCATTGTGGCGCTCTCAGCCAGGCAGGAACTTCAAAGTTCAAAGGAAAGTCCTAATCAGCTCCTGTTTTCCACTGTGGGGCGTCTTTATCATTTAGTCAAAGCTTAACCTGTGATATCACTCTGGCATGACAGAATGATAAGAACAAGCAACCAAAATGAAATAAGACTGTTTCTTCTCATTCATTGTAACCAAACAACATTGACTCATCTCAAAGGTGTCATTTATAAAACCACAGACCCCGGCTTTGTTATATTGCTACTCAGATGTATTCAGAACTGTATTAACATGTCAGCTGTGCCTGTTTCTTGTATGTTCATAATTTTAAACTAATAGTAGGTAATGAAGGTAGATCTAATTGCTTTTGTTAAGAAATAACAGGAGTTATGACAAAAGCCTGTCTGCAGTCAGAGAGCAGCAGGTGCAGGAGTGGTAATATTAGCAGTTCTGTGGTAATACTGCGTGTATTTTCTATTACAAAGCTTTCCAAAGGATCTGGCTCAAAACCATCCTGCAATGAGGTATGCCGTCCTATTGTTACTTAAACTGTGAATGGTGACGACGTTACTTTTTAGTTTTGATGTCTGTGATGTGGTTTGACCTTCCATGAAACTCTCAGCTCATGGAGCTCCATAATATTAACGATTGGGAAGAGAGCAGCTCTCATTGTGGGTTCTTGGATTTGAATTTGTCTTCTTTCTCCATCTGCCCTTTTATCCTTTTATTCCATTATGATACATCAGATGAACTGAAATCCAGAATTACAGGTTATTGTCAGTTCCAAAAGTGTCTTCTGTCATCATTTCGCAGTGTGCCAAAGATTTGTTTTGGCTTTATTGGACAGATACCGTTAAGACTGACGGGAAAGGGAGAGGACGACATGAGGCAAAGGGCCACAGGTCGGGTTCGGCCGCTCTCAGCCATGCGGCATATGGTCGCATGCTCATCCAACTGAGCTAAACTGGTGCCCTGCTTAAGCACTTTTAACTAAAATTTACACGCGCACTAATAAATTGTGGGTTCAGTAGTTTTATTTCAGTAGATTTGCATGTTATTGCATTCTGTTTTCTCGTTATGTTTTCAATGTCCCCAAATTTTTGACGTTGGGTTTGAATCTCCATCCTTTAATCTGTACGTCTTTGATTATTTGCATATACACATTTCTTTGGATTTGGATGCTTCATGGAAAATGTTTTCAAGTCTTTCAGATTTTTCACATTTCTGCTTGGATAATTCCTGAAACATCCAATTTTCACGTTCCGCAAGCAGAAAAATCCAAGATTTCATTTGGGATTGTTGAAAATGGTTGATGGCAATGTGCATGAGTTTGGTTCTCTGTTGTGGATTTTGTGTTCATCTCTGCAGCAGTGAGCTCCCACTGGCTCATCTATTAAACTGCAGTTTGTGGCTGGTTAGGTGAAGCCAGCCTGTGTGATATGAGTGGCTTCCATGTGTTCAAGTCATATTTTGCCTTTATGCAACATGTTGGTGTTAGAACATTCTGGTAACAGTGTTACCAACAAACTGCAAATGGCAAAAATCAACTGGAAACACTGGATCTGGTACATCTGGATTTCTGTGGAACCAGTACTCTGATGATGAAGGCTGGCTGTAGCTCCGGTCACATTATCAGTTCAGTGAGGACGATATGAGTTTGTCTGCTGTTTGGGTATTTGGTGGCTAATCTGAGCTTTACATCACTTCCACTTCTCACACTGTAAAGCTCATCGCTGACATCGCTGGTCCAATCATCTTCCTGCTCGCCTTCTTCAGGCCAATCAGCCTCTACTCTGCATGCTCACTGCTTACCTGTCATTCTCCCTTGCAGACGCCTTCATGCAACCAACTCCGTCCCATTTCCGCGTCTCCCATGTTACTCAGGCTCATTCAAGCCTCCATCTTTATCTCCACCACCTGTGTGTAGACTCTGGGGGGTCCTGCCCTAATTCTTATAACCGCTGGGATTCCATTCTGTGATGGGCCATCAGAGTCTAATGGCCACACAGCTTCATTTTTACATCGCGGGCCGCATACGGAAACTCCCCCTACTGTCAGTGTAGAGAAGTTACATATTTACCAGTTTGTCTACATGATACAGAAAAAGCTGCTGTGACAAAGAAAGAAAACAGTCAGCATGACTCTTTGGACTTAAACTGTAAGAAAGAGTTCTGATAAATAGACTAGTTCTTATAACGCTTTTCTACTCTGAGCACTCAAACACAACCTGCCTCATGTACCCAGGAACGTTTTCTGTGCTCTTTCTATGTGAGTGCTTTCTGGCTAACATTCATTCTCCAATGGATGCATTGGAAAGCCGCTAACGTGGGGTTATTATCTTGCTCAAGGATATTTGGCATGCAGACTGGCACAGATGGGAATTGAACCACCAACCTTCCAGTTAGTACTACCTGAGCTACAGCCACCACGTTAGCTCACTGCTCAGACTGTCCAGGTTTTTTGGTTTTGGTTTTTTAACTGATTTCGTAAAAAAAGAGGGGCAGAAATTTCTACAGTTGAAAGTCAAAACAGAGACTTTTCTCTCATGTGATTGTTTGTTGCATAATGACTTTGTGTAATATGAATGGCAGTAAGGGATGTTTTCATTAGTAGAAAGTAGTTGGGCATAGAAGAAATGTGCTCGCATAATTGAATGGGTGAATGCAGTATAAAGTGCTTTAAATGCTCGAGTAGAGTATAAAAGTTTTTATATAAGAAATAGTCTGATGACATTTTTCTGACCCCTGACCTTGAGGCCGAGGTCACTGAGATTCAAACTCATCTCAGATTTGTGGTATGATGCTAATTTGAAAGTGTGAATTACCTGCCCAGCACGGTGACATCATCAGTGTGAATTACCTGCCCAGCACGGTGACATCATCAGCCTTTTACAGCTGATGGTAATAACAAGCGTGAGTTTGATCTGAGGGACTGAAACACGGCCCGCATCATGCATTGAGACTTTGCACTGTTCTGTAGTTTCTGTCCTTGCAGACTGATTTGTTAACTGTTTACTGTGGTCTGGGTGTGTGCTGTGGGAAAAGTAAGCAGTGTTGTGTTTCATTTGACTTTTAGATTTCATTACACTTTCATCTGTCGTGCAGTCACTGACCGAACCATTCTCCTGTTTCAGAGTGTTTGTTAATCGAAGCCTGGCCATGGAAAAGATCAAGTGTTTTGGTTTTGATATGGATTACACTCTTGCAGGTGAGTGAGTCTTTTCTTTCATGTAAATTCCACGTATTTATTTTAGGTCATCCTCCTTAACTCCATATGTGTGCAGTGGTGGTATCCCAAACTGTTTTTCCAGTCGCCCAACCAGTAAGGTTGGGCGACTGGACGAATATATCAACCATCAACGATGGTGGGAGAGAAACAAAGAGAAACTGGCTTCTTTTTCCACTCGACCCAACAACAAATACAAAATTAAACAAAAAGTTAAAAATCAAAATGTCTCTCCCAGTGATTTTAAAAAAAGCTGTATTATAGCTATATTAATACTCCAAACAAAACTTTTTCTTTGACAGAAAAACGAGCATGTTTGCCTTGTCAGGTTTTAGTCGTGTGGTTCACAGTATTAGCAGCGGTAAGCTGGTGATAGCCGAGCATACACAGCAGGATGGCGGACACCTACATGCTCATGCAAGTCAGTCGTGCTTGAGTCCTTTGCTGGCACCGTGCGTCTGCATAAGCGGCACGCCGCTTTGGTTACATCCTCATGTTTCCCTCTTTCATCCAGTTTAAAGTCAAAGAATTCCCAAATTGGCGACTTTGTATCTTTTTGGCAGCTAGTTCCTCCATGTTTGGACTTCTTCTGTGTTCTAAACAGTCCATGCATGATCACGTTGCTCCGCCCATCAGAAAGTCGCCTGCGTGAATATATCGCCTATCGTCAGAAGAATATCACAGAATGTTATTAGCTGTAAACAAAACCCCAACCTGCATGTAAATCTGCTGTCAGAGAACATGACTGATTTAAAGCACTGAGCTGAAGGAACTTTCTAGATAATGCCATTATCTACGTCTACCTTAATTACTTGATTATTTAAATATTTAGACAAAACCTGACGGTAGGAACCTGAAATGTTCCTTTTTTTTTGCATTTTCTGTATATCAGTCTCTGAAGTTAACTTTTAGAATTCACATTATAAAATAATAACAGAATATTATTGATTCTACTGTTTTGCTAGAAACAAGTGGAAATATCCACCCCCCACCCAGTCACAGGAACTGCTACGTTTTATGTAGAGTTTAAATTAAAAATGTTGCCAAAGCACAAATGTGTTTGATGTTTGAATTTATGGGTATCAAGCATGCAGTATGCTCGTGGGAGATATGACTGCGATGCAGAAGAAGACCTTGCTAGCTTGTTGTTTAAATGATAGAAGACACAGTTTGGTTTGGTTTGGACCACTGCAGCTAGATACCAAAGAAATGAATAAGACTCTTTCCATGGTGGATACGATGACATCCTTTACTGGAAGGATTGCTGTGAACCTGAGCTTGTCTCTCTGCTTTTTAGTGTATAAATCTCCTGAATATGAGTCCCTGGGCTTCGACTTGACAGTGGAGCGCCTGGTATCCATTGGATATCCACAGGAGCTGCTAAACTTTGTCTACGATCCCTCCTTCCCCACCAGGTAGGTTCACAGATCCCAGCTTTATTATTTCACTTCACCATTGCACCGAATGGTGAATGTCAAGTGTTTATGTTTTCACCTATTTTCGTGCTTCACAGAGGTCTGGTGTTCGACACAATGTATGGGAACCTGCTCAAAGTTGATGCCTATGGAAACATTCTGGTGTGTGTGCATGGGTTCAACTTCTTGAAGGGGTAAGGTCCATTACTCCCACTTTGCTTTAAACTGGGCAATGATACAAACCTCTATGTCTTTAAATTCAGCTTAGGTGATAAAAACACTGTTGAAACGTGACTGTCCTGTCGAGTGCCACTCAGAGGAAGTGCTGCATGCCAGTGTTTAAAACCTTTCGCTAGTGTTCACCAGTACGTTCACTGGTTAAGCCTGTTGGGGGGATTGTTGACTTTGTCATTGTGCTTTCGAGGATGTGATTGTGGATCAGGTCAATATTTCTCTACTTCAGCAACCAATTTTTCTGTGCTGAAGGTCAAAACTCAAATACAGGTGTTGTGGACATCTTCCAAGTACAGCTGAGGCAGGCGGGAGTTTGATTAGTTTCACAGGCATTCAAACTACAGATTATAGTATGATGGTGCTGCTAAACCACCTGGGAGCCATTCGTTTCTTTAATTCTTTAATTTAATTGTGGCTAAAAATCCGGTAGTGTGGTTTGTCTGTGTGTCTGGCTTGTGAGCAGCACATCTGGGTGAGCTACAGACCAAAGAATTGAGCACACTGGATTTAATCTGCCAGCAGTTTTCTACCTGCGACTGACTTCTTGAACTCATCCCTGTATTCCTAACATCTTCCCATGCTGTGTGCCACACTCACATCATGTTAACAAGCATGCTGGTTTCAGTGTAGAGTTTGGACTGCTGCAGAGGGAGATAATAATGTTGTGAAGTTTGTATGCTTGTATTTATATTTGCTACTTCTTCGTTACTATTTCTGCTCAGACCTGACATCAGAGAGATGTACCCGAACAAATTCATCCAGCGTGGCGACACAGACCGCTTCTATATCCTCAACACTCTCTTTAACCTCCCCGGTAAGTAAGCAAAGCAACACAACGACTCTGTAAGTTTTCTGATCTTAAAATTCAAACCTGAGCCTGATGCAGTCTGTACAAAAGACTACATGTGCTTTATCAACCTGGGGAAGGCCTTTAACTGTGGGGCAGCTGTCAGCCAGCTGTTATATACCATTTGGTTCCCATGCAGCTGTGGTGAGAGCTGGGTTTGCATTGGCAGCATTAACGGGGACTTTGTAGGTCGGGTTCATCGGTGGTAGCACGTTGGCGCTCCGTTCTGAAGTTGGGCCTGCCTGTTTTAACTACAGGGAGCATCTGCTGTCAGTCTGTCAGAGGCAATGTCAAAAATATAACACGTGTCGGGCTAAAGCTTGTGTGGAGAAGAGTAAAGGTATGACTTACAAAACATACGACAAAAAGTAAAGTAAATGTTTATGTAATGATTCAAAAACAAATAAAAGCAAAGCAAAAATAACCAAAAACAATTTGTTACACTTGTGCATAATGTTAGTGCAAGAACTGCGAGCAGCTGAATAAGGACGAGGGCGTTTACTGTCACAAGTTGACATCAGGAATCAGCCCGTCTGCAGACTGAAGCTTTGGGAATGAAGATCAGCTGTATGCTGCTTGATCCAGTCTATGACGCGTGAGTCAAATCCAAATGTATGCAGAGCTGCTGATGGGGATTTCCAGTTGAGCTGCTCAAATTCTTTCTTTGTATGTGAAGAAAGAAGTGGTTCAGCAGTGTTGGCTGAGTGTCTACCTGATGCTGACATGAATGGGTGAGACTGAGCGGTAGCTGGATGGGAGTGTGGGATCTTTGCTTGTGTTAAGAAGCAGAGTTCATGTTTAGAGCGGCCTCATGTCCCTCTATCTGTCTTCCTATCATGTTAATTACACCTTTCTCTGTCTCTTGTTGGGACTGCTGCTGCTCCTCCTGCACTTCTCCAAGGCTAGTGTTAGCAACAGCGACCGTTTGTGACGGCTTTGTTTGAGATGGTGCAGCCGCTAACACGTCAGTAAATTTCATTTCATTTCTGTCTCTCTCACTTTTACTTTTCCCTTTTGTTTGTGCATCTTTATCAGCCTCTTATTCCACATCAGACTCTGCTCCCTGTGTAACGACACCACGGCAGACCCCATGACAGTTTCGTGCTTTTCAGCATGTCTTGATTAACTCACACGGTTGCTGTTACAAACACAGTCGACTGCAGCTCACAGCCCGACACAAACACCACCACAGACAGACAGATGGTTTTTTATGCTGTCGAGCGTGATTGCAGATGCCGTGCAGGTGCGTCCATCAGCATCCAACACTCCGTTAGTTTAACCACTCTGAGCTTTGTTACATGGATGGAAGAAACAAGGCTAAAAACTGTTGACTGGTTACAGGCAGATATTACTTTGAACAGGAGGCCCACATCCACAGCTCGCTCACACAATACTCAGCCAAAGAAAGAGGGATGGTCATGTTCATTCATAGAAAACTTCACTGTTAGAAAAACTGTAGACGTGAAACAGCTAATACGAGTTCTAAATACGGCTGTAAGGAACATTATTAAACCGTACATGAGTGAGTTTGGTCTTTGCTTGGTGTCCCTGCACTCTCACCAGTACACCACTCACCTTCTCGCTTGGACTACTTGTTAGTTGGGCTTTTTTCCTGCACCAGACTCAGATTGAGGAGCGAGTGCAGGATTTCAGCTGTACTCAGACTACAACAGCAGTTTTCAGCTCATGACTCAGGCAGTTCATAATCTCCAAGCCCAGCGCCCCCCCTCCACCAGCAACTCAAAGCTAAACAACAGCCTGAACAACTTTTACTGTTGCTTTGGGAAACAGAGGAACGGTCCTCTTACCTGGCCACCTCCCACTTTGAACACCTGCGGCTCTGATGGCATTGTCACAGAAATTTATATCTAAAATTATATCTAATTAATTGCTAGCCAGAGAACTCCCATTCCTCATGATGACTGATGGGTTTGTATTTCCTTCCTCTGCACCGCACCATCTTCTTTGAAGTTGAGGGATGACCGTGTAGCTCCAGCAGCTGCTCTGCTTTGGACGGTGCTAGCAGCTGGTCCCGAGTGGACGTAACACAGAGCTCAGTGTGACCCCTCCCCCGCCATGAAAAACATCAAGAAGACCGTGAAAAGTAGTTTCTAAAAACAGAGAAGATTAGCCACGGCTCTGAAGAAACTGTGGGACAAACACACACCACATACAGCAGACTACAGCAGGCTGCCACTCTCACAGCACCACATATGAGCACTGAGGATGAAACTAAACTGGTCCATGTACGACCCCACTTTCACCTATGGCCACTTTTTGTAAAAGTGAGCCTGTGGATATAAGCAGTGGGTATGAGCCTTCTGTGAAGGTCTGCTGCCTTTCCTTTAGAAATGATGTCAGGAGCTCGGGCAGTCAGGACAGCTCAGAGTAGAGATGCTGGTATTTATCCTCAATGTCTCCGGGGTGAGGTCATTATGGCGTGTCCGACTGGGAGGAAGCCCCAGGGCAGACCTGAGCCGCACTTGACATGCCGTCTGTACGGCTGGGAGAACCAGAGGAGGGGGCTAGGAAGAGGGAGGCCGGGGGGGCTTTGCTTGGGTTGCTGCCTGTGACCCATGCCCAGGTATCCTGCAGAAATGGTAAATGGCCTGCATTTGTATAGCACTTTACTCAGTCCCTAAGGACCACAAAGCGCTTTACACTACATTCAGTCATTCACCCATTCACGCACATATTCACACACTGGCGATGGCAAGCTACGTTGTAACCACAGCTGCCCTGGGGCGCACTGACAGAGGCGAGGCTGCCGGACACTGGCGCCACCGGGCCCTCTGACCACCACCAGTAGGCAAACATGGGGTTAGTATCTTGCCCAAGGATATTTGGCATGCAGCCAGGAGGCAGCCTGGGATCGAACCACCGACCTTCTGATTAGTGGCTGACCTGCTCTGCCACCTGAGCCACAGCCACCCCAATGAACATGAACAATGACTGCTGTGTTTCTGCTGGTTTTGGTTTGTGTTTTTCCAATGCACTCTCCCTTTCCTCAGAAACCTACCTCTTTGCCTGCCTGGTGGATTTCTTCAATAACTGCTCCAGATACTCCAGGTACTGTCGGCTCAGTGATTCAGGCAGTGAGGGGCAGCCGCTCCTCTGATAATGATTTGTTAATGACTGATATTGCAGTAGTGTTTCATCATCATAGTATTCTTTGAGAAACATGGAAACGTTGTAAACATCATGTGTCCTTGTAGCTGTGAGACTGGATTCAAAGACGGGGACCTCTTCATGTCCTACAAGAGCATGTTCCAGGATGTCCGAGATGCTGTGGACTGGGTTCACTTCAAGGTAGAGACTCCTGTGTCCTGGTTCCATGTCCTTCAGTCCCTGCTTGGTCCATTAATGTCCTCAATAACCTGATTTATTGTCACAGGGCTCCTTAAAAGAAAAAACAGTTGAAAACCTGGAGAAGTACGTGGTGAAGGACGTAAGTGGAGCAGCACCATGAGCTCTGATTCTGCATGTGCTGTATGCAGTAAAGCTAAATGATTTTAATGATTCAGTTTTTGATGTGTTTGGTTTTTCTGTTGTTATTTAGCCGAAGCTTCCTCTGCTCCTGAGTCGGATGAATGAAGTATCCAAAGTATTTTTGGTCACCAACAGTGATTATAAGTACACAGAGGTAAAGTTCACAACAACACTAATGCTTACAGTGTATCAGGGCACAACAGCTGTTTTCATCTTTGGAGTTTTTCTGTAGAAAACTTCAGAATGAAGAACGCTGACGGCTGCATGAACAATATCATCGAATTAGTGCTTCATTTATTAAATAATAAAATGGTCAGGGTTATCTCCAACCTTTTAATCTCAAAGATTAGTAGAAGAATCTTTACTACAGAGGAATTGAAGCTGGATGACAAACAGCAATTAGTTAAACCACAAGAATCTATTAAAGACATAACTTCTAATTTTCTGCTTCTAAATTCGTATCAAACTGAGGTCATCGTATTCAGCCCGCAAATCTTAGAAACAGGGTCTCTAACCAGATACTTACTGGGATTAGCTTTGTCTCCAGTAACACTGTGAGGAAGCCTGGAGTCAGTTTTGACCTGGATGCTCATCTTAAATATGAGTGTCTGCTTTCTCTGTAATTAGAACCATCCTGTCTTAGAGTGATGCTGAAAACCGTCTAGACTGGAGAACTTACTGGTCCATTTTCAGCTCCATCAACTCTAAGCAGCTGTTTCTGCCATGGAGATGCTGCCCCCAGCAGGTTTCTCTGCAGGATGTTTACCAGTGTTGGTGCTTTGAACAAAACCGTTTGGTGTTTGTCACTAAACTGGAGAACCTTTTTGTCATCCTTTCAGAACTTTCAGTGCAGTTTGAGCGACTCCCAGCAGGCTGAGGAAGAAGCCTTGTAGGCTGTGAGTTAAGGCCTAATAAATGAAGCACTGCTAAGATGCTTCCAGCAGGTTCTCCCACCTCTGCAGAGGATTTGTTTTGTTAAAGTGATTTTTGGATTCTAGGTCACCTTCTTGTCTAAGGACCTTCTTCCCCGGTTAATCAGTTTGACTGCAGAGCCAAACTTCTTCAGTTTCACAGGTGTTGAAGCTGCTGTGGTCTTTAGATCCCCACAGTCTTTGACACAGTTTCCCTCTTCTGTCATTTACCAAGTTCTTCCTTCAGTTTTGATCTATCCATGGAGGGAGGGAGGGAGGGAGGGAGGGTAGGTAGGGAGGGTGGGTGGGAGGGAAGGTGGGTAGGGAGGGAGGGAGGTTAGGTAGGGAGGGAGGGAGGGAAGGTGGGGAGGGAGGGAGGTTAGGTAGGTAGGGAGGGTAGGGAGGGAGGGAGGGAAGGTGGGTAGGGAGGGAGGGAGGGAGGTTAGGTAGGTAGGGAGGGTAGGGAGGGAGGGAGGGAAGGTGGGTAGGGAGGGAGGGAGGTTAGGTAGGGAGGGAGGGAGGGAAGGTGGGGAGGGAGGGAGGTTAGGTAGGTAGGGAGGGTAGGGAGGGAAGGTGGGTAGGGAGGGAGGGAGGGAGGTTAGGTAGGTAGGGAGGGTAGGGAGGGAGGGAGGGAGGGAAGGTGGGGAGGGAGGGAGGTTAGGTAGGTAGGGAGGGTAGGGAGGGAGGGAGGGAAGGTGGGTAGGGAGGGAGGGAGGGAGGTTAGGTAGGTAGGGAGGGTAGGGAGGGAGGGAGAGAGGTTGGTAGAGAGGTTGGTAGGTAGGTAGGTAGGTAGGTAGGTAGGTTGGTTGGTTGGTAGGTAGGTAGGTAGGTAGGTAGGTTGGTTGGTAGGTAGGTAGGTAGGTTGGTTGGTTGGTAGGTAGGTAGGTAGGTAGGTAGGTAGGTTGGTAGGTAGGTAGGTTGGTTGGTTGGTTGGTTGGTAGGTAGGTAGGTAGGTAGGTAGGTAGGTAGGTAGTCATTGTGGTGTGAAAATGGAAAAGTTCAAACATGATTCATTTTCAATTTGATTCAAAAATGATTGATGAAAAGAACTCTTGTCTTACAGAAAATTATGACCTACCTGTTTGACCTTCCTCATGGTCCAAAGGTAACACAGATGATTACAGCTTATGTACAGATTTGACTTGAACTACACACTTCTGAGTTTGCTCAGACTGATGTGTTATTGTGTGTGTGCATGGATGGCCTTGCAGCCGGGCACGCCCCACCAGCCCTGGCAGTCCTACTTCGACCTGATCCTGGTAGATGCCCGTAAGCCCGTCTTCTTCGGAGAAGGAACGGTGCTACGACAAGTCGACACTGTGAGTGTACTCGAGTGTAGCCAGCTGCATTGTTGCCGTGTCTTTGATAAGACTGCTATGATGATGAGTACTGATTCAAAAATAATGTGTGTGTGGTTTTGCCTAGGCTTCCTCTGTGCGCTTTGGTTTCTCTTGACATGTCAGGTGAAATTCTTCAAAGTAGCTGTGGTATTGAGCTTAACCCACGGATGATGCACGCTGGCTGCCCACTGAGCGAGAGCAAGAAATTTCATTTCCACAAAAGATAACTTCAGTAAATGCTGCTTATGTGACTTGTTCTTGGCTTTCTTTCAGAGCACAGGACGGCTGAAGATCGGCACATACACTGGACCTCTTCAGCACGGTATCGTTTACTCTGGAGGTAAATTTAAAAAAGCCACCAGCCAAAGAGGTGTGCTGATGTTGGACAGGATCTCATGTTTAGATGTTCTGATGATTAGAAATCAGGACTTTGTTTAATTTACAGTCCTGACCTGTTTTTGAATAAAGGGCTCGTTCCTTAATCTGTGACTCTCACTGCATAATGTAAGAGGTTAGTCTTTATGAAAAAAACAGAAGTGATGTGCAAACATGTGTTTGTATGGAGGCTGTCACAGTCGTATCTGTGAGCAGAGTCGAGCTGAAGCTGATGGTTGTGACAGGAAGTGTTGTTCCTGGAAAGCTTGCACTCTCCTTACAACAGCTCAGTTTAAAAAGAAACAAATCAGACTGATACTGTGTTATAGAGTCTAGTTCTGTCACTGTTGTTCGATGGCTGTCCTCACTGGTTCCCATCATACATCCAGTGCTGTGAACATTTTTGTACCCTCCTTCTGACTGATCCCTCTGATGCTTTGTAACCATCTGCAAACCTTTCGCCTTTTTTGGTTCAAATTGTAAATAATTCACATTTCCGGTGAGAAATGTTTTGAAATGATTGATTATTTGAAGAAGTGTGTTTTTTCTATCCTTGTATTTGTATCTCAGGTTCTTCAGACATCGTCTGTGACCTGCTGGGTGCTAAAGGAAAGGACATCGTCTATATTGGAGACCACATTTTTGGTGACATTCTCAAATCTAAGAAGCGTCAGGGTTGGAGGACGTTCCTGGTGATACCTGAGCTGGCCCAGGAGCTGCATGTGTGGACTGACAAGAGCTGTGAGTCTGGGCCCACACGTGTACACATACACACAGGAATAAGCATGTTTGCAGCCATTTTTAAAAAAAAGTATCTTATCCTATGGGCTACAGGCAGCACAGACGGAGAACTGTGTTTGATTATTTCTTTGTTTTGTTTAAATCTGACACCGTTACAAAGCCAGTTTGTTCCTGCTGAGGTCAATGTTGCAAAGTTACAAATTGAACATGTATTAAGCTGCAAACTCTTAAATCAAATTTGACTGATAACCAACCAACACTCTGTGATTACAAACTCTCAAAAGAGTGAACACAACTGCTCAGCTGCACCCAGGTCTCAAATTCACACATTCACTGGTTGCGTTGGTCACAAGTGTTCAGAGGGTGAAGGTCAGGAGTGTAGGCAGGCCGTTCCTCCTGCAGGTAGTCTACAGATAAACTGCTGGGTGGGGGCAGAGGTGTGGTCATCTGGGGTGACAGTTTGGTCCCAGACTATGGACACGTAGGTTTGCCACTGGGTGTAGGCTCTTATCTTCACATCCCTCTGCACTGAAATTGCTTCCGAACATGACAAACCTGTTTCCAGTGAGGGAGATGCTGCCTCCACCTGTTGTTGCAGCAGTCGGTACAGCATTCTCCACACTTTGAACCTACGATCCAGCTGCAGTAGGCAGAACTGAACTCATCACTGAACATAATGTTGCTGCACATGTTCAGGTTTCAGCAAGTACATGTTACCAACAGCAGCGCAAACAGGAAGTGAAGGGCAGTGAGGGCCGAACAGCAGCTCTGTGCAGATCAGTCAGACTTTGCGTGCTTGCAGCAGATATCAGCTGACCAGTGCAGCAGGCGCCTCAGCGTCAGCACCTGGGGTACCGGAAGTTTAAACAGTGACAGAATAAGATGTCTGACAGAAAAGATTTGGTATGTTCGTGGGTTCAGCTCACACACTCATCTGCTGTTCAGCCCACACATGCATTGTGCTTCCAAATGTGGCTCCATGCAGGGAGAAATTCCCAGAGTTTAAGACTGATTTCCAAGGAGCGTTGTTGCAACAAAGAAATAATCAACCGCACACAGTTCCCTTACTAAGTATGTATGAGTGCAAGTTTTTATACAGTTTGTTCATTTAAACAAAATGAATAATTACTATTAATATTTAATTCATATTCATGTTGACTAGGCAGCTTGGCACCACCTCAGCCGATCAGTCAGTCATGCGCGTGCCTTTTGAAACATAGATAAGGCCATGACATATTTACCCTAGAGATGAATAAAGTGTTCTGATATTTCACAAATACACAAACTGTAGATTCACAGTGACTGTGTCCATCTTTGATGTGTGGTCTATGAAATAACTCACTATGTCACCTGTCTGTGGAAGTGTGAACAGTTTCACTGAAAACTATTTGAAGGAAACTGAATAAACTGACACTGTTTTGTTTTTTAGCCTTATTTGAAGAACTTCAGTCACTGGACTGTTTTCTGGCAGAGCTTTACAAGTAAGGTTCTTCTTTTGTCTTATAAGGAATTAAAAACACAGGAAAACATGTTGTGGGCTCGGATGGGCCTGAAAGTTATATCTGCAACACTGATATTTACAGCAATACAGAAAGAAATGTTGAATGTTTTACCACTGATCACAGCAAACAAACTGAAGTATATTGATGACAGATAAACAAAGTGTTGCTACAAGCCTGCAGCAGCAGCATTGTCTTGTAATAGCAGTGGCACAGCATAAAATGCAAAGTTAAATATAAGAACCAGTGTAGCCCGGGAGGTTGGGCAGGTATCTAGCACAGATGACTGGTGTAACAAACCTAAATATATTATATTGCCTTTAACCATGCATCATTTCAAGCTGTTAACAGAAAGATAAGTGCAGAAGTGGGCAGTATGTTGCTAATTCTGACCTAATTCCAACCTTCAGCTGTGGAAACTACATTTCAAATGATTTTGTCCTCAGGCACATGGACAGCAGCAGCAACGAGAGGCCTGATATCAGCTCCCTGCAGAGACGCATTAAGGTACAACTTCCTCTGAGGCTGGCTCAGCACAGCATCACTTCTGTTATCTTTTGCATAAAATGCATCAAATGTAAGTCGGTTCTTTTTTTTAAAGACATGTTAAAGAAATGCAGCGTTTACAGAAACACGAGTATAACATTTTTTTTGCACCTACAGTTAATGTCCAATAAAGTGAAGTATATGAACAGTGACATCATTGTTAGAATTTTCCCTCTGTATGCTTTCCCACTGGATTTGTAATCCAACAGACGGAGGCATCATCCTGCGTCTCAGCTCATTCAATCACAACAACAGTCGCCTCAAGGCGCTTCATACTGTAAGGTAGACCCTACAATAACATATACAGAGAAAATCCCAGCAATCATATGACCCCCTATGAGCAAGCACTTTGGCGACAGTGGGAAGGAAAAACTCCCTTTTAACAGGAAGAAACCTCCGACAGAACCAGGCTCAGGGAGGGGCGGGGCCATCTGCTGTGATTGGTTGGGGTGAGAGCAGGAAGACAGCATGCTGTGGAGGAAGCGCATCACTCAGTAGAGCTGGCCTGGTGGTCTTTAAAACACTGGCAAAGTCAAAAAACAGGATCCTCACAGTGTTCCCTGGCTTAACACGCTGTGTGTAGCTATGATTGAGCAGGTAGAGAAGCATCGTAGTCTGGGCCGGTGAACTCTAAAGAGAGCAGCCAATAGAATAAGGAGGTTATCATATTACTCTACTATTACTAACCGGTTTTGTTTTCAGCATCACACCACCTGCTCCATAATTTTGGGATGAGGAACTCCGTATCCTACTGGTTTGATCCTAATGGCAGCTGGAAGCTTTGACTCAGCAGCACCAGTGAATCTGACGTGAGTGTACATGTTTGTGACCTTTTCAGAAAGTGACTCATGACATGGACATGTGTTATGGCATGATGGGAAGTCTGTTTCGGAGCGGATCCCGGCAGACTCTGTTTGCCTCCCAGGTGATGCGCTACGCTGACCTGTACGCTGCCTCCTTCATCAACCTGCTCTACTACCCCTTCAGCTACCTGTTCAGAGCTGCACACGTGCTGGTGAGAAACCTACGCCCGTATTTGTGAATGCAGTAAGTCGAAAAGCTCTCAGGAGTTTCAGATTCACGCAGGGGTCTATCGGTGGGTTCAATTCAGTACGTGTTAGACATTCAATACTTAGGCAACCATTTATGTCGAGTATAAAGATCCCCCCATGCCCACCCACACCCCACAGGGGTCATTGTTAGAGACGAGAAAGTGATTCTTGATTTCTGTCATTCACTGAACCGTGTCCCTCCCAGATGCCTCATGAATCCACAGTGGAACATACACACGTCAATATCATGGACGTAGAGTCGCCGCTGGCCACAAGAAACCGCCACGATGTCGACTTTAAGGAGATCGAGTGCAAAAGACACCAGCTGACCCGATCCATCAGTGAGATCCAGCCCCCGCATTTCTTTCCTCAGGCACCGCAGGAGATTACCCACTGCCACGATGAGGATGATGACGAGGAAGAGGAGGAGTAGGGGAGGGCCGTGAATCTTTCCCCAGAAGAGCCTGTTTAAATGTTTAAGTTTGTCTTTACTTTGATTTGTAGCTGCAGCGAGTGAGTGCTCATAGAAAACGGTTCAGTCCGCGCTCTGCTTTTAACTGGGTTTATACGTGCTGTGCTCTGTTACGCAATATTACATCAACAGTTCTCACATTTACGGGATGGTGCACCGTGAGTTTGTCCCACACTTCAGTCATGGTGGACCTCTGCTGTGACGGCTGTGGGAGAATATCAGAAGTTAAAACTGTCACACATTGATCATTTCTGGGTTTGTTGTTGCTGAATATCACGGTCTTCCACTGATGTTAGTCTGTGAGCAGTCTGAAAGGGCTCTCGCTGGTTCAGCTGTCAACATGTTGCAACTATGCTGTTACTGGAGCGGCTGCTGTTCAGTTCAAAGTGCCTCAGTGTTATTACAGATACCGTTCAGTGTACGCAGTGTTTTTCTTTTGTCATGTTTTTATGCGACTGCCTTGATTTTAAAGAAACTACAAATATGTCCGACCAATAAAGCTGCAGTGAGGGCCTCGTCTCAAAGGATTCACAAAGTCTGACTCGGACCTTAAAGGTTGTAATTTGGCTGTTTACTGGATATAGATGTGCCAGAGGGAGCAAGAGTGGTACCGACAAACAGGGCTAGTAAAGTATCAGGTAAGAAGTAAAAACGTATATCTGACTGCCAGAAGAGGGAGACAAACAGTGTGGAGTTCAGGGTCGCCAATAGGGTTAGGCTGCTTGGACTGCTACTAATGAGCGACTCTGCAGTGATCGTGCTGTTACAGGTGAGATGGTTATTCGTCCTGTGCTCTTCTTTTCTCTCTCCTTCCTGTGGGTCACAGTTTGACTGAAGGTCCTGTGACGTCTGAGCTAAAATCAAAGAATGCTTTTTGAACCTTGGATGTTTCTTCTCATGTGCCCAGGAGGACTTTACAGTTTCAGTGTAAAACGGCGACTTTTCATAGGATGGACTCATTTTATAATCCATGAAGCTGAAAGCATGTTTTTATGTTTTATTCAAATTTCATATATCAGCAACAGAGAGTGCAAATGCTTTTTTTTTTTTAAATTTTGAATTATGCTGGGGGGGGCGGGGTTAAGAATGATAACATGCATTGTTCTGCAGTTGACACACTTTTTCATGACTGCAATAAAATATATTCCATTGCTGCTGAGTTTTGAGTTTGCTGTTAAATTTGCACATAGAATAGAACAGAATAGAACAGAATAGACCTTTAATTGTCCCACAAGGGGAAATTTGGTTGTAACAGCAGCAAGAAGGACACATATACAAACAAACAGCACACAGAACAGAAACATACACAATTATTTTACATATTTACATCAAGAACAATATTTACCAAAAACAGAGTACTGTACTGTTATTAAATTAAATAAATACAGATAAGAGGCAAACCCTGGTTGTAGTGTGAATCGGTTGATAAAATAGTGCAAGTTACAGCGCTGATGTAAACATCTATGATTGTTGGGAGCAGTTTTGATTGCCTTGAGGCGACTTTTGTTGTGATTTGGCGCTATATAAATGAAACTGAATTTAATTGAATTTACAGTCTGACAGCTGCAGGGAGGAAGGACCTGCAGAAACGCTCCTTCATGCATCGAGGATGCAGCAGTCTGGCACTGAAGGAGCTCTGCAGTTCAGCAGCATTTACATGCATGGGGTGGGAGACTCTGTCCATCAGAGATGTTATTTTGGCCAGAGTCCTTCTGTCTCCCACTGGGTCCAGGGTGCATCCCAGAACAGAGCTGGCCTTCCTAATGAGTTTATCCAACCTCTTCCTCTCAGCTGCTGATAAACTGCTGCTCCAACATACAACAAGTGTTCCTGTAGCTCCTGATAAGCCTGGTTCATGATAACAGGTCAGCTCTTAGCTCTGTCCGCTCACACAAATCACTGCTGTGCTGTGTTATCAGACTTTATCTCTTTTTAATCTACTGTTTCTCCTCAGTAAAGTTTTCCTCGGTTAATTTCATTGTAACTGGGTCCAGTTGTCCCTTAATGGGACGGGTCACTGCAAATATAGCTTCTACATTTTTATTCTGATTGTGACAAACGTGTGAATCTCATGCTACGACCTTTTCGCTCATTGAATCTGAACACACCTTAACACTTAGGGAAGGTTTGGAGCCAGTGTGTTAGACGGGGCCTACCACGGTCATCAAGACACTGAATGATGAGATTTCTTCTGGACTACTGATCTTCATCCCACCTTTATACAGTCCCCATCAAAAGTTTAAGACCACTTACAAAATGGCAAAAAATGATATTTTTCATGGTTGGATCTCAACAAGGTTCCAAGTAGAGCTTCAACATGCAACAAGAAGAAATGGGAGTGAGACAAAACATTTTTTCAATTATTAAAAACAACGCTTAAACTGAAACAGGCTGTTTTACAGCTGATGAAGAGTTTAGGACCACACCTCCAAAAAAACATAAACCCCCTAAAACAGTTCTGCAGCAGTATCTATACATGGCTGTCTGTGTAGGAGGCCCCGGGGCAGACCCAGGACACGCTGGAGAGGTTATATCTCTCGCATGGATGGATGGTTGTGTAGTCTGTGTATGGAGGGAAGTGCTTGGATTGGGGGGTGGAACTGTGTTGTTGATAGTGAATAAAAATGACTGAAAAACAAATCAAGCTGTTGCTATGAAAACGTTAAAACTGTATTTTTCACAGAACTGTACATGAACTATGACAGTGTGTGAAACTCAGACAACCTGGTGATTGTCTGGAACCAGTAACTGTTGGTCTGCAGACTGGAAGACACTGAAGTCTCGAGCTGATAACAGTATTAACCTCCTAAGACCTGAACTCTTCCACGGCAGCATTTTTAATTTCTCTTTGCTATTTGGGCTGTTTGGGACCCGGTTAATGTAAAAACAAAGAATTACCTGATTATTTTTTTTTACCTGATTTTTATTTCTGAGAGAAATGAGATCCACATATGAGGATATTCGCTTTAAATTTCGATAGAACAGAGGTAGTATAATGTCCTCGTAAGTGGACATCACGCCCTTGTAGAGCTAAATTTTGTATTTTGGTCTAGACATCCCAAAATCACATTTTGGGATGTCCACATATGTGGACGCCAGGTCCTAGGAGGTTAAGGCATAACTGGGGACAGTTCCCACAGGCCATTACACATCCTGTTGGCCTGAGCTCGTTCCAGACATTTGACAGAACGTACTAGAGCAAGAGAAGGTCACAGTGATATTGATGCCCCCGGGGTGTGTGACATACTCAGAGCTGGGGTGAATAAGACTTGTAGAAGGAAGAACTTTGAATGCTTGAATAAAATGGTACGACGTAAGTGCCTCTCCTGTCAAGTCACAGTTGATTTACTTTGAGCACATGATCTTTCATGGAAACTCTTTTGTAACAGCAGCTGAAATGATCAGTCATTATTATTATTATTATTATTGGTGTTTTATATTCTTCTGCTTATTCAGAGTGGCGGGGATGCTGGAGCCTGTCCCAGCTCCCTCAGAGCGAGAGGCCGGTTACAGCCTGGACCACAGCATCACACCACAGCCAAGTTTCTGTAGTTTTACAGCAATCTGCACACAGACTGTACTGATGGCCAGGGCCCCGCTACGTGCCTAGCCTTGGATTTCGCCTCCTCATCAGCAGCGAATTGTTAAGTCTTGTTGAACACGTGTGAACTCAGGAGCATGGCTACAGGAACACCGTCAGGGCCAAGCAGCTGCTTGGCCTTCAGCTGCTGATAAATTTGTCCTTTTGCTCCGTGTCATCAGTTAGGGATGATGAAGAGGCAGCGAAAGAGAAAAACATCCCTCAAATCTGAGGATTGTTTTTAATAAAGGCTTTGCCCATAATTTTATTTTTGTTCCCTTGAGGTTGCCAGACTACAGCCTGGTATGTGGATAAAACACTACGTTTTAAACTTTACATTAGTTTAATATTCTATAAAATGTAAAATGTGGCCACAAATATCCCTCCCTGTTCAAGAACAGGCAGAAAAGTGCTAAAGCTGCAGGTTACTGCAGGTCAATGACAATGACTTGGCTTCACTTCAGCCTTTTATTCTATTTTTCTTTATTAGTTGACAGAGTTTGTATTAGCACTGCATTCTGTGGTGTAAGCAGAATCATCTGCAGCTCAACCTGATAAAGACAAAGGAAACTAGAAAAAGTTGCATTTCCTGCGAAAATGCAGTGTGAATGCCTTGTAGTGGAATCTGAAAACAGCAGAAGTAAAACCTTGTGCTGAAAGGAGGTGAATAAACTGAAAATTACAGTTGAAGAAGCAGAATTTTTTGCTGAAAAGAGGTTACAAAGTTGAATTGTGTGCTTAAAGGAAATGTTGCAATGAGCTAAATTTGAACCCAGGCCTCAAGACGGATACTCTTCTCACTGAGCTAAACTGGTTCTCAGGTAATTGAAAAGAGGTGGAAAAGCTGAAAATTCCACTGAAAACAGGAGAAGCTGAAAATTTCTGCTGAAAAGAGGTTTCTGCTTAAAACAGCTAAAAATGTGGGATTTGTGCTGAAAAGGAGTGAAGAAGCAGAAATTTTTGTTGAAAAGAGTTTTAAAAAAAGTGTAACTGTTAACTGAAAAAAAATGTTGCTATAAGTGGGATTTGAACCCGGGCCTCGCGGTCTGAGAACGGCTGCTCATCTCAGTGAGATGGTGGGATGAAGCTCACAGCTCAGCCCGGCAAGCAGAAATAAGCAGTGTTGGGTAAGTTACTTTAAATTAGTAACTTAGTTACATTACTAGTTACTTCTCTAAAAAAGTAACTCAGTTACTTCAAGTTACTCGTTACTTTCAAAGTAACTAGTTACTAGGGAAAGTAACTTTGGTTTTACTCAGAATTCTCTTGCTAATGTGTTGCTTCCGTAACTGGATACCCAGCAAGATTGCCAGTCTTCTAGCTTGCTTACTTGCCACAAGTGCACTGTGCCACCTACCAATAGAAAGGAAAAGATAATGTGCACATTTCCACGAGAGAAATCCCACGCCTGGACCGTCGTTGACCGCCGCCATGATTCTAGCCTCCTTTTTTTATCCAACACAAAAACTGCAGTCGTGGTGCTTTTGATTGTACTCAGAACTTGGAAATTCTGCCTTCTGAATAGGAAGATGTAGGTAACACCAGACTGCAGATGAGCTGCATACAGAGCTGGACTGGGACAAAAAAATCGTCCCGGGCATTTTGACTAGAGACCGGCCCACCATTATAGGAAAAATCATAAAGCCTTTGAATGAAAACAAACACTGTTGTGACAGTGATGTACACTGTTCTGATGGTATATATGTATCAATCTATCAATTGTTTGTTGTAAGACTCAGATAATTATTTTTTTAAAAGCGAGACATTTTAAATGAGAATAATAAAGAAAAGTATTTCCTTGTCCCCCCCCTTTCTCTGTTAATGCCCTACCTGGCCCCCTGGCAACACTTTGCTAGACCCGCCCCTGCACAGTTACCAGCTGTCAGCTACGTAGAAAAGTATCCTGGTGTTATTTGTCTCTCAGAAACAGTTCATAACTTCCCTTCAACTCATTCATGTGACCTAAAAGGTAAACCTGTTTCTCCATCACCTGTTCAGCTCTGATGATTCAGTAAGGACATCTCCTGGTTTCATCTTCATGTTTCCCTCTCACCAGATAACCAAACTGATATCATGACCAGCAGCTTTACAGCTGTGGCTCCAGCAAACATCAGCTGATACTAGAAATTAATATTAAATAAATTCTAACAACAGCTGATCAAGCTTAAACGTGCTGCTGTTGTTTAGCACAACATCCGCTGGTTTCCTCTTTCTGGCGCAAAGTGGGCGATAAACAAACAAGAGAGAAAAGCTGATCAGCTGATCATTGATCAGTTTCGTGATTGAAGTAGAAACGGGAGAGAATGAGAGAAGAAGAGGCAGCTGTGCAGCTCCAGCTTTGTGTCTTTTTCATTGTAGCTGAAGTCCGGGACAAACTGTGTTCCTTTTCAGCTCAATACGAAACGCGAAATATTTTCTTACGGGACGGTTGGCAACTCTAATAATTAACCGTATGAACAAAATAAAGTTCAACATCAGTAACATAGCACCCACCCAGCTGTATAGAAACTCCGTCGTGCTAGCTAGCACACAGTACGAAAATGTCAGCATAACGAAAATAAACTCCACCTAAACTTGGTTTATATCTGACCCAGATAGACTGCAGGTCATAACTTCTTACCTGAAGTTCAGTTCACCTGACACTGACCTCCACCACTTGTTAATGTTATTGAATCTGTGGAAGCTCCGCGATATCCACCACACGAAGTAACGAATAACGAGCCTATCTAAATCCCAGTAACGAGTAACGCGTTCCTGGTTTTGGCATAATAACTAGTTACCGTGCTCGTTACCACAATAATAACGTAGTTACTGTAACGCGTTACTTAATAACGCGTTAGTCCCAACACTGGAAATAAGTCACCACGTTGATAATGTGTTCCATTCATTTCAATGGGCAAAAAAATTTCAAAAACAATTCAATATCTCAAAAAGTATAGAAGTTATGAGCACCAAAAGATATAGCAGAATTTTTTAAAGTTTGAATGGCAAAAATCGGACAAAAACTGAGGGAGTAGTTAAGGGCCACAAAACGTACGGAAGCAACTAGAATAATAAAGAATAAAGAGAAACACACAATGACTGTGGACCAGCTGAGGTCCTTTAACATGTGTAGGGTAACGCTCTGTTGTGGCCAGTGCATCCTCGATGCTGTGACATGCTGGAGCAGCAGGTTGAGGGTCGCAGATGCCAGCACACTCCATGCACTGACCCACAAAGCAGGTAATGCTGTGGGTGTGGAGCCGGACTCTCTAAAGGTGCTGTTGAAGAGCTGGATGTTGTCCACCCACTCCGTGACGTGCTGGCCAGTAACAGGAGCACGCTCAGTGTCATGTTTCTCCTTAATGTAAAACAATGGACTAGGTCATTTTGTACTTTTACTTTTATTAAGGTCTTTGATTTTTTACCTTGATGTTATTGTCATACACGCCTCCCACACATGTACATATAGCCCAGTATGACAGAAGCATGTGTGCTGTTTGATGTGAAGCCAGGGTGACAGCAACTTTAATGAACACAGCATTTTATGTTGGTCAGAAAGTATCCCACAGTGTTTCACTGATGCAGAGACGCACCTCCCTTCAAATGTTGTTTCATTTGAACTAAAAGTCTAACAGTGCCCTGTGATGCTGTCTGCAGACTGTGTAAACACAGCATGTCCTGTCCAGCTCAGCATCAAGCCTCTCCGTTACTTCAACAGGTGTCTCAGCTGGTCCTGCAGGTTTTTCGAGTGCTCCACACTGGAGGACAGAGGAACAGAACCAAGCTTACTGCTGAGAAATGCTCTAAAGCATAAACAGTGCGGTGGTCACACTTACTTCTTCTGAATGGCCTCCTGCCTTAGTCACAGACAGACAGAGACAGAGAGACTTTACAGCAACCAGTTTAAGCAAAAGCCAACAAGTTTCATACATTAAACAGAGGAGTGCTACTTACTGGTACTGTAAATGTGTGGTGATAATGGACATTTTTCTCAGGCTCTGGAAGAGATGAAGAGAGAGAACAAGAGCACACACACAGTTTTGGAACTCAGTGAACACCAAGTGTAAAATTGTTTTTGAGGATTTTCTTTCTCCAATAATGAAGAACGTTTCATGTGATTGTCGAGATTTCCTCTGACCTATCAGAACGGTACTCACATCCTCAGAGTGCAGGATAGCATCCTCCTGAATCACCATGCTTCTTGCTGCTTGACCGAGAAGCTGAAAGAGACATCGCAGCAACACAATCGTTACGATTATTTAATCAGTGCTTCAACTAAATAAACAAACCTTTATCACCATAGTAACATCTGACAACTCTTTATTTTGTCACAGAAAAATCAGGACAGCCGTCTGCAGTTGAAAACCTTAACCACTCATTGACCCTGCGACAGACGGGCAGCACGTCCAGGGTATACAGCCTGTTGCCCTGTGACAGCTGAGCTTTGCTAAAGCCCCCGGCAACCGTGGAAAACTCCACACCCACAGCACATTTAACAGAAAATCCTAAAAACAGGGAAACTCCTTAGGAAAAGGACAGCAGGGTTTTTTCACTAGGGCAAAAGTCTGTTTATTCCACATTACATTGTATTCTGGGATTTCTATCTCAAACTGGGATCAAACTGGGATCAAACTGGGGATCAGGCAAACACTCTAGTATGGAGTGTCAGACGCACTGGGTCAGTGTTAGTGTTGGACCAGAAGAGTCCATGTTTGTTTAATATATTGATATGAAAAATTTGGTTAAAAAAACAAAACAAAATTAAAGCAGACGTCAGCTGTGCAGACCCACACTAACAATCATGACTTACACATTTTTAACAGAGGCCTGGTTTCCCAAGAAAACTTCACTTTTCTGACTTTCAAAAACAGATCTGTTAGGAAGCTTTGTTGAACTGAACTCTTAACTTCACAACGAAACAAGATTCACACGTCCGTGTGTTCGATGAATATCACAAACCTCATTTGCTACTATTATCATGAAGCTGCTTTAAAACAAACCTGCCCAAGTACCTGGAGGAGTTACTGAGATAACTACACTGTGGCAATTTGCACATACAGACCTGCCACTAGAGTCAGGGGATTTCTCCCCACAGTCCAAAGACATGCGTGTGACGTGTAAACACTACATTCACACGGTGCTTTCACATGAGTCATCTGGTTTATGTTCTTTCATTACAGATGTTTCTAGTAACAGAAGCATCACATTTATGTAAATGTCTCTGCAGCTCAAAACTGCCACAAAGCTGCAAACTACCAGCAACAGAAGACTGTATGTGTTCTGTTCATAAAGAAGACCACGAGTGACCGAGTGAAGCATGCAGCCACAGTCTGTGTAGCCTTCATCACTCACACACGGACTCTATTCATTGTCTTTTCTTCCAAGCATTTACAGCTTGTTCTCCCATATGTTCCTTTCTCTTGTTGTTGTATATGTTTCTCCTTTTTGCTATTTATATTAATCAGATCTTATCCCGGTACAGCTGGTGTACATGTACACCAACCAAATGTCAATAAAGCCCAACTGTATTCTATTCTATTAGCCAACTGAGGGAGACAGAGCTGCTGATTCATGTCACAGTGACGTGTTCATCATCCCAGCAACATCCGCTGCTTCCTGCTTTAAATGTTAAACCTCAACTTTCTACATATGTTCCGTTTTTAATCAGCAGGATTTTCAGTACAAACACACACATGCGTTTAAATGAAGTCAGGACACCACGTGTCGAATTTGCCAGAACAACAACTGTCAGCAGTTCACATCTGAAACATCTGGCGCCATGAGACAACTCCAGCTGTCAGAGCAGCTGTCCACTCGTTTTCTGTTTGATTCATAAACGATGATAAGCTACAGTAACGCATATATTATGGCAGCACTCGTCTTTTGGTGGATTTTATTTTCTTTGTCAAATATTGAACATAACAAGCTGAATCCTTCCAGCATACACACTGATCTGTTATACCATAAACGTCCGTTCCTGTAGTGTTTCCGTTTATATGTGCGTTAGCTAACAATGGGCTTTCCATTAGCTAGCGCTCAAAGCAGACGCTAAAATCACTAAACTTGAGTTAAAATCACTCGTGTGGCGATACCTCCTGACTGCGGGATCCTTTTAGCACTTGACGTGTCAACGCGATAACATCCCCGCTGCAGGAGCCCACTTTATCGGATAACAAGCCTTTGACAGACTGGCCGAACCGCGGCTGGGGATCAGCTGAAGCCATGTTTCTATTTTGGCTAGCGATGGTGCGCGGGAAAGGACAAACTACACAGCAACGAGTTCAGTAGATTAGATAGGGCTTCGTTACAGACGCAGTCTGGCTGTGTGCAAAATAAACTCTGTTTCTTTCTCACTTGCATGTAATGCAGTAAAATCATTTTGCGACTCCATTCTGTTCATCTAGTTTATTATTGACACGTTTTCAGATGCGTGACGCTGATTAAAGTTGTGCAACATCCAGATTTAAAATGAAAGACTTTGACACCAGAAAACTGTGGTCACATCATATACTTCCAACTTACTGCAAAGCAAACTAGGAATGCTACAAAGCAACAAATACTCCACCACAAAGTAACTTCGTGCATTCGGCGTTTTCCTCGTGCAAAAATACCACATGCCTTTAATTAGCTAACTGGATCTTCTTTATGATGTACTGCACAGTTACACACGCTTTTGCATGCGTGTACTCGCTCATTAAACTGACGTAATACTCACTCTACTAAGTAACTAAGTCCTTTCACACTGTTTCCTGTGTGTGCCTTTGTCTTGTTTTCTATATATTTCCTTTGTTTGCTATTTATTTATTTTACTTTTTCACTCCTGCACAGTTGGTGTGGAGCACCTGTAATTTCTTTGTACATGTACAAAGTCAATAAATGTCTATTCTATTCTACACTTTTACAGTATATTGTGTAGTTCTAGAAAGACTGAGTGTCATCTTATCTTGTTTGAGTTGTCACAGTCCAAAAGATTCAAGGACTTGGCCTTGAAGTTGCTACATAAAAGCAGCACTCCGCAGTGGTTGGGAGACCTTGAACAGATATTTCCTGGGATGTTTCGGCTCTGTTGAACCAAACGCCTCTGTCACTGATATGGCTTGGTTTTGGTGTCTGTGTGTGTTCATGGCGGTGAGCCTCACTTTGTTAGCACTGCAGTTCAAGTTCAGGATGTCTGCACACGGTTGTAGGGAGCCGCCACACCTCCCTGCACTACCACTGATTGGCAGCCTGCTGAGCCTGCAGAGTGAATTACAACCGCATGTGCTTTTCAAAGAACTGCAGGTAAAATACGGACAAACATACTCGCTGATGATGGGCTCCCACAGTGTGATTGTCATCAACCAGCATGTGCACGCCAAAGAAGTCTTGCTGAAGAAGGGAAAGATGTTTGCAGGAAGACCTAGAACTGTGGGTATAACTCTCTCTTAAATGTCCTGTTCTGTTTGGTTGTTTTTTGGATTGGTTTCCATTCATGTCGTGTTTGTGATGAAGGTAACTACAGATATTCTGACAAGAGATGGGAAGGACATTGCATTTGGAGACTACAGTGCTACGTGGAAGTTCCACAGGAAGATAGTCCATGCAGCCCTGTGCATGTTTGGAGAAGGGTCTGCCTCTATTGAGAAGACCAGTGAGTACAGTTCACTCCTCTAGTATGATACCACTCTGTCATGTGAGACTGCGTATGGCAAGCAGATCAGCAGCAATAAATCACAACAAGCAGACACTCATTTAAACGAACACACGGGGGGACTTTTTGTACTCTTCAAAGCATTTAAGCATAAATTTAAGTTAAAGAGAAATATCTAATCCAATGATCAGTCAGCAGGTGGAAAGTACCTGTTCTTACAAAGTGATTTGTCATGCTACTCTAGTACAATGACAAATAATAAAGAGAAACAATAATGATAAAGTTTTATTTCTATAGAGCCAGCTCACAACAAACGTTTGGCAACAGTAGGAAACTGTGTGTGTGTGTGTGTGTGTGTGTGTGTGTGTGTGTGTAGAGAGAGATATTAAATGCTCCAAATGCAGTAATATCTGTTGTAGTATTTCTAAGTATTATAAATATCTAAGGTAATAAACTTTGTCTTGCCCAGTTTGTGCAGAGGCCCAGTCTCTGTGCTCCATGCTGTCAGAGGCAGCAGGCGTGGGGCTGGCCATGGATCTTGCTCCTGAGCTGACTCGCGCCGTCACCAACGTTATCTGTTCTCTGTGCTTCAACTCGTCCTACTGCCGAGGCGACTCAGAGTTTGAGACAATGCTGCAGTACAGCCAGGGCATTGTGGACACTGTGGCTAAAGACAGCCTGGTGGACATTTTCCCCTGGCTGCAGGTAAGCAGCAAGAACTCAGAGCAGAAACAATCAGACCACAGTGTAAATGTGGGCAGTCAACAGAAAGATAAAGGACGCCTCGTTGTGTTTGCTTAGTGGGATTACTGCCACTCTGTTGTTTCTTAGAATTTATGGTGAAAGAGTGTCTGACCCACACACATTTGCAGTGCATGTTTATAATGATCCTGGCATGATCGAGCTCTAGCAGCACATTTTGAGCGATGAGGAAGAAGGTGACAGTTGGAACGTGATGTTTATAGAGACTGTATCATGCCTATCAGGCTGTTTTTGTCTTTATCACAGATCTTTCCTAATGCAGACCTACGTCTCCTAAAACACTGTGTTTCCATCAGAGACAAACTTCTACAGAAGAAATTTGATGAACACAAGGTAACCCTTTAACCACAGGGCCATTAGTGTTTGAAATTTAAAGGTAGTGTACAGTACAAACTGCTCTTTTTAGTGATGTGTCCCGTACCTTATATCACATACTTGGTTCCTTTAATTTGTACAAATCCATTGGCAACATTTTGAGGCAGAAAAATCACAATGTTGTAGTAGAGCTGTGATCCTGTGCAGCTGTGAGATGGTGGACATTATAATACAAAGACATACTTGACTACAGCGGTCACATTAAGTTGCTTTGCTAAATAAATACAATTCGTTCTGTACACTGTATCCTGTACGCTGACATGTTGCTCCCTCACAGGTGAATTACAACGATCACGTGCAGAGAGACTTGATAGACGCTCTGCTAAGAGCCCAGCGCAGTGCGGAGAACAACAACACATCAGAGATAAGTGCAGAGTCCGTGGGCCTGAGTGACGACCACATTCTCATGACAGTGGGAGACATCTTTGGCGCTGGCGTGGAAACCACTACCACCGTGCTCAAATGGGCCATAACGTACCTCATTCATCACCCAGAGGTAAGGCTCGACCGGCAGCAGTGTTTCCACGAGGTGCGTGGCGTGGCTTTAAAAGATTTCTGATAAAAATGAGCAATCAAAAGACGCTTCTCCTCCTCTCTGTGTGATGGGCAGATGGAAAGCAGTTGTCACACATTCATACATTCGTGCTGTAGTCTAAACATGTTTAAAACTCTGAATCTAATTAAAAACACATAACTGCTTAGTCAGCCTTGAGTTAAGTTTAAGCATCTTTTTACAAACTATACCTGCAACATCATCAACACACACAAAGTCATTAATAAACTCAGTTGTTGTCAAACTGCCATGAAAACCACAGCTGAAATGAATCATGCAGGTTCCACGTGGCTGCAGCTGGAGGGCAGATCAGTTTATCCTTGGGCAGGTTACTCACCTGCCCGGAGTGTGAATGTGAAAGCACTTACACATATAAAAGCTAAGCTAAGCTAAGAAATATGTGTGAATCCTGCGTCTGTGAAGATCTTGAAGAGCATCTCCGATGCACAATGACACTACTGGTTGATGTTTAGGTGCAAAGACGTATCCAGGATGAGCTGGACAGGACGGTGGGTGACAGCCGCTCTCCTAAACTCACCGACAGAGGCAGGCTGCCCTATCTGGAGGCCACCATTAGGGAATTAGTACGGATTCGCCCCGTGGCACCTCTGCTCATCCCCCACGTGGCTCTCTGTGACACCAGGTACAGTGATGCTCACTGAGTTCAACCGTCTTTCACCCTTCACGAACATCTCACCCATTTAATAAAGCCATGTTCACACACAGCAAAGCTGACTGCGTCAATCTATTAAAATGACACAATTCTGTGAAAAGTGACCAGGCTGTTTATTAGGACATGAAGCTTACTGCTCTGTACTGACAAATAGGACTGATCTGGAATACTCTGTTTCTGAATGAAGTCTTAAAAATACATTTACCTAATGCACCAATACCATTGTCAATTCCATGAGTAAACTGTGAGCTCTTGTCTCTGTAGCATTGGAGATTTCACAGTGAGGAAGGGAACTCGAGTCATTATCAACCTGTGGGCTCTGCACCATGATGAGAAGGAGTGGAAGAACCCAGAGCGCTTTGACCCTGGTAAGAGCAAACATCTGTCCACACTTTAATATCCAGTTATGGAAACTGATTTTATTCTCTGAGGCTGTTTGGTTTTTTCCCTCAGTCAAGGAGGATTAATGGTGATAGAAAGGCATACACTGTCTCTGGCTCCTATCATTGTTATGGCTTTTGGCATTTGGCTACTTAAGTTAATACACAATAACAGTGACATCAGGGTGCTTTGAATTGTACGGTAAAGACCCTACAAACACCCTGTTTTTGATCGTTTTTGGGACTGAAAAGTCACCTGGATGAGTGACGAAACATTTCTCCCACTAAAAAAACGTCCACGTCCAGATGAATAGAATCAACCTTTGGGGATTTACTTACCTGGATCATTGAGCATCAAGACGATAGTTTTTGGACTTTCAAATTCTCCAAGGAATCTGAAAGTCCAAGGAGGAAGGACTCTAATAGCAGCAAGTCAGTGTCTCACCAGGAAAACCTCACCTTATGGGGATATCTGGAGTCTTGTTCCTGTTTGATTCACCGCCACCACTTTAAGATCGAGACAAATACATGAAATTCTGAACCAAAATATCTATACAGGATGGATCTGACAGTTCTTTTAGTTTAGCTTCTGTGACCATCACAGCTGGTGAACTTAAACCTGTTGTTATTGCTCTGCAGGCCGGTTCTTGAATAGTGAAGGCACAGGACTGACGATCCCATCACCCAGCTACCTGCCCTTTGGTGCTGGGCTGAGAGTATGTCTCGGTGAGGCCTTGGCCAAGATGGAGCTCTTTCTCTTCCTGTCCTGGATCCTGCAGCGCTTCACTCTGTCTGTCCCACCAGGCCATGGTCTGCCCAGTCTGGAAGGAAAGTTTGGAGTGGTCCTGCAGCCAGCCAAGTACAAGGTGAATGCCACAATCAGACCAGACTGGGCAAGACATAAGTGCCAGGCAGAATAGTCCTATGGCTGTGAATACGTATGCACCATCAAGAAGGAAAGCAAGCTTGCAGCAGTGCACTGGACTTTTTTATGTGACATGAAATCTTATTTTTCTTAATGTAACACAGTCTCCTGTAACAGTGCCAAACAGTCTCTTTATTTTTCTACTGTGAGGAGAACATATCGGCCAGTGTCACTGACTCTGATATACTGACATCAGGAGGCAGGATGCTTTCTCATTTTCAAATGTACAAGGTTACGTCTGTGATGACTACATTCTAAGATCATATGACACAAAACCATTTTTGGCCATGTTCACCACACAGTTCTGTATTTTTCTTCTCTTTAATTTCGAGTTATTCCATGTGAATAATTTAATAAGTCCATTCACAGGATGTACACCCAAAATGTACTGCAAAAACTAAACCACAACACAAAGATGTAACCAGGTAATCTCAAAATGTAACGACTTTATTTTGATCCTGAGAACACAAATAAAGGTTTACACTGTAAAAATGTACTGCAGTGAAAGGAAAAGGATGTAAATTATGTTTACTCAATATAGTAAATATACTTGCATATACATATAAGTAGGAGA
This sequence comes from Pelmatolapia mariae, assembly GCF_036321145.2. Classification (NCBI taxonomy): domain Eukaryota; kingdom Metazoa; phylum Chordata; class Actinopteri; order Cichliformes; family Cichlidae; genus Pelmatolapia; species Pelmatolapia mariae. The sequence goes on from NC_086238.1 coordinate 36,219,883, forward strand.
ACTCTAAACTGCTTAAGGACAAGGATGTATACATAAAGTGCAAAACGTACAGCGGGTATATCCAGACCCGGCTCACAGGAAGCTGTAACAGCAGTTTGTCTCCTGTTGCTCCTGCTTTTCTTTTAATTTGGTGTTGAGTCATAAACGAATCATCGTCCTGCATCTGCACCCTTCATCAGTGTGACTTTGACTGCAATCACACCTGCAGTGTCACATTAAACGTTCCCATTTTATCCTTCTCACCTGACTACTGTACATTGTTGCTCTGTCCATTAAGGGCCATTCTGTTTCATTTAAAGAGCAAATATTGGGCACATATGGAAACGTATGCTCTAAAACTACCTCTTTCTATGTTTTTATGTCTCATACATGTAACTGCAAAAGCACAAAATTTAATATGAGTATTTTGTGAAGTATTTTACTTCACAAAATACTTCAATATGGCATCACCAGGTTTTCACCCAGCAAGAATCAGATATTGTATTTAAACTTTGGGCTTCAGGATTTATATCATACAAACTCTGGTGTCATGTTTCTTGAAGAACTGAATCATAAATGTGATGCAAATATAAAAATGTCTTTTTCTGGGAAGTTTCTTATAAAACATTTAACATGATAAACTTAAACCCTGAGAAACAGCCAATGAAATGACGGCAAAGAGCCTCAGATCTGTTTACATCCTCTTCACATTTCAGTCAAAATGTATGAAAAACTGAAATCAGCATTTGTTTGGCTCATATTTAGGCCATAAATGCACAGCCCGAATTAATATCCCATAACAATTAGAGTGCAAACACATGTAGCTCCTGACAAAAGCACGGAGGCTAAGAGAGCACCAAACTAAACGTTCTGGGGTCAGAATGAGGTGTAAGAAGATTGTTTCTAAAGCCTCGTTAGACTTACAGCTAACATCACTCAACCTGCATTACTGTCTTTGAAATGCCAAAACTGTAACAGCAATGTTTTGTTCATTTAAAAAAAACCACATCACAGATCAAACGTTATGTAGTGAAGAAATGAGAACAGATAATATATGATACGTAAAAACAGAAAAACAAACAAAATTCAGAAACTTGGGGAATCCTTTATGAGCTGTGTGAAAAACACTGATGTGCCAGACTGTCACGATGATAGCTGTAGTAAAGATGCTTTCTTTTGTCGTTGTCTTTCTGTAAAACTGACATGTGACTGTAAGTAATGTGTACAGTGAGATGCATGCCAATCCATATCTTTGTTTTGCTGCTTTTTTGCTTATATTTGGCAAAAGAATAAAAACATGAAAATTGCCTGTTTGTGCTGTTTTTGTGTGTGGCAGACAAACCAAATCCTTATCAGCTGTATGGAAATGTATGTTTGAATGTATAAATGTGTGCACATGTTATCAAGACAGTATAGAGGAAGTGCTGAGCTCACGCTGCCAGCAGACTGCTGTACTCAGTGTCGATCACTAACAAAACCATCTAAATGTCAAACTTTAAACCTTGTGGTTTTTAGTGTAATAGATAGAAATAGGCTCTTGTACGGCTGTGTGTGTCTGTTTATCTTGTGAGCGTGCCTTGTAAGCAGATGAGTGGGTGTGTCTTGTACGTTGGTGTTTTGGGCGGGTCCTGTACTGTGTGTCTGTGCCTCCTAGGTGTGCGTTGTGGGCGGGTCTTGTACAGCTCTGTATGTTAATGTGTCTTTTGGGCGTGCCTTGTAGGCGGGGCTTCTGTGTGCCTTGTGGGCGGGTGTTATACAGCTGTATGCGTTTGGTCATTACAGATGTCTTATTCCCCAAAGTACCCAGACTGTTGCTTATAGTTTTATATTCTGTGTTGGGTTTCATCACACGCTCTTCTAAGATTTTCTGACACCAGCAGCACAGACACTTCTTGTCCTAATGTAGCTAACACCAGCTCTGCCCTACACGGCTAGTACACCTCAGAGCATCTGTTGGTTGCCCAATAGAAAGCCTCCATTTTGATGTAAAATAGGTCTAAATATTCCCAACTGATCATTCAGGTTAATCTTCAGTACTAACAGATCCTGTTCTGCCTTCACACAGGCTGTTAAAGTGGGCAGAAAGAGGACAGCTCCCTATTCCACAGTTTGCCAGTAATACAAGACCCGACCACAGCATTTAGCTGCCTGTTATTAGGCTGTAATATTAGAACAGATTCAGTTCATGTGAGCAATTTCAAAGATTGTTGCTAGGCACCTCAAAATCAAAAGATGACAACTATAACAGGAAGTAAAGTGTGATGTTTGTTCATGGACAAACTGGTAATTCCAAGCATTCAGTGCCATTTGAGTCCTCATGACAGAACCGAGTATATTTTGTATAAAAGTGGGCCATTGCTCATGTCTAAAAGCTCGTCCCACACTATTCCCCCTACAACGTAATCATATGTATCCAAAATGATTTACTTTTACAACAATCACTGATTTTTTAGTACAAGTAAAGTTAATAAGCCATGTTCCCAATCATCTTTGTTCAAATCCTTTGGCAAGAAATGTCTCGTCATGACTTTAATCATTTTATTAAAAAGATTGATCGTTTTAAATAAAATTTCTAAAATGAATATGAAACTTTTCCAACCTTTAGGGGAATATAACTTCATTGAACATTAAGGATGACTGGGGCATAAAGTCTCTAATGAATGTAAATAAAACCTTTGCTCCGTCTGCGTGTACACGTTGATCAGGTGACTCTGAACCTTCGTTGTGCTCTTCTGTTTTCTGTCTTGTAGTTTAACGTCTGTACGCTTCGTTCTGGTAGAGATCTCTTCTTGTTAGCAGGACGTTCTTCCCTCTCACTGTTGCCTCTCCCTCTCTCTAGTATCCTACAGCATTCATTTATCAACAGTCTTCTGTAATTAAGGGCTGCAGTATTCATCTTACAATGTAAATCACACTGGAAAAACTACGGTTATGAAGTGAATTTTATTCAAATCAAACAGTGTGTGCCACATTCACCCATGTCCAAACTTGACATGACAAATACGTTAAAATCTCAAACTAAAATAAACTGTGAGACAATGAGTTGATACTGTTACGAAAATATAAACTAATCCTGATGCAGATGTTCCTCTGGATCCAGATATCATTTCATACATGGTGCTGTTACAATAACAAAATAAAAACAAACGCATAAATAATTAAAAATACATTTAAAAAAAGATTTCACTTATTTTTTATTTTGAAAAACAAACGGCATTTGATGCTCCAAACAAACTAACTTTATTGTTTACGTTTATTGTTCATGAATGTAACATACATGATACAATGTAACATGACAGCCTGGTATTTAGAATGATGTGACATCTTAAAATGAAACCGATGTGCGTCAATAACGTAACATCGAAAATAATTCTGTGTTTTTTTAGGTTATGGTCAAACATAATATGACAATACTAAAATCTTAATGAGGCAAACACAAATGAACTAAAAAATAAAATACAATAAAGTAAATGTGAAATCTACACAACAACAAAATGAATTTAAACAGCATCCTGAAAAATAAACCATTATTAGATGACGTTAAATGGTTCAGTGGAAAAGTGTGAAGCTATCATGAAACAAAAAACAAACACAACCCAGTGGCTAGCAGATATGCAGCTCAGTCATTATCCTCATCATACATAATAAAACAGCACCACAAACACATTTTGAGTAACAAATGTGACCCAGTAGCTTTAACATAACCTTGCTAAAAGACAAAGATGCAGGTAAACAAAGAAAACCTTCTTGGCCAAGGAAAAAAATCCAAACATACAAAGAAAAATAGAAACAGACGGGAAAGTGAAGCTAAGTATATCTGTGTAGCTTAAGTTGCAACAGGTGCTTCATGCTAACATTTCCAACTATCCCAAATTAAGCTGCAACACCTACCTCAACAGGAAGCGTGTATGACTTTTCATATCTGTTATAATTAATCTGTTAACAGCTTGGTTTGATTTTTATCACTTAATTCTTAGTAGCATCTCTCCATGCTGATAGTTTTGGTGTATTTTGTCCTGATTTGCAGATCTTCAGAACATTCCCTCAACTCTGCCCCCCCTCACCATATCAGACAGCCCGGTGTCGACTGTGGAGATCTTCAAGTTCCTGGGTACCACCATCTCCCAGGACCTGAAGTGGGAGACCAACATCAACTCCATCCTCACAAAGACCCAGCTGAGGATGTACTTCCTGAGACAACTGGGGAAGTACAGTCTTCCACAGGAGCTGCTGATCCAGTTCTACCCTGCAGTCATTGAGTCTGTCCTGTGCAGCCTGGTATGGTGCAGCCACTAAACAGGACAGGAGCAGACTGCAGCGGACTGTACGGGCAGCAGAGAAGATCATCGGCACCCCCCCTGCCCTCCATCCTGCACCTGTACCGCTCAAGAACCAGGAAACGTGCAGGGAAAATCATCACAGACCCCTCACACCCTGGACACAGACTCTTTGACCTGCTGCCGTCTGGCAGACGGTACAGAAGCCTGCAGACCAGGACCCCCCGACACAGGAACAGTTTCTCTCCCCTCACCATCTCCCTCCTAAACAGCTGACCTGTCACACTGCTCCCACTGCCAGACTGCAACTGCACCTAATGCACATTCTGTAGTATTCATTGTGTTGTTTACATATTGTTGTGATTTACATTGCTGTGATTGAGAGCCAAATTCCTTGTATGTGTCTGCGCATATACATGGCCAATAAACGCGATTCTGATTACAGAGGAAAAAAATCCCATGCATTGATCTCCAGTGTATTAAAACCGGTAGCTTTAACATAACAATTATCTGCAGACTGATAACACTAGACAAGAGTTACTTTAGCTTATTATGTTGGAGTTTGATCTCATTTTCTGGTGACTGAATGCAGATCTGATAATAATGAGGAACAATGGAGACCGTGCCTGCAGGAGCAGCTGTTAATGGAGAACTGGCAGCGAGCACATGGATTTAACATTTATTGAATTTTCTTTATTCCTTATTATTTGAATAGTGTGGAACATGTGTACACTGTGCTTACAAACCTTAATCAGTACAGTTTACAATAACTAAACAATATTTTGTATCAGATTCTAAATTTCTCTGCAGTTCCAGCAAAGTTCCAACATCATCACATGCTCAACCAGTGATTATACTGGAAGTACTCACATCTTGCTGGTTGGCTCCTCAGTAAAACATGGGGTGGACAAAATGCTCATTTCTTAACATTATAGAGGATGTTAATTAAAAAGCTCACTGATGTTGGTGGGGAGTGAAGGCCGGGCCGTGTGGTCCCATCCAATGAAATTGTCAAAAAGGTTCACGCTGGGTTTGATAGAAAGATGTTAAAATGCACAGCGCATCCCAGTTTGTTGTGTATAATGGCTGCATAGCTGCAGAGCAGCCCGTGCTGACCCCTGTCTGTTGCTTAAATCACCAATAATGAGCACATGAGCATCAGAACTAGACCGTGGAACAATGGGAAGTGTCCCGGTCTGATGAATGATCTGGCAGGGTGCTTGTGCATGACTTCCCTGGGGAATACCAGGCACCAGGATGCCCTATGGGAAAAAGGCAAGCCGGCAGAGCCAGTGCCAGTTTGCTACTGGGAAACCTTGGGTTCTGTCCATGAGGATGTTATTCTGACACATACCATGTACCTGAGCACTGTTGCAGACTGGGTCACGGTTTCAGGACAGGTGGCAGGCTCGGTACTGAGGCGTCTATCCTTCATTCACCAATTTGTTGTGTTTGTATCAAACACCGGAGACGATGGCTCCTTTATCAGAACTTTATTTTAAGCAAAACTGCTCACATCTCACTCTTACAGTTCTTTCTTTTTCTCCACTGTGATAGACGCACATAAAACTAAAAATACACACCATTATCGGAGGATAAGGTTCACTGCTCACCAAAACCACAGATTAAACTGATAAACGGTGAAGGACGAGTCAGGTTTGGGGTTCCCTCGGACTTTAGACCCCACGCAGTCACTCGGTGAACGATTAAATCAAAACTGTATCGAGCAAATTGAGAAAATCAGAGCAGCAGACATGACCTGAGGCTCGAGTGAGGCTGTGACAATGTGCTAAAGAGCATGAGGAGAAGAAACAGAAAATGCTGCGATGTGTCCTAAAGGGACCCATCGAGCACGAAACCCTTTCAGTTGGTTTGTCTGTAACTGTGATTTTGATCAAGATGAGAACTATTAATACCAACACTTCACCGAGTTCTTCTGATTCCTCAGAGGCCTCCGATGGCAGACAAAGCACTGCTCATAGACCATTTAACACTTTATTTCTCTTTCACATTACTTCTAGCAGGGAGATGCGTCCTGCGTTGCCGCGGATCTCAAAATGGTGACGGGCACCTGAGAGTTTTATTACCGGGCACCCTATTCTAGTCTAAACAACAGCATTTCAGTAAGTTTCCACTGCAAGATGCTTCCCTCTTATCTCCTGCTCTACAGGCAAACATGGGCGAGAGTCTACGACTGAAGGACACCTATTCTAATGCCTTTATTATTCAGGGCTGTGTCCACTTAACACTACTTCTATATGATTATGTGGCAGTTTGGATTAATATGAGATTAATATAAGGCACAGTAATAAAGCACTTCAGGTAAGATCATTCCAACAGAACACAATCAAGAATAAATGGAGTAATAATGAAGAGATCCTGGCATTTTAAAGGCTTCACAGATGGTTTCTTACTATATTAGCTAATAACATAAAAAATACCGTGTTGTATTTGAATGATCCTTACTTTGAAGACACCATCATAACAGTTTGTTGTTTCTTTGACTGTTCACTTGGTGTTGGATGTATAAATGATGCCCACAAAAAGTAAATGTTTGATATATTCACAGCTGTTCGTTTCATTTAAGGTGAAAACAACAATAATCCTCATCTATGCTAACACAATATTCACGTGTCATGCTCACATTTCCACTGGACCCATGTAACTTTTGAACTACGACCCACAGTAACAGGTTCAGTTTCTGCAGTGCATAGATGGTCAAAGCTTCTGGGTTTGACTACGTAAAGAATGCAGCTATCCTGGTATGGAAACAGCTGTGTCAAGGATAAAAAAAGCTCTTCAGAGAGTGATCCGTATGGCAGAACGCTGCTGCAGGACTGCTCTCCCGTCCCTACAGGACATTTACGTCAGGAGATGCTGGACTAGAGCAACTCAGATTTTGAAGGACCCGTCCCATCCCAGCAACGAACTGTTCCAGCTTCTGAAATCAGGCAGAAGGTTCTCCACCATCCGAACAAGAACAGAGAGGCTCAAGAGGAGTTTTTATCCTCAGGCCATTCGTGTGTTGAATCAGCCCCCCCCCATCATCCTTAAGTGACTGAGACAGGACTCGTTACCTCATCCTCATATCATCCTGATCCTTCTGGCCTCGCTACAGCACAAGACACTTTAACACCCTCCTCACACAGTGTACACAAGCTGTAAATTTCCAGATTGTTTTATTTTATTTTATTTCTATTTCTATAATGTACATAACTCACCCACTTGCTGCACATAATGTCCTCCTTGTATATACTCATTCACTGTATATAAAGTTCTGTCTGTCTCTCTTTTTTCTTTGCACAGTGGAGGAGCGTATCAGGTCACGTTTCACTGCGTGTTACACCTGTATAACCATGCACAGGACAAATAAAGAATCTTGAATCTTGAATTAGCCTAAACCTGCATTCTTTACGATGGCCAGCAGGGGGAGACTCCACTGCTGCACACAGGCGTATGGTTGCAAAGATCACTGATCTTTCCTGACGAGCTCATGAGCTGAAGAATTCAGAGCTCACGTTTCTGTCAGAAAGGAAAATAAAAAGTATGCTAATGTGGCTAACACTTATCACAAGTTGTTAGCTCATAAATTTAGTCTGTGCTGTCATACATTTGATTTCAGAAAGCTTGTGACAGTAAACCGCTCTGCATCCCCAGAGGCTGCGTCCGTCTTCTACATCATTTTCTTTTATTAGAAAGGGACAGCCTTTTAACTACATTCATTTACTCTCCATATATTCACAGTCAGTGTTTCTTTGCTGAGGCAGGCGAGTGGTGCTCACTGCATAGCCAAACGTCTCTGTGCTCAGTGTTAGGGTCGGACTGGACAGCCCAGAAAATGAAGCCTGTGTTAGCTTGAACTAACCTGAAAGTGCTGGTACAGACAGTGAAACGTGCAGTGTCAGGAGAATCCTTTGAAAATAATCTGAACATCCTTTTATAAGACAGTTTTCATGCACCTCTGTGTTTGCATTAAACATTCAATTAATGCACTGTGAACCCTTTTACTATTATGACCTTTGTATTTAGACGTAGCAGCGTCTTATAGTCTAAATAAACTTTTCTGTTGCCCTTCATTTAGTTTCCATAGATGTGACACTGGAGCCTCTGTAATCTGTTACAATATTCAGTGCAACAGCACAAAACCAGGTATTCAAACCAGAGTACTCATATTTCAACTGAAGAGTTCAAAAAGCAGACTTGGTACTCAAACCGTGACAAAATAAAAATCTGAATATTCTTCAGAGGTAAAAATCAAGCAGCAAACAAACATAAATAACAAACACAAGACTGCAAATACACGAATGAACAAACAAACAAACTGTTCCTGAAGAGGCTGAAACCTGCTCACGTACAAACCAGTACTGGAAACATTTCATGTCTGCATTTTGAAAATGATCTCCAAAATCACCACCAACAAAAAAACTAATGTCAAATCTTTTTGTACCAAGTTGCACACATGTTCCTGACACATGACTAACAACAAGGTAAATATTTGTGTAACTCTAAATCCTAAATGATGGAGAGGTGACTGGCACCACACAGCATCTACACACAAACACTGTTCACATAGTCTGTTATCATCTGTTACCATCACAGCAAAGACACTCAGTGGTCCGACACACGTGATGCACAAACCCGCTTCATTGTCTAAACACACGTATTACACTTTAATCTCCAAGTTCAAACAATAATGTCAGATTTGGACTATAACACCTGTCTCTCTCCAACAGTTTGTATCTGATATGGTTTGACGTACAGAGGGCTGACATTTATATTTACAAGCAGCATAAAGTCTGTCCTGTAACAGGATCAGTAGACTGAAGGACGCTGTGCTTCCAAAGATCTTCTCATGTTTGCTGCTCTGCAGAAATCTGATCTAACATGTTGGAACAAAACATCCCAAACTGTGTGTTTCATCATCATCGAACTGTTCAATGAGCACTGTTAATGGTGATACTGTGATCCTGGAAAAGACCGATCCATTAAGTTACAAATGTTTTATTACAGGTTAAAGGTCATCACTCAGGACAGCTGTGTATGGATAAACTGTTGACAAACAGGCAAAAATAATGGAGTTTTTTCCCATTACATTAGAAGCCATTAAATCTTATCTCAGCGTGTTACTGAATGTATATTGTACCAGGCTCCCTGAACACTCCCAACATTGAAACACTGGGTGCAGGTACTTTGGGATGTACCACTCACCCAGGGAGTCCCACCTGGCTTCACAGCAGGACAACAACGACAATATTCCAGCAAACAGTTCCCAACCTGATCATCTAAAAGCAGGGGTCGCAGTCGTGCTGCGAGCAAGGAGCTGGACCTACACAGGATTCAGCAGACGGCTGTAAAGTCTATTTAATGGTCCGTTTCTCTGTAGATAATTTGAATAAACTGGGGTTGCTCTTTAAGTGGGACCACAAAAACATTAGAACCTTTTCTCTTTTTTAATGTGCTTACTGTTTTTATTTTACTCCAATGGGCCGACTGTTCAAATGTTCAGCTCAGTTTTCTCCAAACAAACCACAGTAATGTTACAGGTTCCCATAACTTCTAACAAAACACTCTTATCACAATCACATGGAAAATCAGAAAGAACAGGAAACAAGCGAATGATCGAAGTGTAAATGACCACGTGACCTTCTGTGGACAGTACCCTCTGACCTCCTCTACGTTCACCTGTGGGTCAAACAGGACTTCCACATGAATATATGCTGGAGAGGGACTGCCATCTATTGGTTAAACTAGGTCATTACAATATTGTTATTTGTGTCAATGGCAGCTCAACTTTGTCAATTCACCTCATTACCCAGCCAGGCTGCAGACACATGCCTGAGCCATGTCAGTGGTTTCAAACAGTTTCCAAAAGTAAATCATTTTGTCCTCGTCAGTCTCAGCAGATCATCATAAAAACATTTCTCATGGTAAGAGTTGAAACACAGACAGCAGTAAAGTGGAAGGTCCACTGTTATCCAGGCTGAATGTTTCCAACCACCATCAGTCAGACGAGTGCAAATATTCACTGGGTTAAATAAAAGGAGCCATCAAAGGTGAACATGTGATCATAATGTTAAACTGTGATGGTCTCTGCAGCTCGCTCCTCTTATCTGCAGCGAAGCCTTCACTGAAATGGATGAGCTACAAATATAGCTCGACAAATATTCCAGCTTACAATATTTTAGCACATATGTGATAATAATTCTCACAAGGCGCACATGTCAGGCACACACACATTATGAAATCATACAAACGTATGGCAGTCTCCCATCGTGCGTTATGTTTTTGAACATTTCATCTCGCCTCCACTTTCTGTAACAGTCTTTACTCAGGTGTTAGTCTGTCATCAGTCAGCAAATGCAGCTGGTCCAAAACGCCGCAGGAGAGCGTGACCACGTATCTCCCACACTGGCATCATTACACTGGCTGCCAGTTAGTTTTCAAATTCATTTTAAGATTTTATTATTTGTTTTTAAGGCGTTGCACGGGTTAGCACCCTCACACCTTTCTGATCTTTTAAATTGATACAAGATCACTGAGGTCTGCGGATCAAATGCTCCTGGCTGCTGAGGTCCAGATTAAAGCACAGAGGAGATCGAGCCTTTGCTCTGACTGCTCCTGGAACAATCAGGACCTCCCCAACACGGGACACTTTCAAACCCGTCTGAAAACACACTTTTATTCCTTGGCTTTTAAATCAGAATGAGTTTGTATTACTTTATCTTATTCTCACTCAAATCTTCTAATTTTATGATTCTTTTTCTTAACTTTTAGGAAGTCTCAAGAAGTCTCATCTCTTTTGAATACAAGCGCGCTCATCCACACGGTGTCCACGTGGGTGTCCACACGGGCGTCCACACGGGCGTCCACACGGGTGTTCACTGTTCATAGACACAAACTACACCTGTCTTGGCTGCTGCCTCAAAGCGCACTGTGCGCTGTCGGTGCAGTGTGCTGCACAACAACATTCAATATTTAGTATTTACTGTAATGTACACTTAGCTGGATTAATACGATGGTCATGTGTTTATCATGTTGTTCTCTTTTTTTCTCTAAACAGGTGATCCCTTTCTCACTGTCCCTCTTCCCCTGTTTTTCTTTCCCTCCCTCTCTTTCTCCCAGCCATGTCTGTCCCGTCTGTAACAGCTGAAAATCAAATCAAATAAATAACAACCACAAAGGTCGATGAAATGGACCAATACGGCGAGGCCGTGATGATCCACTTGGTAAAGTAAATCCACTGGGTATCTTTGTTGACCTTCAGACATCAATTCTGACGCCTAAAGAACCAAACGGGACAAAAAACACTTTTATCACGTCTCCCTGTGTTGATCTTAATTGTGCAGCACCTTTGTCAACATTCGTTGTTTTAAATGTGCTATAAAAATACATTTGACTTTGACTATGATGGCAGAGCTTACAGCAGAATACGTGTGTAATATTTAACAGATGTCTGATCTGTTCCAGCGACTCATCACAGAACTTTGGTTTTTGCTGCTGTTACAGGGACAAAGTGCCTGAAACCCTGGAGAGAAACACTTGTGAAGTAAAAACATCTGTTTGTGCATCCATCAATGCAGCCTCTTCTGCTAATTCAACTCACACTTGTTGCCAGATAGTGTGAGAAATGAAGAAGATTCATCAAACTGCAAAGAATTTTGGAAGGCCACCAGAGTCAGGACATGCAGATAAATCGGTATTTAAAGGAAAAAGCTGAAAACCGTCTAATAAACAGGCTGCAGAAAACCTTCCTAGCTGTGTGTTGGTGCAACCAAACAAAATTTGAAATCACAGACAGTGTATCCTCTGGTGCACCGTGCATGCAAGACTTATAAAAGCACCATTAATCCTGAATGGAGGTTTTGCAGCAACATGTGCTGGACTGCTGTCATCTTTTTCAGGTCATTTCAGCAAGACACCAGCCCACAGTCCAACAACACAGCTCTGCATAGCCAGGCCTCCTGGTTAAAAGCCAGGTTACAGAGCAGCGGTGGATAACTCGGCCTTTCAGCTTCACGTGGAAACAGGAAACACCTGCACACGCGTGTGCTCCAGTCAGAAACACTGTCAGAGGAACATGCAATAGACAGTGTTGGGAAGGTTACTTTTAAAATGTATTCCATTACAGAATACTGAATACATGCCCCAAAATGTATTCTGTAACGTATTCCGTTACGTTACTCAATGAGAGTAACGTATTCTGAATACTTTGGATTACTTAATATATTATCATGTTGTTTACAACTACATGAATGTACTATTGCTGTGATTTATTACTGTTACTGAAGGTCCGCGGCTCCGAACCGTAGTAAAGGGACCTCTGACTAATACGGCGGGTTCCGTGTCGGGCTCGTAGCTGAAAACTAGCTTTACTTTGTTGTCTGGGTCAAGTTTGTTGCGAGAGACAGAGAGAGGCGTTGAAAGGCTGCTCCAACGGAACTAATTGTTTCCGGAGGAAAACACGAACACAGTGTACAGTCGAGTCTTAATAGCTTACTTACAGCTGGGCTCGTCAGGCACTCTTCTTGGCTGCAGTGGTTATTATTATATTTACATGCTTCCAGCTCCCGTTTTTGCTCCGTGACAGCTCGGACTTTTCCTTTCTCTCCCTCCCGCGCTCACAGACACATAACGGGTATGGTAGTCCATTCTCCCTGCAGCACGGACTACACTGCCCATGAGGCTACATTCTTTAGGGCTATGCCTGTAGCATTCTGCCTATTAGCTTAGCACAACAACAACAACAAAAAGGCGCTCTCTCACCCAGGAAACATACAGAGAGAGAGCGTCACCCTGTAACCATGGCAACCGTAACGCTGTCGCCTGGAACAACAGAGCGTAGCTGTCAAACAAACCCAAACAGTCCTGACCCGCGACAATATGAAACAGGAAAGTACCGCCGTGTAATCCATTTATTTCAACAAAGTAACTGTATTCTGAATACCACCTTTTTAAACGGTAACTGTAACGGAATACAGTTACTCATATTTTGTATTCTAAATACGTAACGGCGGTACATGTATTCCGTTACTCCCCAACACTGGCAATAGAGGAAAGTACAAAGAAGGCAATGTTGTAAAAACCTTGTGAATTATTATTTTTATTTAGTGTGCTCCCAGGAGGAATATGTTTATTCTGAAAATCCTCCAGCACGTTCAAACGCAGATACATCTTAAAATCTCGACATTCATGTCTGACATCGTCCAGCTGAGTCTGTGGATGTGGACATTACATCATGTGTCATTTTACTCACCGACGACTTTAAACTGAACATAACTCTGTTGTGTTCAGGTTGCTATGGTGACCTAATGACAGCCACGTTCAACAGTTCGTTGAAGCTCAGCATCGGCTGCTCACGACGCTCCTCTGCTCACAGGTCGGACCTGCTCAAAGACTTCATCAGCTGTCAAACTAAACCTGACAAAAGTGCAGCAGTCTGTCCAGGAAGCAACAGGAACATTGTGCTGCGGCTGTGTTACATGCAGAGGCGATGAAACACAGACGTGTCCAAAAGCTGCAGAAACACGTTGGCTGCATCAGGTTCAACAGAGCGGCCGTCAAACTCGCACCTTATAGAGCGCTTTTCTAAACTTGCCTCATTCACACAAACAAGCACTTTCCTTCTGTGTAAGTGCTTTCTCTCTGACACTGACACAGATGGATGCATCAGGGAGCAACGGGGGTTAGTCCCTTGCCCAAGGGTATTTGGCATGCAGACTGGAGCAGACGGGGATCGAACCACCAACCTTCCAGTTAGTGGGTGACCTGCTCTGCCAGGAGGGACACAGGGTGGCTGTGCTGAGCAGATAAGCAGCAGATCAGCACTCAGTGGCTTTCCAGCAGCTTACTACAGAATCGTGTCCAAGCAAAGGTTTGTTACCTGAACTCTGCAGGGTCTGTTCACTGGGCTGAGATCTAACCTGCAGCAGCAGCCAGTCAGAGGCCTGACCTTTCTGAGGGTTTGACATCAGCAGTATGTGTCATATTCACAGGTCCAGGAAGGCAGCCCTTCATGTGATCCTTATTGCAGCTGTGAAGTGAAGCTGACGATGGGCAGAGCACAAAGATGCAGACTGGAATTTATTTAAAAAACAAACATGTTTCAGGTTTTTGCTTAGATTGTTCAAAACAAACAAACAGGTTAATATAACTCATGTGAATACAGTCACTGGACCTGCTGAAAACTGTCCAGCTTTCTCTTAGATCACCAAATAAAGTAGTGACGAATGTTTCCAAACACATGTATGAACTGATCACCAGTCCACAGTCTGTGGTGGAGCTCCTGTACACACTGTATGAACCAGGCTAGCTCAGCTGTGTCTGCTGGGTGGATGATAGCTTCGACCTCCAAGAAGGAACATCAGAAGTGCTGAGGGGGCAGTGGTGTGAGCTCGGTCAGTTTTCAGTCAGTGATAGTGCCAAAGCTGCTTGCAGCGCTGCCTCTTCATCGATGCTGTAGTCCTGACCAAATACAGAAAGCACCTATTATTGTACCAATGTATCTGCCAGTCTACTAACAACCTTTTGTTCAGACGCTCTGTGATTCAGATCGTTGAACTGTCAGGATTTGTTTGGACCCAGATCTGAGCCTTACACTCTGAATTTCTCCAAAGACACATTTCTTCATTTTGTTTTCTTATAAATGATCATTTTTTACTTTTCTTTCAGTCAGAGTTTCTGTCCACCTGCACACACTCTGCAGCAACAGCTTCACTTCAATTTGATCACAAGGTGCCAATTCAGTTTATTAATATAGCCCCAAATCCAAACAGCAGTTGCCTCAGGGCGCTCTAGGTTCATCCACCGTACGGGGCCATGTACACATTAAGCCATGCTGTAAAGCACACTATGCTGATCATTAAGCCACTTGGCTTTAAAATCAGCATAGTGTGCTTTGGCAGCTCCGCCCTATAACTTGGTTTGTCACTTCATGACTGCACACTGTGGTTCCTGCATCCTTCCACTTTGCAATAACATGACTTACAGCTGATAGTGGGATACCTGTGGATGTGACTGAATGACCTGTTTACAGATCCATTCCTTCACAGATGCTTGTAAAAGCAGAATACGTGGCTACATGATTGCTTTGTGTGGAAATAGGACTAAAATGACCTGAATTCAAAAATGAATATGTGCAGCCCAATACTTTTATCCACAGAGTGCAGACTGTAGTAGGATGTCTCTACAAAGGTTGGCCTGAGTAAACTGCAGCGTTGGAGCTTTATGAATCTTTATGCATTCACACGGAGCCTTCAGATTATGATGGATGCAGATTCTGGGTCTTTGCATGGACGCATGGTACGCTTTAGTATTCTTGTATTTAACAACCTGCCAATAATCAATCTGTCACCAATTGATTTGGAATCATAAACTCGGATGTGATTGATGAGAGATGATGTTGTAGTATGTAAACTGAATGAGACATGATGAGGAGTATCTTCATGTGTTGAGCTGCAGCATATAAATGATTAGAATGATCCAATAATGTCTGAAATTCCTCAGAATATTCCTGAGAATACAATTTAAAGATCCGACCCTGGAAGGAGCAGAAACAGTATACTTCAGCTGATCTGATTATGTCATCATTATTATTTCATCTGGGGTTCAGCTTTATTAAAACATCCCGTGTTCAGAAACTCTACATTCCCCTTTCAGCCCTTTGTGACACAGTAAAGGTAAAAACCTTTGTATTATTAGCATATATCACTTAAAGAGTTCTTACAGGTGACTGTAGCCTTAAAAATGAACAGATCTGACCCAGTGAGTCACCAAGTGCACCGATTACAGAGTCTGAGCTGCGGCTCGTATTTGACCTGCGAGGCCACGCTGCCCACCACGCCTTCAGTGGAAGTGGGATCAACATTCAGACTGAAAGCAGTCAGAGCTGGGCGAGACATCCTGTACCTGGTCTGGTTAATATTATTACAGAATACTTCTAATTGGCTAAAAGCACGTTTCTGATAAAGTCGTTATATAGTTGAGGATAATGTAGTGAAACTAAATGTTTCCAAACTGCTCGCAAACACAGATCAGAATTTCTGTACTTGTGCGTTTGCACAAAGAATCTTTTCTTCGAAAAAATCAACAACATGTCATTTCTAAAGAACAATGGATCCTCTGGACTTACAACAAACGTGTCATATGAGAACTTGTGTCTGTGGAGAAGATGCTGAAGAAAGTTGGAGCTCTTATAACTGGGGTCTCCCCACGGCATGGCTGAGCACACTGGACACACCTGGAGGGACGAGCACACGGCCATTAAAGGACACACACATCACAGGTGCAGCAGGCAGATACATGACGGGAAGCTGTGGATATAAAACAACTAGATGAGAGTGTGTGTGGGCCTTCTCATAGAAACCCGTGCAAACTGGCATCTCTATATCAGGCTTTTCTGGTCTGACTGAGCTTCCAGCTTTTCTTTGGACTACAGGCCGTGTTTACTGGATCTGCTGCACAAACAAAGTTAGTTTAGCGCCTCTGCAAACAGAGAAACCTGCTTGGTGAGAAGCAGCAGCTCTTACTACTGCACCATCACGCTGTCTGCACAGGGCTGAGGCGAGGAGGGAATCCAGCTGAACAAAGGAGATGAGCCACACAACACTTGTTAACATGAAATTAGTGAGTGTTGTAGTCTGTACTGCTCCCCACCTTACAGCTGTTAATACCTCAGTGACCTCAGGAGCAGGAGCAGAACTGTAACTCCGAGGCAAAATGGAAAAGACATTTCCAAGATTTCCTAATGATTCCTGGAGACGTTTGTGCGGCTGTTTCACGGACAGATTAAAGGCAATTCTGTTTCTGACACCCAGAAATAATCTAGATGGTGCTGACGTTATCCTAACACAAACACAGTTTAACAGTCTGGTGTGGTCGTCGCTATCTCACCACTTTATTTGGGTCATTACGATGGTTTTCCATACAGTGCTTCACCAGTTCCTGCTGGTCCAGGTTTCTGGCCCCACAGAACGGACACACAAACGTTGACCGGTTTGGAATATTGCTGCATATAAAAGGACACAAACACACATAAATTATCACAAGGCTGGGCTGACACGTGTGCGTTTGTGTCACAGTGAAGCTGAACATGTACAGAATGTGTTTTGCTCAGTCCAGTCTCACACAGGCATCGATGCTGTTGGAAAATGTGTCGAACAAATTTGAACTTATATTTGGAAAATGTTTCCACACACATTCACAAACGTGATATTTACACAAATATACTGAGAGCTGCAAACTCACTCATACTACAGGTCTGTGATCACAGCCTCTCAAATCAGAAAGGCTCAGCTGTGGCTCACACATGTGCACTTCAATGTGTGACCAAACTGCACTTGTAGCTCCAGCAGGGAGGTGGGGGTGGTGGGGACACGGGCAGGAGACCAACAGGTGTCCCTGCTGTCCTCTGTCCACCACGCTGGATTGACAGACACAGAGCACCACGAGCCAGCGCACATGTTGCTGTGCAATGCTGCAGATGTCTGTACTGAGCTGACAGGTTTAGTGCTGCAGACACCAGCACTGCTAAATAAAATAAAGACACTATAACAGCAGGGAGATCTAACCAACAGAGCAGTGTGTCACACTCTGAGACACTGAATCACTCTGGTTATCATGTTCCACAGCACTGAGTTAACACAGGAAGTTGGTTTTGTGGAGAACGTGGCGTCTCTGAAGCACTTTGGGTCAACTTCAGTTGTGTTATTGGCGATAAATAAAACAGACGTGACACAAAAGTTCAGGTGCATGTTTGTTTTACATTTCCAAACCAAAACATGAATGACTGTAACACACACAGTGGGCTCTATACTGAACTCGGAGGCTAGAAGGAAAGTATTGATTTAATCTATTAGCGATACCAGGAGTGTCACTGATACTATCGACATTTGGATTGATCCGCCCACCTCTGACGGCTGTTACACACCGAATGTGCTGCAATAAAAAACATGAAACGATAAACTTTTCCAGATCCAGACTTGCTGTGTGATGTATATGTACAGTGAAGTGTAAAACTGCACTGTGAAGAGAATGAAGCGGACATGAAACGATGATAACGTGGTGCTGATACAAGAAAAGGAGGAAACTGAGAGTCTGGTCCTTCCAGCTGACACGAGCAGGCAGCAGCAGGGAGAATGTCACGGTCGAGCAGCTGAAGCTGAATGGTGGCCACGCTCGTCCATGTTTCAGGATGTTAGTGGGGCACTGAAATCGTTTCAGAGAGCTGACTGACCCGGAGCAGCAGCTAGCTGAGTGTCTCAGATAACACAGGATTCGTGCACACAGCTATTTACACTGCCAGTGTGCAGTATGAGTGTACTTGCCGCCAAATGCAGTGGTCTGATTGGTCACACTGGTTTCTTTGGATCTAAAAAATCCAAAATATCGAGCTTGGTTCTAAGAAGTGCCTCAAATCCATCCAGTGAAATGATGCGGTTGGTGTGAACGGCTGCATTGACATTAGGTGATTAAAGTCACTCGTGCACAGCTGTGCTGGAACACGAACTCTTCCCACCATGAAATTGTCCAAAATATCTTTGAATGCTGAATATTAAGTTTCACTGCACCGAGTCCAAAAACTGACTTCAGAATTATCAATAAAATTAGGATAAAATTTGGATTGCAAGTTTGCAGCTCAGAGTATATTTGTGTAAATATCCATCTACATATTTGTGAACATTTTTTCATGTTCACATTTTATTCTACAAGCTGACACACTTTGACCTTCACAGCCTACAAACACAACAGTGTGTCTCAACAACAGAACACAGAACATGTAATGTTTTCATAACAAAGTGAAATATTTCATTCATTTTATTTTTATTTTAATGCTTAAAGCACACCAGAATCAGAAATCCATCTCAAATCATCTGAATACTTCATTTCACACTATTCAGAGTAAGAGTACCATGTGTCTCTGACTTACAGCTGTCCATATGATGCTGACGGACACACCCCACAGACCTGCTGCTGAACACACTTCCTGTTCAGTTTCATTCACTTCAGCTTTATTTATATAGCAAATCACAGCAACAGTTAACTCAGGCGCTCTATCTAGTGAGGTAAAGACCCTACAATAATACAGAGTAAGACCCAACAGTCAGACCCTATGAGGACCTGGGAACAGTGGGAAGGAAAAACTCCCTTTTAACAGGAAGAAACCTCCGGCTGAACCAGGCTCGGGGAGGGGCGGGGCCATCTGGATGGGACTCAAAGGTCACAACAATCATGGCGGTGACAGAGACCTGCTGCTTGGTCTATGGTGTTTTGTCAGATCACAGTGTTGTGGTTTTGAAGCCATTTCTCTTGTTGCAGTTTTTATTTTTGTGAAGGACACACTCTCAGCA
Source organism: Pelmatolapia mariae (assembly GCF_036321145.2). NCBI lineage: Eukaryota > Metazoa > Chordata > Actinopteri > Cichliformes > Cichlidae > Pelmatolapia > Pelmatolapia mariae. Next base: position 36,239,483 of record NC_086238.1, read on the forward strand.
CTCCTGCAGTGATGCCACTGTCCCGTACAGTCCACAGACGTCACATTTCTGATCACCTCGGATCACTTGGAACTAAGGCAGTGTTCAGGGTCAGGGCCTAAATACAATCTTTAATAAAAAGGAAAGTTTTAAGCTTAATTTTAAAAGTAGAGATGGTGTCTGCCTCCCAGATACAAAATAGGAGCTGGATCCACTGAAAATATGCTGAGAACCACAAGCAAGTCAGCACTCTGAAAGTGAAGCACAGTATGTGTGACAGTGATGGGGCCTAATTATTAAGACCCTGTATGTGAGGTTTAACAGGAGGTCAGAGCTCTCTCTTTCTAGTCCCTGTCAGTACTCTCACTCCTTCATCCTGCAGCTGGATGCCTCAAACAGAGGACACGGGGCCGCTCTGTCCCACAGGGTGAGGGGTCGAGTGCTCAGTGGTGTACATCAGCCAGAAGTTGTTAGATAGACACTCCAGATACAGCGAAGCTGAAAAAGAGTGTCTGGCAATCTAGTGGGTGGTGGACTCTCTGTGTTATTACCTCCTGGGACGCCCACTCACACTCTGTTTGGATCACAGCCTGTTCCACCTGCTGGTATCTGGATCTCTAGCTGTTTACATTCAAGGTGGCCCATAGATCAGGGCCACAGAGAGTCGTGGCTGATTTCCTCTCCTGGATGTAGCACCTGATTACAGTGCATAAACTTGCTGACCATGTTAGTACTGTGCTTGACCGACCAGCCCACTCAGCTGACCCGAACTCCACAGAGAATCTACGGTGTCTTATCTAAAGATCAGAAACACCTTCCCTAAAAGTACAAACTAGCTGAAAGGTAGCATCAGCGCAGCCGGGCCTCAGTGATCTCCACACTGCACCGATGCAACAACTCTACATGTAAAATCTGACCTTAGGAAACGTTTCATCATTTTGAAGTAATGGATCTCTGATTTTTACGAGTTATACTCAATAATCATCAAAAATACCACAAAGAAACATCACTAGATTAAAACACACACACACACACACACACATATATCTATGTGTCAGTTTGTGGTTCATGGGAGATTGAGTCTTCTCTACCTTTGCTACTTTTTCTCTGAAACTCATCTAAAAACACTGAGCTGAGCATGCATGCATGCATGCATGTATGCGTACATGCATGTATCAGCTGTGCTGCATGAACATGGTTGCAGTGTGAGTACCTTGGTATAGGTTGGGAGGTGGGCACCACAGGAACAAACTTGGGACAGTTGGCCATCTGCTCCTGCACCTTAGAACAGGAAGCAATGTGGGTCCTCATCTTTACTAGAGCCACCTGAAAGCATGCACACACCTGGGGTTATGACTGTATACTGTACATGTATGTAAAGAGTCACGGTGACACTGCATGGAGGGGGGGCGTTTAGTCTGCTCTTCACTTCTATTCATCTCACTCTGATTCTCAGACTGTCGTCCATTTTTATAGTGACTTTCATTTCAACCATTATCAGTTTTGACACGTTTATTTCCTTTTTCAGTTTCACACTTTAATTTGCACAAATGGTCAAAGACTAACACTATAAATAAAAAAGAAAAGATTTACATTCACAGTATGAATTGTGCAACAAATAATATTTGTAATAACACTATGGGGGTCTTTTATCTGTTAGAACAGTCATTATCTACCTTCTTGTTACAGCCCCTGCAGGGTGCTTTATATGAAGCCAGCTGCTTCTCCACACTGGAGGACCGCTCCACCTTCTTGGGATCGAAGGGCACACGACAGAGGGGGCAGAGAGGTGACGTCACCTGGAGACAGGGCTGCAGACACTCCCCACAAAACCTGGAAAAGCAAACAGCCGACAGCAAAGGTAACATCTTTACTCAGACCAGCAGAGCGCTGCTGGCTCCTCTACTGTCACTCTAGTTTAAATCCATCTTCAAAGGATTTCTTTCACAATTAGGCTGTTTTTAAGTTTCCTGGGTAATTACATAAAAGTCATATTTCTCTTATTCATCAATGCTTTGCAGTCTGACTAAAACAGAAAAAACATAAAGAAGTTCCATTTGCAGTTCATTCAAAGCTGTTGTCAAATATTTAGCTGAGCTCAGGTGGCAGTAAAACCCAGAGAAACCCAAAGGGAACCATCCAAATTTGTGGCACAAGCACTTAATGATCAGATGGGTGTTGCTATTCTTCTTGTTTGTTTATTCATTTTCCTTCATCCTTCCTGTACTTGACCAAGGACTGAACAAGTTAAACAAACCTGCACAGCACATTTAAAGAAGAAGCCAGGACAGAAGCAACAGCATCATGCTGCATACACCTGCACAGAGAGCACGCTAACAGTCAACAAGAGCCCAGACTGATGTTACAGCTGAGTGAGTGCAGACCCCAGCCCAGCACACACAACTTCAACAGATATCTATCAATTTAAATATACTTAAAAAAATCAAGATGGAGCCCTGTGTTTATGAGTTCTTATTTTATTTTTATTCTAATTGTCCTTCATAACTTTTGCACTGTCCACTTCCTGCTGTGACAAAACAAATTTCCCACGTGTGGGACTAATAAAGGTCATCTTATCTTATCTTATCTTATGAGCTCATGAACAATAGTTTACATAAAGGACCGCTGCTATAAACATCTGATTTAAAGATACAAGGTCTTAAATGATCAGGCCCCATCTTATCTTAATGACCTTGTAGTACCATATCACCCTATTAGAGCACTTCGCTCTCACACTGCAGGCTTTCTTGTTGTTCCTAGAGTATTTAAAAGTAGAATGGGAGGCAGAGCCTTCAGTTTTCAGGCCCCTCTTCTGTGGAACCAGCTTCCAGTTTGGATTCAGGAGACAGACACTATCTCTACTTTCAAGATTAGGCTTCAAACTTTCCTTTTTGCTAAAGCATATAGTTAGGGCTGGACCAGGTGACCCTGAATCCTCCCTTAGTTATGCTGCAATAGGTGTAGGCTGCTGGGGGATTCCCATGATGCACTGGGTGTTTCTTCTTCACTCACTATGTGTTAATAGACCTCTCTGCATTGAATCATACTTGTTATTAACCTCTGTCTCTCTTCCACAGCATGTCTTTATCCTGTTTTCCTTCTCTCACTCCAACCAATCACAGCAGATGGCCCCGCCCCTCCCTGAGCCTGGTTCTGCCGGAGGTTTCTTCCTGTTAAAAGGGAGTTTTTCCTTCCCACTGTCGCCAAAGTGCTTGCTCACAGGGGGTCATATGATTGTTGGGGTTTTCTCTGTATGTATTATTGTAGGGTCTACTGTACAATATAAAGCACCTCGAGGCGACTGTTGTTGTGATTTGCTGTATAAATAAAATTCAAATGACCTGAATTGAATGAATATGATGCTACACATTAAACAGAATACACAGTATTTAAAACGAGCTCAGTCTTAAACATATGAAGCACTAACATTCATTTATTTAACACGGGGACACACTGGGGCATATTTTTCTGCAGGATAATTATTTTTATTCTTCATAATAGAGTTTTTTGTGTACTGAGGTGTTTTTTTAACAGTGTTTCATAAATGAAAAGGAATGGTCTGTAAAATTCCTCCACTGCTTGTTATTTTCAGCTAATAATAAATGCTTGGTGAATGCTGAAAATCACGCCAGTAGTAACAGCACCCGGTTACATCAATCAGAGGTCACTAATATTAACATTAAATCAGTGTGCAACTAAACAGTTTGTCGTTTTCTCTGGTCTTTCCCAGTCAGAGCAGCAGGGACACGTTTAGCTCTCACTTCTAAAAATCTCTCCAACTTTATTAAAACCTCCAAAATGTGACAATCCAGAGTTGGGACCAGGAAGCAGAGCAGTCTGCCATCTTCTTTGTGTTGGATTACAGCGAGTAGATGCAGACTCACCCGGCCTGCAAACGCTCCACATCATAAAATTTGTGTTTGATTCAATTTAATGGATATTTAATATATTTTATTTAATGGAGGTATATAAACCAAACTACAGATATTTCACAGCCAGGACATCACAGAGTGTTAATGAGTCGACTATAATATGCTGCACAGTGTATAATATGGGAGGAGCATCCCTGAGTCACTGCAGTAGGACAGCAGCAGTAAATCAGTCCTGATGTAAACAGGAGTATATGATATTTATGCTGACACAACATAAATAAAATGAGCCTTGATTATGTGTTTCTGTGTCGCTACTGAAATGATTTCTATCTCAGCACACTAAAGAACTTTCATTTCTTTACCAGCCTCTTCAAGACTGTAAGAAACAGATTGTAAAACACCTTTACTGAGGTCAAGTGTGTCTCTAACACACTTTATTCAAAAATAGAAACAGAAATTATGACAACCAGATGCTGAAGATCTAAAATTATTCTTCAAAGCTGCAGAGAGTGATGCACATGATGGGACATCGTGCTGAAAGTTCAGCTTAGAAGGAGCGAAGAAAAGAAAGAAATCAACTTAATCAAAGAACTGAGACGCAGCAAATGTGACAGGAAGGAAAAGGATTCAGAGCACTGGATTTATCCAGAAAGCTCCCAAAAACTCCTAGAAACACTTGGCAGTGTCAACAGAACATCAGTACCAAATGAGCTGAAGGACCAAGTCAAGAAAAGAAATATTGTCGACCATTTTGAGATTAAAGTCAAAAATTTGACAAAAAAGTGTAAAAACGGACTTTTTAAAAGCAGACGATGGTTGTTGTTCACAGAGTGCGAGGGTGTAGCAGCTCTGTCTTAAACAACAACTGTAATCTCCACGTGTGGAACTCGTCAGTACATTTCAACCTTTTGAGACTTTGAAATCTGGATTAGTGAAATATTTATCAAATCTTGTCTTAAACTGACAGAATTTTGCCATCATTTTAAAAATAGAAACTACTGCCATTTAGGTCCTGCATGTTAAACCATTTTGTATGTATGTGGAGGGGAAGAGATGCAACACTGCACACTTCATCTGCTTTCAGCTGCTCTCTGCAGCAAGTAGCTGAACTGGTTTGAACCCAGTTCCTGGCACAACCCTGAGGATGAGGCCAAGACTGAACTCTAGGTCTTCTGCTTGTTAGGCTAACCAGTATACTGTGGGCCTACTAGTGTCGTTCATAGTTATAGTTTAATGTGACAGTCTTATTGTAAATGCGCTGGTTGTAGTGCTAAGAAGGATAAGCTAAAGTTTATAAACATTTTACTAATATCAGTCATTTGAAAGTGTGCGCGTGCGTGCACATCATTAAAGCAGCTCACTGATCGTCTGTGTTTGGGCTCAGTGCGGTCAGAGGATGCTGATGGACCACATAAACTTACTCAGTTCAGCTGCTGTAAAGACACACATGTGCTCTTCGACAGAAGACCACAGCTGGACATAAAAGTGACCATTCACGGTCATTTACGTCCACACACGACAGCAGAAAGCAGAAGAACAAGCGGCTACTTTACGTGTGAGCACAGCTGGCGATGCTGACGGGTTTGTGGTAGACCTCCAGGCAGATGGGACAGGAGAACTGGCTCTCGATGCTTTCCGCCGGGGCTGCCAGCGAACCCGGGCCGCCGCTGGGCTGCTGCTGCTGCTGGCGGAGCTGGGAGCTCGCCGACACAAAGCTCCTAAACATCGCCATCATGGAGCCGCAGACGACCTGAAATCGTCGACAACTGCTCGGTGCCCGAAAGAGGAAGCGGCCCAAGCACTCAGACAGCTGGTAGCTAGTGCTTCATGTCGTTATCGGGAGTTTGAACTAACGTTCTGCAAACATGATGGCTTTTGCTCGACACAAAATCCTCCACTAAGCACAGCATCACTTTCCCGTGGCTGTTAAAGACACGCCGAACAAGTAAACAGTGGGAGTGTTGTTGGCGAGGATGAGCTGAACAAACAATTCAAAGTAATCTACGAAATAAACGCGCAGACCCACGGAGAGCGCTTCGTGCCGCAGCCGCTCGCCGGTCCCGTGAGCTGCTTGCGAACAACGCCGCGGACGCTCGCGAAGCGGCCACAACAAACAGCCCTGTGCGCGCGAGGCTTTCTGGAACCTGGAGTTCTTCTTCTTCTTCTTTGGTGTTTATTGGCGGCTGGTCGGTGCATTACCCCCAACAACTGGTCTGGCATGTGGATCAGAGTCAGGTCCTATCATACAAATGCGTTTGTCTAAGATAAAGAAATATTCCCTGATAACTTCCTGAGTTATTTCTAAATAAATCAGTTAAATCTAGTTTCAGTTCGATTCTGTTTGGGTTTTGAATCCGTTGTCTTCCTTCTTCCCGACAGTGTCATATAACGAGCTGCATTGCCTCATCTCCTCCACAGTGCTCACGTTTTCCAATGTTTCCCTGAAATGAATAGTGTGCGCTTCAGCCCAGTGTGCCCAAATCTGAGACATGAAATCATTGTGTCTTCTCTCCTCCTCCCCCCGTCTCCTCATTTCTCCAGTTGTTGAATTTCGATGAATATGTCTGGTCTACTTTCTGAATTGTAAACTTACTAATGATGAACTGGAATCTGAACAAATGACTGATCTTAATGGTGTGGTGTCTTCAACCCAGTGGCTGATAACGTTACAAGCATTTCTCCTGTGTGTAGCGAGTCCATCATTTATCAGTTTCCCTACTTTGATATTAAACTCAGGTAAAAACAAAAGCTGCTCTAACTCTATTTATGCATCTGTATAAATTACTCAATATTACAGTTATACACAAATATATTTCTGTACTGTACGTGAGTTTAAAGTAAACTCCTCATCCTCATTTCTCTTTTCCAACAAAGTGAAATCTACTGTAGCATCTGGAAGTATGCACAGCTGTATTACTGGTAAAGTTTCTATTTAACTTGAGTTTGATTGCTTTTGGTTTCACAATCCAACCAAAACTCCTCACATTTTGTTTTTTTCCCAGCATGGTTTAACCATTCCCGAGTTGGATGCTCCTCCATGACCATCTAAGTTTTCACAGTAATTTAATGTCAGTTGCGCTCTTCTAATATTAAGTGGCATACTGTACTATAGACAAGTATACTAGTATATACTTCTCAGAATAATTATTTCCTATCCTTACTTGTGTTTGCCTTGCAGAGAGAAAATCCTTTCTCCATGTCTAAATTCACCCTGCGATACCATCTTCCTCATTTGAATGAATAAACCCTGTCTCCACATCGTACCCTGTGCTTTTTCAATTTCAAAAGTTCTGTGTCATCTTTGCCTGGCGTGCAGATCTTTACCATTACTGCTTCTTTCCATTTCCCAGATTTTATTGTAAAATAATATTCTTTAGTCACTAAGTTGACTTCTCGTTAGATAACAAACCTGATCTTCGTGGTGACTCTGATTTGAGAGGTCCATTTATTAAATCATTTACATCTTCATGTTCTAATAACTCTCTATTCTCTGACGTTTCTCTTCCTGTTTTCCCTTCTACAGTAATATTATCTGAACTATGTATTTTAACAGATGTTTTAGCCATCAGCTCTGCTTTTCTGTCAAGGTTCGAGTGAGCGGCTCGTGTTTCCCCAGTTCCGCACCTGGCCGGGGTCCTGGCCACTCCCACTCACCTGTTCCTCATTCCGTGGCAATCAGTGTGGCCTACCTTAAAAGCTTATGAATCCTATTTAAACCATCTCTGGAGTCTTTAATCCATCCATCCATCCATCTTCATCCGCTTTATCCGGGGCCGGGTCGCGGGGGCAGCAGCCTAAGCAGAGAAGCCCAGACCTCCCTCTCCCCAGCCACCTCCTCCAGCTTATCCGGGGGAACACCAAGGCGTTCCCAGGCCAGCCGAGAGATATAATCTCTCCAGCGTGTCCTGGGTCTGCCCCGGGGCCTCCTCCCGGTGGGACATGCCCGGAACACCTCACCCAGGAGGCGCCCAGGAGGCATCCTTGTCAGATGCCCGAACCATCTCAACTGACTCCTTTCGATGTGGAGGAGCAGCGGCTCTACTCTGAGCCCCTCCCGGATGGCCGAACTTCTCACCCTATCTCTAAGGGAGAGGCCAGCCACCCTTCGGAGGAAGCTCATTTCTGCCGCTTGTATCCGCGATCTCGTTCTTTGGGTCACTACCCACAGCTCGTGGCCATAGGTGAGGGTAGGGACGTAGATCGACCGGTAAATTGAGAGCTTCGCTTTTACACTCAGCTCCCTCTTCACCACGACGGACCGGTGCAGCGCCCGCATCACTGCAGCCGCAGCACCAATCCGTCTGTCGATCTCCGGCTCCCTTCTCCCATCACTCGCAAACAAGACCCCGAGATACTTGAACTCTTCCACTTGGGGCAGGAACTCATCCCCGACCCGGAGTGGGCACTCCACCCTTTTCCGGCTGAGAACCATGGCCTCAGATTTGGAGGTGCTGATCCTCATTCCTGCTGCTTCACACTCGGCTGCGAACCGTTCCAGTGCGAGCTGGAGGCCTTCACCCGATGAAGCCAACAGAACCACATCATCCGCAAAAAGCAGAGATGAGATTACAGTCCGAAAGTCTTTTTCCATGGCCTCTCCGAACTCCTCCCACACCCAAGTCTTTGCTTCAGCCACTGCCCGAGCCGCATTCCGCTTGGCCTGTCGATACCTGTCAGCTGCCTCCGGAGTCCCACAGGCTAACCAAGCCCGATAGGACTCCTTCTTCAGCCTGGTGGCTCCCTTCACCTCTGGTGTCCACCATTTGGTTCGGGGATTACCACCACAACAGGCACCAACCACCTTGCGGCCGCAGCTCAATGCAGCAGCTTCGGCGATGGAGACGCTGAACATGGTCCATTCGGACTCAATGTCCCCAGTCTCCCTCGGAATGCTGTTGAAGCTCTGCCGGAGGTGTGCGTTGAAGATCTCGCGGACTGGGGCCTCTGCTAGACGTTCCCAGCACACCCTCACTACGCGTTTAGGTGCACCGGGTCTGTCCAGCGTCCTCCCCCGCCCCCTGATCCAACTCACCACCAGGTGGTGATCAGTTGACAGCTCAGCCCCTCTTTTTACCCGAGTGTCCAGAACATATGGTCGCAGGTCTGGTGATACGATTACAAAATCGATCATCGACCTGCGGCCTAGAGCGTCCTGGTGCCACGTGCACTTATGGACACTCTTATGTTCGAACAAGGTGTTCGTTATGGCCAAACTGTGATTTGCACAGAAGTCCAATAACAAAACACCACTCGGGTTCAGATCAGGGAGGCCGTTCCTCCCAATCATGCCCCTCCAGGTCTCGCTGTCGTTACCCACGTGAGCATTGAAGTCTCCCAGCAGGACAACAGAGTCTCCAGGTGGGGCACCTTCCACCATGCACCCGACCCCTATGGCGCCTCCTGCGGGTGGTGGGTCTGCGGGAGGATGGGCCCATGTCTCCTCTTCGGGCTGGGGGATCCGCCTCTTGGTGGCGCTGTCACTTGGTGTTCGCTCGCTTTGTGGTAGAGTATCACTTCCTGTTCCTGCTCAAACACAGTGGTGTTTCTGAGTAGCTTTTCTGCTTAGCAATTTAATTTAAATCTTTTGATACATCCCTTTTTCATAGTATAATCTTCACCTGCTTCATCTGAATCACCCTTTCTGTGTGCTCACTACCTAATTTATAGCCAAAGTATTCACTCACTGTCTCTTTACTGTTTCGCTAGCTTAGCTTAGCTCGTAGCCGACTCGTTAGCACCATGGCTACTTCACCTGTCCCTGTTGCACTTTCCTGCTCATTGTGTCAGATGTTTAGTTACTCCTCGGCCTCCTTTAGCAGTAATGATACCTGTAACAAATGTAGCATATTTGCAGCTCTGGAGGCCAGGATTACTGAATTGGAGACTCGGCTTCGCACCCTTCATTCACCCGTAGCTAGCCAGGCCCCTGTAGCTGGTGCAGCCGAAGATAGCGCAGGCCCCGCTAGCTGTTCCCCGGCAGACCCCAAGCAGCTGGGGAAAGAGGGTGGCTGGGTGACGGTGAGGAGGAAGCATAGTCTTAAACAGAAGCCCCAGGTACACCACCAACCTGTTCATGTGTCTAACCAGTTTTCCCCACTCGGCGACACACCCGCCGGGGGTCAAACTCTGGTAATTGGTGATTCTGTTCTCAGACATGTGAAGCTAGAGACACCGGCAACCATAGTCAATTGTCTTCCAGGGGCCAGAGCAGGCGACATTGAAGGAAATTTAAAACTGCTGGCTAAGGGTAAACGTAAATACAGTAAGATCATAATTCATGTCGGCAGTAATGACACCCGGTTACGCCAATCGGAGGTCACTAAAATCAATATTGAATCGGTGTGCAACTTTGCCAAAACAATGTCGGACTCTGTAGTTTTCTCTGGTCCCCTCCCCAATCAGACCAGGAGTGACATGTTTAGCCGCATGTTCTCCTTAAATTGCTGGCTGTCTGAGTGGTGTCCCAGAAACGATGTGGGCTTCATAGATAATTGGCAAACCTTCTGGAGGAAACCTGGTCTTGTTAGGAGAGACGGCATCCATCCCACTTTGGATGGAGCAGCTCTCATTTCTAGAAATATGGACCAATTTATTAAACCCCCCAAAATATGACTATCCAGAGTTGGGACCAGGAAGCAGAGTTGCAGTCTTACACGCCTCTCTGCAGCTTCTCTCCTCCTGCTACCCCCCCAAAAACCCATCTCCATTGAGACTGTGTCAGCTCCCAAAAAGACAAAAAACAAACCAAAAACCAGCAATAAACAACTTAAACATAAAAAATCACAAAGAAAGAACAATACAGTATCCACATCTGAACCAAAGAGTAAAACAGTGAAATGTGGATTATTAAATATTAGGTCTCTCTCCTCCAAGTCTCTGTTAGTACATGACTTAATAATTGACCAACAAATCGATTTACTCTGCCTTACAGAAACCTGGTTGCAGCAGGATGATTATGTTAGTTTAAATGAATCAACACCCCCGAGTCATTCTAACTACCAGAAACCTAGAAGCACAGGCCGAGGGGGCGGTGTGGCAGCAATTTTTCACACCAGCCTATTAATTAACGAAAGACCAAGACAGACTTTTAATTCATTTGAAAGCCTGATGCTTAGCCTTGTCCACCCCAGCTGTCAAACTCAGAAACCAGTCTTACTTGTTATCATCTATCGTCCACCTGGGCCTTACACAGAGTTTCTCTCTGATTTCTCAGACTTTTTATCTGATTTAGTGCTCAGCTCTGATAAAATAATTATTGTGGGTGATTTTAACATCCATGTAGATGCTAAAAATGACAGCCTCAACATGGCATTTAATCTGTTATTAGACTCAATTGGCTTCTCTCAAAATGTAAAAGAACCCACCCACCACTTTAATCACACTCTAGATCTTGTTTTAACATATGGCATAGAAACTGAACATTTAACAGTGTTTCCTGAAAACCCTCTGCTGTCTGATCATTTCCTGATAACATTTACATTTACAATAATTGATTACACAGCAGTGGAGAGTAGACTTTATCAAAGTAGATGTCTTTCTGAAAGTGCTGTAACTAAGTTTAAGAATATAATCCACCCACTGTTATCATCTTCAATGCCCTGTACCAACATAGAGCAGAGCAGCTATCTGAACGCTACTCCAACAGAGGTGGATCATCTTGTTAATAATTTTACCTCCTCACTACGTACGACTCTGGATACTGTAGCTCCTGTGAAAACTAAGGTCTAAAATCAGAAGTACCTGACTCCGTGGTATAATTCTCAAACACATAGCCTAAAGCAGATAACTCGTAAGCTGGAGAGGAAATGGCGTGTCACAAATTTAGAGGATCATCATTTAGCCTGGAGAAATAGTTTGCTGCTTTATAAGAAAGCCCTCCGCAAAGCCAGAACATCTTACTATTCGTCACTGATTGAAGAAAATAAGAACAACCCCAGGTTTCTCTTCAGCACTGTAGCCAGGCTGACAAAAAGTCAGAGCTCTACTGAGCCAACAATCCCTTTAACGTTAACTAGTAATGACTTCATGAACTTCTTCACTAATAAAATTTTTATCATTAGAGAAAAAATTACCAATAATCATCCCACAGATGTAATATTATCTACAGCTACTTTTAGTACCATTGATGTTAAGTTAGACTCTTTTTCTCCAATCGATCTTTCTGAGTTAACTTCAATAATTACTTCCTCCAAACCATCAACGTGTCTTTTAGACCCCATTCCTACAAAACTGCTCAAAGAAGTCCTGCCATTAATTAATTCTTCAATCTTAAATATGATCAACCTATCTCTAATAATCAGCTATGTACCACAGGCCTTCAAGGTGGCTGTAGTTAAACCCTTACTTAAAAAGCATCTCTAGACCCAGCTGTCTTAGCTAATTATAGGCCAATCTCCAACCTTCCTTTCATATCAAACATCCTTGAAAGAGTAGCTGTCAAACAGCTAACAGATCATCTGCAGAGGAATGGCTTATTTAAAGAGTTTCAGTCAGGTTTCAGAGCTCATCACAGCACAGAAACAGCTTTAGTGAAGGTTACAAATGATCTTCTTATGGCCTCTGACAGTGGACTCATCTCTGTGCTTGTCCTGCTAGACCTCAGTGCAGCGTTCGATACTGTTGACCATAATATCCTATTAGAGCGATTAGAACATGCTGTAGGTATTACAGGTACTGCACTGCAGTGGTTTGTATCATATCTATCTAATAGACTCCAATTTGTGCATGTAAATGAAGAGTCCTCTTCACACACTAAGGTCAATTATGGTGTTCCACAGGGTTCAGTGCTAGGACCAATTCTATTTACATTATACATGCTTCCCTTAGGCAGTATCATTAGAAGACATAGCATAAATTTACACTGCTATGCAGATGACACGCAGCTCTATCTATCCATGAAGCCAGGTAACACACACCAATTAGTTAAACTGCAGGAATGTCTTAAAGACATAAAGACCTGGATGGCCGCTAACTTTCTGCTTCTTAATTCAGATAAAACTGAGGTTATTGTACTCGGCCCTGAAAATCTTAGAATTATGGTATCTAACCAGATTCTTACTCTGGATGGCATTACCTTGGCCTCCAGTAACGCTGTGAGGAACCTTGGAGTCATTTTTGACCAGGACATGTCCTTCAATGCACATATTAAACAAATATGTAAGACCGCTTTCTTCCATTTGCGCAACATCTCTAAAATTAGAAATATCCTGTCTCAGAGTGATGCTGAAAAACTAGTTCATGCATTTATTACTTCCAGGCTGGACTACTGTAATTCATTATTATCAGGATGTCCTAAAAACTTCCTGAAAAGCCTTCAGTTAATCCAAAATGCTGCAGCAAGAGTCCTGACAGGGACTAGGAAGAGAGAGCATATTTCTCCTGTATTGGCTTCCCTTCATTGGCTTCCTGTTAAATCCAGAATTGAATTCAAAATTCTGCTCCTCACATACAAGGTCTTAAATAACCAGGCCCCATCTTATCTTAATGACCTTGTAGTACCATATCACCCTGTTAGAGCACTTCGCTCTCACACTGCAGGCTTACTTGTTGTTCCTAGAGTATTTAAAAGTAGAATGGGAGGCAGAGCCTTCAGTTTTCAGGCGTCTCTTCTGTGGAACCAGCTTCCAGTTTGGATTCGGGAGACAGACACTATCTCTACTTTCAAGATTAGGCTTAAAACTTTCCTTTTTGCTAAAGCATATAGTTAGGGCTGGACCAGGTGACCCTGAATCCTCCCTTAGTTATGCTGCAATAGACGTAGGCTGCCGGGGATTCCCATGATGCATTGAGTTTTTCCTTTCCAGTCACCTTTCTCACTCACTATGTGTTAATAGTCCTCTCTGCATCGAATCATATCTGTTATTAACCTCTGTCTCTCTTCCACAGCATGTCTTTATCCTGTTTTCCTTCTTTCACCCCAACCGGTCGCAGCAGATGCCCGCCCCTCCCTGAGCCTGGTTCTGCCGGAGGTTTCTTCCTGTTAAAAGGGAGTTTTTCCTTCCCACTGTTGCCAAAGTGCTTGCTCATAGGGGGTCATATGATTGCTGGGTTTTTCTCTGTATTTATTATTGTGCGATCTATTGTACAATATAAAGCGCCTTGAGGCGACATTTGTTGTGATTTGGCGCTATATAAATAAAATTGAATTGAATTGAATTGCCCGGCCGGGCCCCATGGACTAAGGCCCGGCCACCAGACACTCGCCCTCGGGCACCCTCCCCGGGCCTGGCTCCAGGGCGGGGCCCCGGTAACCCTATCCCAGGCAGGGTAAACTGTTCCCTCGATGTTCTCTTCATAAGGGTCTTCTGAATCGCTCTTTGTCTGGTCCCTCACCCAGGACCAATTTGCCATGGGAGACCCTACCAGGGGGCAAAAGCCCCCAGACAACATAGCCCCTGGGATCCCTGGGACACACAAACCCCTCCACCACGATAAGGTAGCGATTCACGGAGAGGGAGTCTCTCCGACACTCTCTCTCTCTTTAATTTAAAAAAAAAAACAAACCCTAAAAGAATTGTGTTGTTGCCATTTATTTATAAAGGTAGTAATGTTATGTTACCAGGGGAACAACAGCCTGTGCAAGAAAGGTTATATTAAACTAACCATCGGCAGGGACAATGTGTGTGAATGAGTGTTTGAATATGTGCATAGTGCATTGTCATCTAATACGAGATCTCTGGTATATGTAATGATTGCTTTTATCCATTTGTCTCTTTAAGGCTATGATAGCGGTTCTTCTGCAATGATTCTGGGTTTCATTGATAAGTGTAGCCACATGTGAGGGTGCATAAAAACAACACTTACGGTTGTAAAACATTTAAACCTCACTGAGAAAATCTAAAATACAAAGTCACCATATCACATAGTTATTAGGTTGGTACTTAGTTTTCTTGCTTATATTTCCAAATGTATATAAAATGATAAGCCCATTTCTACTTATATTGTTTATACTTAAAGACAGGGACAACGAAACAATGTCTGCGCCATAATGGCAACACTGAGGACACGTTGTAACACGTTTACATCACCTGAGTGACGTATGCACCTGTGTCCGCAAGAAAATACTTTCCAGGATTTTAAACAAGCAAACAGCCTACTCTCCACACCACTAGGTGGCGATATACATCACTGTGTACCAAAGAACCGTTTCCTACGTCATCAAACAGCGACACGATTCAGACACGAGCCTGTGGCGTGAATGCAGTGGGTCAGTGTTGGTCTGCTGATGAAAACAATCAGCTGCTGGTTTCAGTGATCTGACAGTTGGAGCTCACTTTGGCTGCTTGCTGTTTTTTTTTCCTAACGGCCGCGTTCACCGGAGAGCCGCGATGTGTCAGGTGGAGGAAGATTACCGGGGAGAGATGGAGCGCGCCGCCGTGCCCAGGTAGGCTGAGGTCTACAGGTGCTGACAAGAAGTATGTTTATGGATGAGAGTCCATGATAGAGAGGCCCAGCGATGAAACGCAGATAATCTTAGCTGGGATTTGATCAATATCATAATCGCATTAGTTTGGATATCACATGGAGGGGAATAACAGTCCAGCTGGAGCTGGGATATTTTGTAAATATTGTAGCCAATTAATCTGAAATGTATCGTTTAAAGTGCTAAGATCCATAAAGCTTAGATCAGCTTTATCATATGCATTCATGAGAACAGGTTTAAATAATGAGTCTGCAATAATGCAGAGACAGAGCTGCCGAGCTTCTCTCCGCTTTAGTAATCAGATCTGTCCGGAGCCGCTGGTTGAGTCTACATCCAGATTTAAGCATCTTCTTCTTTGCTGATCCTTAGTTATTATTACTCCTAAGTATCTCACTTCACTTTTAACTTGTATAATAGAAATAGATGTACTGGAACGTCCCTTAATAGCCTCAAGTTCACAGTGGATAATATTGAGATCAGAGCCAGAAGAGAACACTTGTACTGATCCCAGAGCAGCAGGCCATCTGAGCCCAAAATCGGCACTTTTCCAACCCGTACGAAAAGGTGTAAAAATATTCGTGTAATAAGTCAGGACGCCGTAAAACTCCACCTGAACACTGCAGCGAACACCAGCCAGGTCAGGGAACACCGCCCTTTACGTCACGGGCTGTGCAACCCGGCGTTTTGGGCCATAGCTGAGCTCGCTGTGGTGGCGTATCAGTGACACTGGTGACACTCATCCACTTAATTTAAACTCCAATCAGAGGAGGAGTGCAGCCCACACCAGTTCATCCAGGTTCACTTTGTTTGCCTACTCCATCTGCTCTGTAGCCGTCTTTGGTACAGTCCTCACCTGTGTACTAACCCCACCATGGAGTTTTGATGTTCTTTAAACATAAAGCAAACAAAAGGCAGAATGCTGTGACTGAATCAGCAGACCTCCCTAAAAGTTGATTCTGTTTATCTGGACGTAGAGAAACGTTTCGTCATCACCAGGTGACTCCTTCAGTCAGTCTGCAGGTTTCCAACCTTAGAAACAGCTCAGAGTGACTGAAACTAGCACCACTGATGAACAATGGGCTGGGAGGTCAGTTTATATTCATTAATATGGAAATGATCATGATCATTGATCATTGGCCGTGAGTACCGTTCACAGAGAGTTGGGGAATGGCCTCAGGGCCCTTTGTTCCTCAGTCATAACCAGACGGGTTGAAATGTGGGGATTTCTGGCTTAGATGACCTGCAGGATTCTTTGGAGGTTTATTTATTTACACGTTGAAACTCAGCATCACAGAAGCAGACCTCTCTCATATATGAAGCCACAGCAGAACTTACAAGCTTCAATACAGTTCCTGAAATGATCCTGATATTAGTAAAATAGTAAAGACGCTGTGTTTATTGAAAATAGAATAAATGCAGCATATCAATTATTGAAACTGAGAAATGCTTTGAGTAAACACTTCACTTTAACAACACTAAATAATGTTTAAAATGCTTATAGTATAAATGAAAAACAACCTTAGTCATGGATCACTATTTGCTACTAGAACAACTTAAGTCTTTGGAACTCTACTGGAGGAACCATAGAGAACTATAGAGAACCGTAGAGAACTGTAGAGAACCGTAGAGAACTATAGAGAACCGTAGAGAAATATAGAGAACTGTAGAGAACTGTAGAGAACCGTAGAGAACTATAGAGAACCGTAGAGAAATATAGAGAACTGTAGAGAAATATAGAGAACTGTAGAGAACCGTAGAGAACCGTAGAGAACTGTAGAGAATCATAGAGAACCGTAGAGAACTATAGAGAACTGTAGAGAACCATAGAGAATCATAGAGAACTGTAGAGAACTGTAAAGAACCATAGAGAACTGTAGAGAATCATAGAGAACTGTAGAGAACCATAGAGAATCATAGAGAACTGTAGAGAACTGTAAAGAACCATAGAGAACTGTAGAGAACCTTAGAGAACTGTAGAGAATCATAGAGAACCGTAGAGAACTATAGAGAACTGTAGAGAACTATAGAGAACTGTAGAGAATCATAGAGAACCGTAGAGAACTGTAGAGAACCATAGAGAATCATAGAGAACTGTAGAGAACTATAGAGAACCGTAGAGAACTGTAGAGAACCGTAGAGAACTGTAGAGAACCGTAGAGAACTATAGAGAACTGTAGAGAACCATAGAGAATCGTAGAGAACTGTAGAGAACTGTAGAGAACTGTAAAGAACCATAGAGAACTGTAGAGAACCATAGAGAACTGTAGAGAACCATAGAGAACTGTAGAGAACCATAGAGAACTGTAGAGAACCATAGAGAATCATAGAGAACTGTAGAGAACCATAGAGAACTGTAGAGAACCATAGAGAATCATAGAGAACCATAGAGAATCATAGAGAACTGTAGAGAACCGTAGAGAACCGTAGAGAACTGTAGAGAACCATAGAGAACCGTAGAGAACCGTAGAGAACTATAGAGAACCATAGAGAATCATAGAGAACTGTAGAGAACTGTAGAGAACTGTAGAGAACCATAGAGAATCATAGAGAACTGTAGAGAACTATAGAGAACTGTAGAGAACCATAGAGAACTGTAGAGAACTGTAGAGAACTGTAGAGAATCATAGAGAACTATAGAGAACTGTAGAGAACCATAGAGAACTGTAGAGAACTGTAGAGAACTGTAGAGAATCATAGAGAACTGTAGAGAACTATAGAGAACTGTAGAGAACCATAGAGAATCATAGAGAACTGTAGAGAACTGTAGAGAACTGTAGAGAACCATAGAGAACTGTAGAGAACCATAGAGAACTGTAAAGAACCATAGAGAACTGTAGAGAACCATAGAGAACTGTAGAGAACCATAGAGAATCATAGAGAACTGTAGAGAACCATAGAGAACTGTAGAGAACCATAGAGAACCATAGAGAACTATAGAGAACCATAGAGAACTGTAGAGAACCATAGAGAATCATAGAGAACCATAGAGAATCATAGAGAACTGTAGAGAACCGTAGAGAACCGTAGAGAACTGTAGAGAACCATAGAGAACCGTAGAGAACCGTAGAGAACTATAGAGAACCATAGAGAATCGTAGAGAACTGTAGAGAACCATAGAGAATCATAGAGAACTGTAGAGAACTATAGAGAACTGTAGAGAACCATAGAGAACTGTAGAGAACTGTAGAGAATCATAGAGAACTGTAGAGAACTGTAGAGAACTATAGAGAACTGTAGAGAACCATAGAGAATCATAGAGAACTGTAGAGAACTGTAAAGAACCATAGAGAACTGTAGAGAACCATAGAGAACTGTAGAGAACCATAGAGAATCATAGAGAACTGTAGAGAACCATAGAGAACTGTAGAGAACCATAGAGAACCATAGAGAACTGTAGAGAACCATAGAGAACTGTAGAGAACCATAGAGAACTGTAGAGAATCATAGAGAACCGTAGAGAACTGTAGAGAACTATAGAGAACTGTAGAGAAACATAGAGAACCATAGAGAACTGTAGAGAACCATAGAGAACTGTAGAGAACCGTAGAGAATCATAGAGAACTGTAGAGAACCATAGAGAACTGTAGATAACTGTAGAGAACCGTAGAGAACTGTAGAGAACCATAGAGAATCGTAGAGAACCGTAGCGAACCATAGAGAACTGTAGAGAACTATAGAGAACTGTAGAGAACCATAGAGAATCATAGAGAACTGTAGAGAACCATAGAGAATCATAGAGAACCGTAGAGAACCGTAGAGAACCGTAGAGAACTATAGAGAACCGTAGAGAACCATAGAGAACCGTAGAGAATCGTAGAGAAATATAGAGAACTGTAGAGAACTGTAGAGAACCGTAGAGAACTGTAGAGAACCGTAGAGAACCGTAGAGAACCATAGAGAACCGTAGAGAACCGTAGAGAATCGTAGAGAAATATAGAGAACTGTAGAGAACTGTAGAGAACCGTAGAGAACTGTAGAGAACCGTAGAGAACTGTAGAGAACCGTAGAGAACTGTAGAGAACCGTAGAGAAATATAGAGAACTGTAGAGAACCGTAGAGAACCATAGAGAACTGTAGAGAACCGTAGAGAACCGTAGAGAATCATAGAGAACCGTAGAGAACCGTAGAGAATCGTAGAGAACCGTAGAGAACCATAGAGAACCGTAGAGAACACAATCCCAGATCATCATCAGTGTCATTCCTGTTTTAACATGGCTGCTCTTCTCCTGTTTACTAGTGTTTCAAAGAAATGTGTCAAATGCAAAGAGGCACCTGCAGCTTTGGTCATCAGAGCAGGAGATGCGTACTGCAGGTAAGCTGTGCAGCATTTATAGATGTAGAGCTGTGAGAGATAACACTGTAGACTGAGAGCTGGGATGTTTTTAAGGTAACCAGTGTGCCTCACTGCAGGGATGCATGACTGCATCTGTGTGATGACGGTGAGCGTAGCCACCACTGTGCAGGGTGTATTGGCCCTGTGCGCTCATGGACAGTGAAACAGACAAACTGTAACTGTGCTTGGCATGATGCATGAAGCTCAGCCAGACTGGCTCTGGACTGTTTCCAGAGCCCACCACAGACGCTTCATTAAATGGAAACCGCCACTCTGGAAACTCTGTTGGCCCTTTGTCAGGTGGACTTCCTCCCTCAGTGGAGAGACACGTGGCTCTCTCCAGCCTACACTGGCTGCTGAGAAAACAAATGTTTCATGAAGTTTTTTATGTAATGTGAGCCCAGCACATTTTGTGAGATGGTGATGTTTGAAAGAAATGTGCGTTTGTACATGGAAGTCATGTGAGGTGTTAGCGTGTTTGGTTTGAGGAGCCATGCAGTGGCTGTGCTCACATCATGTTTCTGTGTCGTTCAGGCTCTGTTTCAAAGATTTCTTCATTCACAAGTTCAAAGCTGTGCTCGGCAAGAACAGGATCATTTTCCCCGGAGAGAAGGCAAGTCATTCCTGACTCAACACAACAAAATTCACTTTGCTCCATTTTATTGTCCGAGTTTGTCTTTGACCCAGAATAATCAGCAGAAGCTGAAAGTGTTAGTGACAGCTTCATAACTGTGTGCCTCCTTTTATCCAGGTCCTGCTGGCTGTGTCCGGAGGTCCTTCTTCCTGTTCGATGCTCAGACAAGTTCAAGAGGTGTGTGTCATTGTCACCACAAGTCATTTCACTTCAGTTTTATTTATATAGTGCAAATCACAACAACAGCTGCCTCCTTATATTGTAAGGTAAAGACCTTACTATCATACAACAGAGAAAAGCCCTGCAATTAGTAGGACAAGCGCTTTGGAGACAGTGGGAAGGAAAAACTCCCTTTTAACAGGAAGAAACCTCCAGCAGAACCAGGCTCAGGGAGGGGCGGGGCCATCTGCTGCTACTGCAGGGGTGGGCAACTCCAGGCCTTGAGGGCCGGTGTCCTGCAGGTTTTAGATCTCACCCTGGGTCAACACACCTAAATCGAATGATTAGTTCATTAGCAGGCTTCTGGAGAACTTCAAGACATGTTGAGGAGGTCATTTAGCCGTTTGAATCAGCTGTGTTGGATCATCATCTAAAAGCTGCAGGACAGCGGCCCTCGAGGCCTGGAGTTGCCCACCCCCTTGGGGTGAGAGAAGGAAGACAGGTCAAAGACTCGCTGTGGAAGAGAGACAGGGATTAATAATAAGTCATATTTAAATGCAGAGAGGAGAAACACCCAGTGCATCATGGGAATCCCCCAGCAGCCTACACCTATTGCAGCATAACTAAGGGAGGATTCAGGGTCACCTGGTCCAGCCCTAACTATATGCTTTAGCAAAAAGGAAAGTTTGAAGCCTAATCTTAAAAGTAGAGATAGTGTCTGTCTCCTGAATCCAAACTGGAAGCTGGTTCCACAGAAGAGGGGCCTGAAAACTGAAGGCTCTGCCTCCCATTCTACTTTTAAATACTCTAGGAACAACAAGTAAGCCTGCAGTGTGAGAGCCAAGTGCTCTAATAGGGTGATATGGTACTACAAGGTCATTAAGATAAGATGGGACCTGATTATTTAAGGAGCAGGATT
Organism: Pelmatolapia mariae; assembly: GCF_036321145.2. NCBI lineage: Eukaryota > Metazoa > Chordata > Actinopteri > Cichliformes > Cichlidae > Pelmatolapia > Pelmatolapia mariae. The sequence goes on from NC_086238.1 coordinate 36,260,801, forward strand.
TTGAGTTGATTCTGGATCCACTGTTTGGTTTTTTGGGTATTTAAGTGGTAGAAAAGCATGAAATATTCTATTATAGTCTATCAACTTCTTAAAACCGGCATTAAAAATATCTTTAACTGCCATAAATAGTTAATGATGTTCTTGTTGGATTTATTGAACCATCTTTGTCACAGGGTTTAAGTCAGAAAGCGAACAAGAAGCTGAGATTCGTGCCTGGCGTTGCCTTCATCGACGGTACGTTACAGCTGGTTGTACACTGACAGTAAAGGGCTCTTCTATTCGATTTCTGCATCTCTGGTGACTTTTTTCTGAAATGATTCTGGCTAAAAGAGAAACCTTGTAAAGGGGTGTGTCTTTGTTCCCAGAGGGTGCTGTGATAGGTCAGTCGGTGGAGGAGCGACAAAGGACAGTGGCTGAGCTTCAGGCAGTGTTTCAGGCTACTGGTTTCCCCTTCTACATCTTACCTCTGGAGCAGGTCTGTGTAGAGCCAGGCCGAGCCTGCTGCTCTTAATGTTAGTTAGACTGAACCTGATCACAGAGCAGTCTGTCTGAACAGGCATCTGTGTTAAATATACACCGATGTTCTCTAAGGTCCTGGACCTGCCCGCTTCAGTCGTGGCGACCAATCCATCGCCCTCAGAGCAACCTGCCAGCGCCTACAAAGCAGCCGTGGATCACTTTGTCCAGACTGACGGCAGCAACTTTCCAACGCCACAGGAGCCGAAGAAGACGCTGTCGCCTCACGTTCAGGAGTCGCGCACGCTGATGCTACAGCAGCTGCTCGGTTCAGTTAAAACACTGACGGCCAGAGAAGAGCTGCTGAACACACTAAGGTCAGGCATCAAGGACTCGCTTCTACTATTTGTGATGCTTTTGTTGCTTAGACACGTTCCAAGCTACCACCTACAGTCAGGTGGAAATGATTCTTTGATTCCCGACTGAGTTTGTCCACCACACGAGCCCCTGACCTGACTGTGTTGTGTTCCTCAAAGGCAGCATCTGCTGGTGCACACAGCTCGTACAGAGGGCTACAGTAAACTGATGCTGGGAGACAGCTGCACCAGACTGGCTGTTAAACTTCTCACCAGTATATCACTGGGCAGAGGAGCACAGCTGGCCCAGGACACAGTGCGTAGACCTTGTTACCTCGTGTATAAAGGATCAGGTCGTATTCCAGCATTTAAAGTTTGAGTTAAAGCAAATCTGCTCTTAATGTTGTCGTTGTTTTAAACAGGGTTTCTCTGACTCCAGATACGGTGACATCATATTAGTGCGGCCAATGAGAGACTACTCTGCCAAAGAAATAGCTTACTACAACCATCTGTTCACTGTGCCCTGTGTTGTTATTCCAAGTGTGGACACGAAGGTAAACCACGAAACATTACAAATGTCTCACAGGCTTTAATGTGCAGCAGCGTCAGAGCAGCAAAGCTTTGCTTTAGATGACGTACGTCTAACAGCAAACGGGTCGTTCCAGTCACAGCTGGAACAGCTGTCAGCCAGCCTGTGGGGGGAGCTGCAGGCGCTGTCAGCTCATTGGACGGCCTGTTCAAGTAGTACAAAAACAAACAAACAAGAAAACACAGAAATAGTTCTGAAAATGGTTTGTTTGTTTGTTTGTTTTAAAATTCAAGTAACATAACTGCAAACATGAACACAGATTCTTTTCCTCCCTCTTAACTAACTGAAGCCTGTCAGATTAACACGTCGGTCGTCTGTCTGTGCACACGCGTGGCAGCACGTCTGTTCATATTTAACACAATAAAGATGCAGACATGAGTTTATGAACTAACACAGCCACAGCATGTTTGCACCCTCTGCTCATATTACATCATTTACACAACTTATTTTAACCTTCAACAACAAACACAAAGTCACTTCAGGGACCAAACTGCATTATATTTCTTCATGTTAACATGCAGGCCGCAAGAAGGTGTGACATGGGCCACAAGTGGCCCCCGGGCCACGGGTTTGAGACCCCTGCTTCAGACCTGTGTTATGGAAGTCGGGTTCAGGGGTGCGACCCATAATAAACAGGATTTTACTCATCTCTAATCCCGACTTGCTAAAATAATCAAGAATATTCATGAAATGGGCACCATCAGTACAGATGTGTACAGATGTGTACAGATGTGTACATGACCTCTGCCGCTGTGCACTGCTCCCACGGGACAGTTTCCTGCTTCCCCTCCTTACATCTTTGAATCATTCATGTTTTATTAATGTCATTGTTCAAGGAAAGTGTTCCATCTTCTCCGCTTTTCCTTCCCTTTCACTAAATTACCTCAAATTCAATCCAGGCTTTTAGACGTTCTTCACTGGGTTATCATGAATAAGAGTCTCACTTATTGTAGGTTTCTGGATGGTTAAGCTGGGCTTTATAATGAATACGATGGTTTGGCTTAAACTGCGTGAACAAAGGTCTCTCTGAGAAACTGAGCGAGGGGAAACGAGGCTCATAAACTTTGGGAGAGTGGAGACAGAAATGGAGTGTTACCACAGATGGAGGGAGGTTTTTTATGTTTGAGATATTTATTATCATCATCTGAGACGTCAGGAGCTTTGCTGTGTGTATATCGGTGTCTTCCTCTCCCTGCGCCTCCTCCAGGAGTTTCAGCGTTTCCAGCCTGTGTACAGTTTTGTTGCTCTGTTCCACAGACAGTGGATAAGGCCAGCATCCAACGTCTGACAGAGAGTTTTGTCACCAAACTGCAGGCAGACTTCCCCTCCACTGTCAGCACCATCTACAGGTTGCAGTTACACACATGCTTCATGCACATCAGCACTTTGAACATATTGGGGACATGTGTGCTGCAGGTTTTCTCAGACAGTCTCACTGTTAAACCCAGCACGTGTGTTACGCAGGACCAGCGAGAAGCTGCAGAGTGCATGTAGGAAGTGGTCAGGAGCCGACGGCTGTGACCGATGTCTGCTGTGTCTGTGCAGCCTGGATACTGCTGTGGGTGAGTGAGGCGCTTCACAGGCAGCCACAGCCTGCAGATCACTCACACACACAGGAATAACTCATTCTCGGCACATTACCGTGCTCCAGTTCAGTTCAGCTTTATTTGTATCCAGGGCTGCGCAGAAGTGGTCCACAGGTGCACATTCACTGTCAAAAGACGCGCACCAGATAAGAAGTTGCAACGCGCGTTTGCACTGTTTTTGTCCACTAGAGTGGGATTTTCACGGCATATTCTGCACCACATCTCTGTGCGTTCATCATTTGTTTGAAGCCAGCTCACCTCCTGCAACCACTTTTCCGAGAATAAGCGCTTCTTCTGCGGTTCGGACTCCGGACATTTCTTTGGAGGTGGAGGAACACCAAAGTAATTGCTTAGAGGAGCTTGCTTCTTCGACATCTTTCAGAGTTCTAAACAAATGGATCAATATACTGTCATAATCAGGAAAAGACCAGTAGAAATAATTTCTATTACAGCTCAATAATTATGTAGAATAACGGTGTAATAAGGAGAATAAGAGGTAATATTGTGGTAATGGCACGTTATGACCACCTAATTACAAAGTAGCATAGAAATACCAGTGTTATAGCTGAGTAATATTATGCTGTGGTAATAAACATATTAATAATAGTGTAGTAATAATTAATGCTAACAGCATCATCTAATATCTGTATTTATGTATTTAAATATATTTTTAAATGCTGACTTGTGGCAGTGACCTTACAGGGTAATACTGGTTATATGAGGCTTTAGGCTGCTGTTCATTATTATTATTATAATCCTGGAATGAATCCTCTGGTGAAAACCATCTGCAGGACATCGTTCTGCTTCAGGATGGCACGACTGAACCTGTCTGTCTTCATCTCATCTTTTCAGAGGAGCCATCGGCCTTCCAGGCCACGCTCATATCAGATCAGCTCTCCGGGTGCAAGTGTCTGCAAGGCGGCGCTGCTGAAACCCTGAGGCCAAACCCAGGTACAGTGACTGCTTTAGAACTGAACAAGCTCCATCTGACATGGATGCCCAGCTGTGTTTTTAAGAACGTTTCTGTTAAACAGGGAGGCCGGAGTCGCCGGCTCCCACCGGACAGTGCTGTTCCTCTGCTGAAGGGCGGGGCTGTGGGAGACCAGGAAGTGATGGAGGTTGCTGTTCTTCTGCTAAGTAAGTGTTTATTTTCTGTGTCGGATTTATTACCCAAAAAGCCCTTTTTCAGACATATATGGCAAATATTTGCTAAACTGTATGAGGTCCATCCACTAGGTGCTGTGTCACACTCTATGACACATTTCTTTGACGAGAGAGTCGGTAATATAAGAAATAATCTTTGACATTTTCTTGTTTGCTGTCAGTTTCGACACTGGCCTGACTTGTTGGTTACCTCTAGTTTAATACCTGCTTATTTTGAGAACGCTGTAATGTTTAAAAATAAGAACTAAGATTGATCCTTCTCTTCTTAGCAATAAATATTGTAATTTGGAGATTGATCTGTAACTGCTAAGGTTTTTAGGAAAGGTCGTAGCTAGGCAAGTTTAGATTTCTTGAGATAATTGTAACCACAGGCCCCTCTGTAGGTATAAGACCTGTAACATTACAAGGTAATCTATTACAGTGGCAGCATGGTCATTTGAACACTTTACATAAAGGTTCTCCGTGCTTTCATTCACACGTACCTGCTACAAAGTGTTTGAGATTATATCCTACAGGATGGATTTCATCTAAAAACCATCAGATGTTCAGTCAAGTCCTAAAAGTAAACTGGGAGAAACGTCCCACTTCACTCACATTTCTTCTTCTGTGCATCATGTGAGCCCGTACTCGTCTGCTGTTTCCTTTCTTCATTGAAGCATCGACTTTACACTCGTCCCTGTGGGTGGTCATAGCTGAGTTTTTGTATTGCACTTGTATTACAGGCTACCAGAAACAACACATCTGAAGAGCCTGTTGTGTTACAGCTGTGCACTGACTGTCAGAGACATGGTGAGTGGCAAACACATGATGTGTTTAACCCTTTCATGCATGAATTAAGAAAAAACTCCTGATTGAGGTTGTCATAAGTATTTTTATTCTTCTTTAGGCATAAAAAAGATTTTTGAACTTCATTTTTAAACATGTACTTTTCAAAGAGTTTGTTACACTTAGATGGACACTGATGTGTTGGAGTGACACATCAGTGTCCAGTGCAAGTATACCATCAACACTGACACAAATACATGAAAACAGCTGTGCACTGTAGTGAGGTCAGGGAAGATGGAGAGCGGGCTCATTGGTGTTTTTTGTTTTTGTGTATTTATTGGAGTTGTGGCATCAAATAGCAACACTTCAAACATTATAACAAATACCTGTGACTCAGACTTACAGTCAGGCATCAGTGCGTGCTGCAGCAAACAGGAAGACAGTGGGCAGCACACACCATGTGTGGTATTAACTAATCAGAGTGTTAAGATCTGACATCCAGCCTGTTTGTTTCCTTTCCAGTCGACAGTGAATCACCTCCCTCAGTACATCCTGTCAGAGGCTCAGAGGAGGCAAAGGAGGTGGGGCCTGTGTGTTTCACTTTTCTTTGACTGCGTTTGCATCATAGTTAGGAACAGAGTTTCTCACTCTGAATGCAGTTTGCAGACCTTCCTGCATGATACGCTACACTGTACACATGATGTGATGTAAAGTATGATGTCATATTTACTGTGGCTTTGGCAAATTTCAAAGTGTGTTGAACAGTTTGAGCCACGTCTTTCTCGCTGTCCTCTTTGCAGTCACCCTCCCTGAAAGTAGTCTCTGTGTTAGTTAAACTGACCACAGGTATAAGGTGTAGCACGCAGACTGCTGATGTGTAAAGACTGGCTTATTTAAAAAAGAAAGAAGCATCAGAAGGACGTAATGCTGTTTCCTATCTTGTTCTAACCAAACAACGTTGTTCCAAATCGCATCATTTCCACTTCTTCTTATGATCGTCTGTCTGCCAGTTGTGGGATTCTTTGGTGAAACAGCTGAAAATACAGATGTTACATTTACAGTGAGACAGCAGGCCATCGAGGGCTGACTGGGTTGTTGTGCTCTGTAGGTCTCAGATGAGAGAGGAGATCAGTGAGTTCCTGCTGGACGATGGTGACGAAGGAAATTAGAAGCAAAAGGAGAAGCTCCGCCCCCCATGCCAGAAGAGGATGGAGGAAAGGTTTCTTCAAGGAAACTGGCAACTGACACTTACGCTTAAGTTCTGATCGTGTGCGTGTGCGTGCGTGCCTGCGTGTGCCTGCGTGTGTGTGAGCGTGTGTGTGTGTGTGAGCGCGTGCGTGCGTGTGTGTGTGCGTGTGTGAGCTGTGCCTGCGTGTGTGTGAGCGTGCGTGCGTGAGCGTGTGCCTGCGTGTGTGTGAGCGTGTGTGTGTGTGTGTGCGTGTGTGAGCGTGTGTGTGTGTGTGAGCGTGTGTGTGTGTGTGTGTGTGTGTGAGCGTGTGTGTGTGTGTGTGTGAGCGTGTGTGTGTGTGTGAGCGTGTGTGTGTGAGCGTGTGTGTGTGTGTGAGCGTGTGTGTGTGTGTGTGTGAGCGTGTGTGTGTGTGTGAGCGTGTGTGTGTGTGTGTGAGCGTGTGTGTGTGTGTGTGTGTGAGCGTGTGTGTGTGTGTGTGAGCGTGTGTGTGTGTGTGTGAGCGTGCCTGCGTGTGTGTGCGTGTGAGCGTGTGTGTGTGTGTGTGTGAGCGTGTGTGTGTGTGTGTGTGAGCGTGTGTGTGTGTGTGTGAGCGTGTGTGTGTGTGTGAGCGTGTGTGTGTGTGAGCGTGTGTGTGTGTGAGCGTGTGTGTGTGTGTGTGAGCGTGTGTGTGTGTGTGTGAGCGTGCCTGCGTGTGTGTGCGTGTGAGCGTGTGTGTGTGTGTGAGCGTGTGTGTGTGTGCGTGTGTGTGTGTGTGTGTGAGCGTGTGTGTGTGTGCGTGCGTGCCTGCGTGTGTGTGTGTGAGCGTGTGCCTGCGTGTGTGTGAGCGTGTGTGTGTGTGAGCGTGTGCGTGGAGCTATCTTGCATTCTTTTAAATGATTTGAGTTGTTTCTTTGAGCTGAGTCTAAATAATGCGTCTCCTTCTTAAACACACTTCAGCCTGTTCTTGTACAGACGACTGATAAGATTGTATCATGAATGTAACAACATATAATATTAATCTCTTTATTTCCATCACGTGTCCTTAATAAACCTTCACATATCAAAAAGACAACATGGCAGTGAGTGGAACTATAGCAGGAGTCCATCTCCTCCTTGTGTGAGTGATGTAAACCAGGTTTACATCTACACATACATCAACACAAATCAACAAAGTTTTATTCAAACACATTCAGTTGATCATGTTGTCAGAAATCGTTGAATTTCGATGAAACATTTAAAAACTGCGTTTTGTATTTTTTATTAAAATCTGCTAAAACTCCAGCTGTGTCTGTGAATGTGTGCGTACTTTACAGAGAAGTTGTTGTTATGGTGTCAAAGGGTGAGTGTCAATGAACTGAATCGATTTTATCAGGACAAAATCTGCATGTGGACACTTTCCAGATCCAGCGTGTGTTACTGCTGAGAGCGCTCTTGATGCTGCTGTTTACAGATGATGACGGACACTTTAAAGTTATTAGTAGCTTTAAGGTTAGAGATTGCAGCTAGAGGTGGTGCATGAGAAATCAAATGTTATTTTAAGTTCTGTCTTTAATGAATGTGGGAGGAACATTTCCTGGGTCTCTGAGGCTGTAATGGTCTACAGTTCCTGCAGTGACCGCTCACATATCCAATGCATCATCAGTTACAGAAGCGGTAAACATTTTTGTTACTGTTGCAGCTAACCACAACCCAGTAAAGTTAAAGGCTCTTCTAAACTGATTCCCAGTTTGAACTGGGTTGAGTGTGTGGTTTGAGATTGGCTTGTATACCTGAAGCTCCTTCCTGTACCATCTGACTGGGGCTCATGGGATCCCTTTTCACCCAGTACAGAAATACTCTAACATTTACTGGCCAGCCATTACTTGGGCAACTGCAAGACATTTGTACTTTGAAACAGATGAAGATGTTTAGGGAGTACGCACATCTTAACAGAGTTGAAAGAGGCGAAGCCTTCCAGTGGTCCAAATCTTGTTTTAAACTTAATTGCAGAGGCTGATAATTATCCTGATATAGAGCCTTAAAATGACCTGTTTGCCTAAATACTTGAATTTTCTGTGGCTTATCATGAAAAGGTTAGATCCAATATGTCCTTGTTACGCATGAGAGCTCTGCATTAACTCACTTTTCTGAATATATTTGAAAGTAGTGTCAATAATTGAAGGATGCTCAATTAGTGTAGCCCATTAGCACACTGGGAGGCTGGCCTCACACACAGTGAATGTAACACAATCTAATGATCTGATCATACAGCATCAACTTGCATTTAGGCACAATGAAGGAAGCCTGAGATTCAAATGTCGTCCATGATTTCCTCTGGGATTAATAAAGTAATCTGAGTCTGAAACCAACGGTCACGACAGGTCACTGAAAGATCTCTGAATGTGACCGAGCTGTTATTTCCCATGCAACCATCCTCCGGGCTTCACAGAAATGGAAATTTGCATCATGGATGTTTGTAGATGAGCCTGCAGCAACTGCACGGTGCCATCATCTCAATATAGTGAAATCTCAGAGGAGTGTTTCCATCACCTTGTTGATCTGACCTGTAAAACATTCAGGCAGCTCTGAGGCCCAGTGAGTGTGGTAGATATTGCTACTTATTACAACTTACTTGTAAACGAGTTCAGTATTGTCCAGTCGTAATGCTCGTTGCTCTCCAAGGATAACGGATGGTTTAATTTTACATGTATTGTGGAGGTAAACACAGACGACACGCAGCTCTTAGTTCTCCTGCTTTATTCCTCTCCTCACATCAACTGAACACATGGCGCCACAAAACACAGCAACACACTTCAACACTGGGTGAGTGCAACCCTCTAGTGGTCCACCACAGCATCATTCTTTTAACTACTTCTCCAGTTCATGGCCACTGGGGGGTGGATCTTAGTTTCTCCTATGACAGTCGACCTATTCCTTCTGATTTAAATGCAGGACAGCTGAAAACTTTCACCTTCAGTTCAGGTACAGGTGGACATGACTCGAGGGGAAAGCTTCGATGACCGTCCTATCAGCTGGGACGAGCCTGTGAAAATAGGCTGAGGAAATTTGGGGACCTTTAACAATTATCTTTTAGTTGTGGGCAAAGCTACAAAAAGATGAACACAAAGCTGAGTTGCAGGTGTTTCTGAGTGCAAACATTATGTCCTGAACTGAGATGCTCAGTGTTAAATGTTTTCAAGGTCTTACGTTTAATACAAACTCACCTCGTCTCCGTCGTTAGAGAGGAGCCTGTGTGCTGCAAAGATTATTGTATGCATCGATGTATAACTTCAAATAAAGCTCTTATTTAATACAAAGAGTTGAACTACACACAAACGTACTCATGTAGTACTTATAGTACAGCACAATGTTTGAGTCTCCTTTTCTTTAAAATAAGTTAGCTGACTCCACAGTAAGCGTCCCCTCGTGATGTATGAGGGAGAAATCGTTTGTCCTCCCCAGAGATTACCATAACATTACACAGTACTTCTAATTACTTACAGTACAATTGGTGTTGTGAGTACAGCGTACTTACAGTGTAAAGTGGGGAAGCAAACTCAGTAACATTAAATAAGACACCCTGACCGTCACAGGCCGTAGTGCCACTGCTGTACAGTTTCACTGTCGTGTTTAATGATGTTGGAAAGAACGAGACATTAGGTCCAAATAACTGAGGAGGAAAAAAAGAAAAAAAGTGCAGTTTTATTAAAGATTGACACTTTTTCCTCACACAGATACACACAAATACACATACACATATTTACAGAGTCACAAATGGTATGAAATGGTATGTGTTAATAAGCAAAGTCAGTATGCATTTTAGATTTTGTTGATGTTGGCAGCTGGCAGGGTGGATTTGTCCAAGTCGTCAAAGTAAGGGTGCGTCATGGCCTCGCGGGCAGAGATCCGTTTGGGGGGATTGTAGGTCAGCATTTTCTACAGAGACGAGACCAGAACAGGACTTTACTCTCCAGACAGATGATTCAAACCTGAACATGCAGGAGTTCCTGGACTGGAAACTGGCACCAGCTCAGTTCAGCAGGGCTGTGCCATATCAGCTTATTGTTAACAATAAGAAAACAATGTCAGATGTACCACCAGCTCCAGGTTAAACATCTTTAACACTGAATATTGTGCTGTGTCACCACTACTGACCTATAATGCTAGGAACGTTCCTGGTGACTAGTTTCTTAGTGGAATGGACAAGGCAAAAAAAAAAAAAAACACATCTGAAAAACAAACAAACTGCGACTGGAAAGCGTGGCGCATGCTGCCGTGCCGTTTCAAAATTCATGACAACCACTTAAAATCTAAAATAACAACAATCATCCGTTTGTTTCTGCTAGTCCTGCACACCCCCATCATCAGGACAAACACTTTGTTTCAACTGAAAAGCTCCTGATGGCAAAGAAAAATTTAACTGAATAAATACAAAGAAATATCATCACTAATTTCTTTGAATTAATATGATTTAATTTTGAGGGTAAAGCAGAATGTGGGGGAGAAAAAAAAAGCAGCACGTGGCTACTTCCTGTCTCACAGCTGAAGCTTGGCTAACAAGAGGCAACAGGACAGTAGTACTGCAGTATCACCTTCAGACAGCTGTGCAATAATACAAATCCTCACTAATCTTAGTTACCTGAGGACATTGTAAAGAAATGTGGGTCAAAATTCCTCCAAGATAGAAAGAAGACATAAATATACGGTGGAACCCCGGCTTACGAAGACCCCATTTAACGAAAAATTCAAGTTACGACGGCACTGAACGGCAATATTTTTGCCCGTGGTACGACAAAATGCCTGTGTAAAGAAATGCGTTTCGCTGTTCCACGTGAAAGACGTATTGTTGTTGCAGTGCGCTATTTTGTGTGCTTTTCGTTTGCAATTAGCCTGTCGTTCATTCATAATGGGGCCGGCATAAATATGAGCGAGTTTAAAAAAATATCATTGCACAGTGTACGTACGTACATTAATTAACATAAATGTAAGTTTTAGTTTTAAAGTTTAGAATTAAATTCCATAATGTTATATACATGTACACGTATGTATGCTTTCTTCAGCCAGCATCGCCTCACTCGAAAGGCAACGGAAAAAGCTGCTTCGACTTACGAAAATTTTTCAAAAAGCCTGTTTGAATATCACCATCACAATTTTGTTATGAGGACAGAAAGTAACCATAACACCTCCAGCCTCAGGAAAACCAGGTGAGGTGGCCAGGTGTTTGACCTGCTTCTCTCTGGTCACAAGTTTGCTGTACATGTACAATGAGAATAAAAGGCTATTCTATGCTGTTCTGTTCTATTCTATTCCAGGTTTAATTAACATGCTGTGGTGCTGCCTTTGTCCTTACCGCCAGTAGATCCAGGCCATTCTTATCCAGGTTTTTCACCATGGATGAGAGGTTGCCAGATTTCCATTTGGGAAAAGTGTTTTTGTAGTCTGGCAGACTCTCAACATCAGGCCACACATCATTGTTTGGGGTTCCCAGCGTCCTGGAAAAAAGACAAATGCAACAAAGAGGAGACTCCAGGGTCAGTTCATTGGTTTGTTTCCATGAGCCATTAAAACACCGTAGACAGTCTACGGCTGAAGCTTTAGGCCAGAGAAAACAGACAAACTGTTTTAAACCTGACACACAGACACACTCCAATAGTGTGGAGTATGACACCAGATGTGAACACTAACCCTGCCTTACAGGCCTAATCTTACCGATCCCTGCTTCTCCACAGGATCCAGGCTGCCTCAAACTGTAGGAATCACTTTACCTGACACCAGGAAACTCGGTCAGCTTTACGTTAGGACATCAACGTGACATATTAACACTAACAGAACTTCTCTGGCTCTACACCGCAAATGTCTAAGTCAACAACAGATTTATGTGTTTAAGCTAGCTATGTAGCAGTTACGTTTGCTATAACAACAATTTGTTGTTGTTCACCACACACGCTTACATTCAAAGGTTTCATCCTGATGAAGTAATGATGTAGAAGAATACCAGGTAACAGATGTGTCAACTATGACATGTCAATTACGGACACACACACGTGCGAGGTTGCTGTTCCACCTAATTGCTTTTTTATCTACGTAGCTAGAGACTTGGCAGATGTATAAGGGAGTCCAGAACCTAACCCACTACAACACCAGAAACACCATGACAGCTGAGGGTGATGCTGTGCTCGACGATGAACCGTTTATTCACATGTTTCAAGGTAAAAAGACTCAAGGAAGCCACAGCTCAACTGTCATGGTGCAAGAGTACGAGGCGAGGTGCACACTTAGAGTGGTGGATCCCAGGAAGACTGCGGGGAGGGTCCTGAGCGAGTGTGCACATCAGCTTTCCGTGGTCTTCACTAAGATCATCAGTGCATCACCGTCCTAGTCCTTCAGCCCACCATCCCTGAATTCAGCCACAATCGTTCCACTACCCAGACAGACCATCAGCAGCCTGAACTGGCTGCTGTGATGGCGTGCAGACTAAAACTTCAGCAAGGCTGACCTATAACCCATCAGCATCGACTGGAAGTGCATGGATGGAGTTTGTGTGCACACCGACCTCCAATGGAACTCAACACCCTGAGAGGTTCTGCATCTGTGTGGTTCTTGAGCTGTACTATAGCACACAGGGAGGCACTTAAAGGGTCTTTAACAGAAGCCCAAACACTAATTACTGGCCCCCTCTTTCCCTCCCTGGAGGAAACCCATCACACACTCAGGACACCAGGTGTTTAAGCTTCTGTCCTCCCACAGGAGATCCAGGACGCTGAGGTCATTGACAACCAGACCTCAGCCCTAATCAATGCTAACAGCTGACATTGTTTTGGAACATGCGTTTCCTCAGCTCTGTACATACTGTATACATGGTATTTATTTATTGTGATTTTCTTGCCTTTCCTTTAACAGTGATAAGCTACACTCACTACAGATGAACGGCTGACCCACAGCAGACACAGTAGTTATGTGTGTACAGTCAGCTGACTGCAGTCTTTAAGAGTCAGACACAAAACAGGGACAGCCAGTCCTCGCAAGTACAAGAACACCACATGTGGAAACATGAGATCCACAGGTTTAGCCAGTCGTCTCTCGCACTTACACAAAAGGCTGAGCTCATCTGTAAATGTTACATTTTGATCAGTTTCCATTTGACTGTTTTCTTGCACCAACAGTTCTTGATATTTGCCAGTCTTTCTCAATTCAAATTAAAATCAGCAGTTCAACTAAACTTCAGCTTCTATTGTTTCTAAACACATGAAGATGTTTTTGCTGTGTCTACCTGAAGATCCTGAAGAGCTGGTCTATCTCAGAGTCTCCATGAAACAGAGGCTTCTTAGTCGCAAGTTCTGCAAAGATTGTCCCGGTGCTCCAAACATCAACGGGGGTGGAATATCGGGGTGACCCCAGCAGGACCTCTGGGGCCCGGTACCAAAGAGTGACAACCTGGGAACACACAAGCAGGATATACCTGTCTGTTTGTGACCGTTTTAGATTTCCGCTTTACAAACTAGTTACGCCGCCTTGTTTGATGTCATTCTCACATGTCTGGATCTTATTGTCTCATTCTGACAGTTTATTAACACAATTCATCTAAACAAAACAAAATAAAAACAGTGTGACATTTTTACTGTAATAACCATAAACATGTTTAATGAATCGTTTTTGTAACTTTCTAACATTTCAAAACTTGTGCACAAATTTTGTAACACAGTTGTATGAAACGCTTGCAGCCTGTTTCAGAACCACTACTGAAACTACAATTACAAACCAGACGGTAGTTTATTTGTGCGTCGCTCCTAAAACTCTCCCCTCTCACAATAAAATGCTGCCTGACCTGCTTTATTCATGCAGCACATTTCCAACAGTCTGTGCTGCAAAGTGCTTAACAACGTAAAACATCACTAAAACAAATAAAATGCACAACAATGATGCAGTGAAATATAAAAGAGAAAAAAATAAAATGATAAAAATAAATTATGCTTTTACTGTTTCTTCCTGTGCTAAATGTGACAATAACATTCAGGAAAAAGCATCACGCACAGCTTTTTAAATCATAACTCTGGTTTTACGCGGCCCATAATTAACATCAAACAAGAGTTTTACGTGGAGTTTAAAAACTGGTACATAGTTTGAAGTCCTCACTTTCAACACGAGCGCCTTGCAGCGACACACTGTAGATTGGTCATGTGATTTGGATGCACCGGGGTGCCGTCGACCCCAGAGGGTCACCTGTACAGTCGGTCTAAATCTGTATTTCTCAAACTAAAAAGGATTTTTTTTTTCAAAATTGTAAAGTACAACTTTTTTGGTTTTTAAAATTACAAGAAAAAGTAAAAGAAATGGTTTGAGATGCAGTAGCCTACATATCCCAGGAGCTGTGAGCAAGGATCCTTACCTCATGGGTGTAGACCCTGACGGGAACACCAAAGGCTCGAGCCAAACCAAAGTCTGCCAGTTTGATAACGCCCTTGTTGTCAATCAGCAGATTCTGTGGTTTCAGGTCACGATGGAGAACTCGGCGACAGTGACAGAAGTAGATGCCCTCCAATATCTGGTAAAGGTAGCTCTAAACAGCAGCAGCCAAATGACAAAAAACGTGAAACGTAACACAAAGTGATGTTTGTGACTGAGATGTTTCTGTTAAAAGTATTCTACCTGCTTCTTTTTACAATATTGTAAAATTCAACTACATACGTGGAGTTAAAGGTTAAGTCTTGAGCTGTTTCAGTTGTTTACTGCAGTAGTTTCTTATCAGAAACAGCACCACCAGGTTTATCCCACCAGGTCTTGTGTGAACAGAATCATCTGCCAGTGTTGGTCTTATGTTTGTTTTATAATTTAACTAAACAATACTCAAATTTCAGATCTTTATTTTTAATGGTCTTTAATATTATTGGAGCTTTGTTCAAACCTTGCCTCAGATTCCAGTGTGCAAAACTGTATCACATCTTCAGACAGTAACAACAGGAAAATAAAAACGACCAATAGAAATGAAGCCGTGCTGAGTTCAACCACACACTGAACGAAAACTTTCAGTGCAGATCTGAGTTCAGTGAACCACAGGTTTACGTGCATCAATAGGGACCTCCAGAGTCATTCCTTTCAGTGCTGTGGAAACGAGACATTCTTCACTAGTGGGAATAGTTACCAAGCTTTATTCTTTATGGATGAGAGATGCGCGTTTTGAATCATGTAACAGAGCAGGCACATCTGTTACATGATGTCACATCATGACAGAACAAAGCAGAGATCCTGTTAGCGGGATCAGAAGATGCCCTGCTGTACCTCCTGAGCTACAGCCACGTCACACACTGATGAAACGTCCCAATTTTCTCCAATAAAAGTCAAACAAATGACATAAAATAAAGTTTTAGTAAGGACCAGTCTACGCAGGCCGGGTCCTTCGAAGGATGCTGCCCCTGCATCGTGGGTTTGGTGGTTGCCAAGAAAAGCAGGGCTCGCAAAATCGCTAGCCCGACGTCCCAGAGCTAGCGATATCTCCGGTCGGGCGACCAAAATCTATCTCAGCCCCGCCCGTCGGGTTATCATATAGACAAAATTGTCATGCTCTTCCTCCTCACCCTTTGACCTCGAATACTGAAGGAAAAGTTCAGGATATACTTAACAAGTCACATCAGTAATGCTGTCATTGGACAGAAGCCAGTTTCACTGACTCATCAACACAATGGCCACCGTATTATGTGCAGCACAGATCATGCACCTGAATTGGGAGGGTTGAGACTGCAATCTACTCTTTTTGCACACTGTAACTTTAAGAATTTGGTTTATGAATTATGTAATACATTATCTGATAACGTAACCCATCTTAGATTTAAAAGCTTCAAGTTCAAGCAACTATTGCACCACTGAATTAATGTAATACTTACCTTGACCAACATAGAGTCCATGTACTGGCCAGAGGGGATGGAGTCCAAGTATTTCTTCAGGTCCATGGACAGGAACTCGAAGATGAGGTAGAGACGAGATTCTTGCATTAGGACATCTAGGAGTCTGGATTACGCACACATACATACACACAGATACACATGAGTTCATACTTTATGTACACTTTTTCTCATTGGATGTGACTGAGCAGCAATTATTTGACCTCTCCCAGCACTCTGCACAATACTGAAACTGTTGATCCTGCAGTGTCAACTATTGCTACACATGCATTTATATAATGAACTTGATGCATATCTTCAACACTTCACAACAGTTTCTATTGTTTGACCAACACCATGTCTCTCCATGCTGCACAAAGGGCACTAGACAATACAGAGAATATAGAGAAGTATTGTACATATAAAAATTCAAACCTCATGTCATAAAAACCAAAAGGATTTTAAGATCAAACAAAGAGAATTTGAAAAGGCCACGGAGAGCTTACCGTACAACATTGGGATGTTTCAGCTCCTGGAGCAGAGAAACCTCTCTGACAGCTGTGCTGGGAACGCCCTCCTCCTCACTCTCTAGTCGGATCTTCTTCATAGCCACAATTTGCCCCGTTGCCTTGTGCTTACCTTTATACACAACCCCATATGTACCTGGGGGAAAGCGCAAGCATGAGCACTGGATGAAATGTACTGGGAGCTCCTGTTTATGCTTCCAAATTGCTGGACATACATTACTTGTTACCAAAGTAATTCTTGTCAAAAGAAAAGTTACACTAGAACAACTTTATAACCATGAGATTGTTGAGCAAACAGAGATTACAAGATGCACACAAGAAAACTTTACTGCACACATAATTACACATTTTTGAAGTATCAACATTTGTAGAGCTTCATGTGAATAATTTAGATGAACCATACGTTAGAACTAACCTTCTCCGATTTTCTCTATTTTCAGGTAGTCTTCCATTATTGCCTGAAAGGAGAAAGAGAAAAACACGCTGTAATGTAAACAACTTCCGAGGACCTGCATTTCACTTCTATCAGCTTGCACACATATCTATTCATTTGCTGAGTGTCGATATTAGGTTAGATCAGCCTTTTATTTAAAAATGACATATACAACAAGCCTGTTAGTATCTACCACTACCTTGTACGGAAATCATTCAAACTGGAAACTCATGTCACGTTACTTCAACCATCTACAGTAATGCAGACAGGCCTTTCGTCAGAACATAGAGCAGGCTGCCTCAAAATACGAACACGGAAGTTTTAAAACGTTAGTTTTGTTGCATTAAGCAGCAAGTTTACCGTCGCTCTTTCACTCGTTTTAGTAACTAAGGCTAGTTAAATATTAAGCAGTCGTTGAATTAGCTTTTCTGATTAACGACCAAGAGAGGACCACTAACGTTAGCTTAAAGTGTTTAGCCATCAAATGCACCTTTTTTGAATGCCATGCTAACTGCTAAGACACGTTGTGTCGGGCGTTCATGTTCCGCATTAGCTAAGGAGTCTTTTAAATGTAAAATTTAAATTTCACTTATACTGACAAATATAAAAAAATTACCTGTTTGTGCCTCGTTTTTTACAGACACGAACAAACTGCCGCTGGAACGCTCCCGGACTCTTTTGAAATGACTGGAGTGCAGCAGCAGGTTAAAACAGTCCAATGAGCTCACGGAATGTATTTTCAAAACAGCCAATAAGAGGAAAGGAAGGCTGTCACGTGGGTAGAGCGGGAGACAACCCGCCGATGTCCTTGGGAGCGTTCACTGATGCTGGGATATTTAAGCCCTACCCACTTCTAGGATCCGATTGAATTACATACTATTTATTTCTACAGTTAAAGTTAGATTAAATACGTATCGTTGTGCAGTTTGTAGATTACACAGAATACGTATACAAGAAAAATAGCCTACATTTACTTCTTGTGCCTTGTTATAAATTTGCTGTCGGTTACTTTATCAAGATAAATGGTCTCAATTGCCTTAATTTGTTTTACTATATTAATATTCATTTTTGATGTATTAGCAAGTGGTGCATTTATAGTCAGGAATCTGACACATTTGTAGTTATTTTTGCTAAGTGAAAAAGTGTAATATTGGCTACATATCTCTTTCAGAAATGCATAATATCTACAACTACCCCTATTTTATGTCAGTGGCCCTGTACTATCCATTAACAATGCATTAAGGAAGGTAAGGGTCGGTAAATAAGGAAGTAACAATGCCTAAAGTTGAAAGCAGATATGATGAGGCAGCTGTTGATTTGATTAATAACGCCTGCACCACTTGTTCCCTGGTGATCATTAATAACAATGTTTATGGCACTTTTGCATTGACTTCACTTTTCAGATCCTGATACAATGTATGCATTTTTTTATTTTATATTTATATTTTACTGCTAAAAATCGCTTCGGTCCCCACTTGCTGTAAGCCACGCCAACTCTAAACATATAACACTGTGCAGACATGGATCAATATTCTGCTTAAATATATTTTTCTATTTCGTGTGAGATTAATGAGATATGTCCAACCCATTTTTTTACATTTGAATATTTTTAATGATAATGTTATTTATCTATTTATTTTTTACATTGATTAGTACCTTATACCAAATACAAATAAAATATATGTTACATTTTTGTAATAACCAATGTGAAATCTTTTGCTAGACAGATGGAACAGTGCGCTCACCTCAGTCTCATATGAACATCATGTCTTTTTGACTCAGTTACACTTTTTTCTCTCTTTTTCCTTTTAACACCTGTGTTTGTCAACCACAGTACATTCAAAAAAATAAATAACTCTTTGAATGAAGATAAAAAATAATGGAAAGGATTTCCACATGATTAAGTTGCTTTAGTTGTTCTGCCTCGAGACTTTGCACTTCCACCAGATCTCCGGACCACAAACTCTCTCACCACTTTTAAATCACGTCTCAAAACCATCTATTCAGAATCGCATACACCTGATTCTGTCTTAGTCTATTTTTACCTTGCTCAGCTTTTATACTTTCATGCTTGTTTCTTTTTCTGATTGACCTTCTGTCTAAATTGTATTTTGCCCTGTTTTATTATATTGTATTGCTGCTATTGTAAGGTGACCTTGAGGGTGTTAAAGGCGCCTATAAATAAAATGTATTATTATTATTATTACTGCTTTAGTTTAGCATTATTCAGTTCTGTTATTCCAACAATGTACTTGAGTTGGACCAACTTAATTAATGATGAATCATTTTATGTAACGTAGTCGAGCCAACTTAATAAGCCAACCTATGCACATTACATCAGTCCAACAAAGTTCTTAATGCTAACAGAAATCCATTCATTAACGTGGAAATCCTTTCATGTAAAGAGCAAAGGTCATGTCTTTGAACGCTGGCCCTTTGTGCTGTAAGGTAACAGTGCTGACCACCACACCATGCTTTAAAACGTGGGAAAGCTGTGACTACAAGGCCTCACACAGCATTTTCTCTACGTTTCTGTCCTTGAGAGGTTAAACCAAATAAATAGCTATAGCATCCAAGTGCTGTGTGAATGCTTTTCTGCCTCTTATAACCCGTGATGTTCCTGTGGTTTGATGTATATAGTGCATCATATGTTGCACTATATACTTATGCATGTACATCTCTTTTTATGACTTCATAATTTGACAGATAACAGCTGATGGTCATAAGCAGGATGAACTTTTACTGTAATGCTGGCATCGAACTGACGATGGCCGAGAGGCTCCGCTTCCTGAACAGCAGCCCTTAATGTATGATTAAATCTGTGAAACGCTGTCGGTGGTCAGTAAGACAACAGAAGATCGACATTCTGTTTGGAAACAGTGTAGTTTGTCCCTGTGGCACGTTTTCTATCGTTTTCTATATCTGTTATTGTATATCTGTTGTATATCTGTTATTTATTCCTGCTGTCTTACTATGTATATTTTATTCCTGCACAGCTGCTGTGGAGCACCCACAATTTTGTTGTACATGCCAATGACAATAAAGAGCGATTCTATTCCATTTCATCAAAGACAATAGAAATGAATGATAGAACCCCCTCTCAGTGAAACACCATATGTTGAACTTTTATT
Source organism: Pelmatolapia mariae (assembly GCF_036321145.2). Lineage (NCBI taxonomy): Eukaryota > Metazoa > Chordata > Actinopteri > Cichliformes > Cichlidae > Pelmatolapia > Pelmatolapia mariae. The sequence goes on from NC_086238.1 coordinate 36,280,830, forward strand.
TCATATTGTACATCAATACATCAATGCAAATGCAGCTAAACAAAGACTGAAAAACAACTCAAAATGACAAAAAAGATATTATTTTAGGTAGAAATAAAGACAACCCACACATACACACAAACTGAGTGACATATCCACTACACTCTCTTCCTCAGACGCAGAGGAGACTGCACATTCCACTGCCTTGGTCCAGGAGCTCTGAACAAACAAACAACAGAGCTGAGTTTAAACAGTTCACACATACCATGCATAGATCATACACTGTAGTGTAATAGCAGTACAATAATGTGACAAAGCTAGTAGGCCTACAAACACCACAAAACAAACAAACCCAACAATGTGTGACTCAGTTCTTCTGGAGTTTCCTGCCATGTTTCTGTAACTCTGTTCTTATTAATCAGGTATGGTTGTTTTAGTTTCTTAAGTTATTACAAAACAGTGTAACATATGAGTTTCCAAAGTAATAACTACTAACTTTGTTATTACCTCGGTCTTGTCTTCACTGCTGTTGCTGTCCCAGTGTGATGCTGGATTGTGTATGTGTTTGTCATGGTCATTAAGTGTCACCCACTCTGTAGTGTAGTGCTCAGGCACTTAAACAGTTAATGCAGAACCAGCACTGAGTTAAACTAACACCAAGGAAAGAGAAGTGTACTCACTGGGCTTCACTCGATCGCACATGAAGAACGCTGCCCTCTCCACCTGTCAGCACACACAAAACAGTGAATATTATAAACAAGCTGAAGATAGTTTTTCATTTACAGAACTAAACAAAAGGCAGACAGAACGTTGGCACTGTCAGTGTCTGGTCAGAAACGTACTTGTTCCCTGCTCACTGAGGATTGCGCTGAGTCCTTCATCAAAGGTCAAGTTGATTTTGACACCTAGTGGACAAACAGAGATGGGTCAGTCGAGGGTTTGGGGATTACATCATCATGTGCTACAGAGTAGCAACAAAAATATCAGTGAGATTATAGCCAACAGAGTATGGTACCATAATGTAGTAAAGTAACTACAGTGCAGTGTTTGGAGAGTGAAGCCATTCTGCTTCAGGTCCTCAGTGAGCTCACAGCAGATACAACAAAGCTACTGCTAATGACTGCACATTATTATATTTATTGTTAAGAGGTCTGATTCTTATTAGAGATGGCACGATACCACTTTTTTATGTCCGATACCGATATCATAAATTTGGATATCTGCCGATACCGATATTAATCCGATATAGTGTGTTTTTTAATCAATAAAACTGTTTTTTTTAATATCTTGCTGCATTTTGTATAAGTTCATACTCAAGTTTAAATAAACAACAACACTAAAGCTATTCTGTTATACCTGTATGTAAAAAATACACTGCACCCAAAATATTTCATAGTTCAGCAATACTGATCAATCTAATAAACTTAAACCTACTCCATCCTTCCTATTCTGGTATTTTAAAAAGTACTTAGCAGAAATATTAAGCAACCTAACTAATAGGGTTGCAAACTCCCAGCAAAAAAAAAAAAAAGGGAACCACCCCCCACCCTCCACCTGATGATGCTTAATCGACGTAATCAACTTTAATTTGATGCAGTGTGAAAAAAATGCACAGAAATAAATTATTTTTCAAGAATAATTAAATATATTCAACATCTTTCTTCTACAGAATTGCAGACTGCACAGATGGTACTTTCCCAAAGGAAAAAGTAGTATAGCTTACTAGGGTATATTAGACTTAACAGTTACTACATACAGTAATGGACTTCTATACATTTTACATCAGATTAAAACTTTGGGTGTAAGATTCAGATAATTATTTATTAAAAGCTAGACATTTTAAATGAGAATAAGAAAGATAAGTATGTCTTTGTGCCCCCTTTTCCCTGTTAATGCCCTATCGGCCCCCCTGGCTAAACTTTGCTAGATCCGCCCCTGCACAGTTACCAGCCGTCAGCTACGTAGAAAAGGATCCTGGTCTAGAAAGTAATATTAAATAAATTCTAACAACAGCTTATCAAGGTTAAACGTGCTGCTGTTGTTCAGCCGCTGGTTTCCTCTTTCTGGTGCAAAGTGGCCAAAAACAAAGAAGAGAGACGGACTCGCGACAGAAAAGCCGATCAGCTGATCATTAAGCAGTTTCACGATTGAAGTAGCAGCAGGAGAGGGAGGGAGAAGAGGCTCCATATATCGGTTGTTAAGCTTAACGTAGGTACGCTTTACAAACATTCAGAGATGAACTTACACACTTGCTTTACTTCTCTCTGGGATAACTTCCTCGGAGATGAAATGCTGGATTACTAGCAAGGCTACAAATAAACACAGCCGCTCTATCACGTGAGCACACTGCTTCAACGTGCTACGGTTACAAGCCGAGTTACGTCGTGTCGCAAGTTTTGTGAGGTGCTTTTTTGATATTTAATGGATCGGATTACATTTTTTAATTTCTCGCCGATATCCGATCCAGTAATTTAGGTCAGTATCGGACCGATACCGATACTTAATATCGGATCGGTCCATCTCTAATTCTTATACAGTGCTTTTTTTTGTACAGCATGTCTCATTCACTCAACCATACCAGCACTTTAGTTACATGTACATGCATGGACTTGAGTACAGACTTTTTTAAAGTGTTCTGATCATTACTGCCCGCTCTTGTCCAGTCCCGCAATATTTGTGTCCACCCCTGCCCATACCTGCAGACACATTAATGATACTCTGTATGATGATACACATGATGTGACATTTCAGTAGAACAGCACCAGAATAAACAAAAGCAAAATCAGCAAAAATCTCTCAGTTTTGAATCATTAAGCAGTAAACTGAGGTTAAAAACTAATCGGGGTGCCACCAGTGCTACCAGTCAGGCTCCTACTCCCATTGCTGTGGACAGTTCTTATGAATCATAACTTGTATCCACTATTGTTCTTTCTTTAAAACAGCAAGAGTATACTTAAGCTAATTTTGCCATTTAAATCTGTAATTAGTTTTACTTTTGGAGAAGTTGTCATTAGTTTGGTCGTGGGCAACAAAATCATAAAACCAAACGTCGTTGCAGGAGTTCCACAGATTTCCTGCTTGGTGAAGGAGAATTACTATTCTGTCTGTGAAGAACAGCTTACTGCAAGCACGCAGCAGGTGTGTTTCCTACTGTCAACACAAAGTTGAGCTCTTTACCTTCTGTGTTTAGAGGAATTTTAAATATCCAAATATCTCACTTTCCATTTTTTTGTACTCTCCAACCTTCACTGTGGGACCTGCTGTCTGTTTTAGCTGCCAGTGGCAACCTTGAAACTGAAACTTCTCTCTTACCTTTTGGTGTGCTGATGGCTCTGTCATTGGCAGCTCCTTTAGCCATCACTAAAAAAGTCAAATGAAAACAGCGTCACAATGAATGGATATCTGGATATCTCACTCTCTCTCTGGATCGCTCACTCACTCACTGGATCAGTCACTCACTGGATCACTGGATCAGTCACTCACTGGATCAGTCACTCACTGGTTCACTGGATCAGTCACTCACTGGATCACTGGATCAGTCACTCACTGGATCACTGACATACTGGATCAGTCACTCACTGGATCACTGGATCAGTCACTCACTGGATCACTCACTGGATCACTGGATCACTGACCCACTGGATCAGTCACTCACTGGATCAGTCACTCACTGGTTCACTCACTCACTCGATTTGGAAACTCAGTTAAGTCTTCGAGACACATTTGGAGTTAAACCACTTGTGTGGGAATGCAGAGTGTCTGACTGACTCACTGGATCACTGACTCACTCACTGGATCAGTCACTCACTGGATCACTGGATCAGTCACTCACTGGATCAGTCACTCACTGGATCACTGACTGGATCACTGGATCAGTCACTGGATCACTGGATCAGTCACTCACTGGATCACTGACATACTGGATCACTCACTCACTCACTCACTGACTCACTGGATCAGTCACTCACTGGATCACTGACTGGATCACTGACTCACTGGATCAGTCACTCACTGGATCACTGACTGGATCACTGGATCAGTCACTCACTGGATCAGTCACTCACTGGATCACTGGATCAGTCACTCACTGGATCAGTCACTCACTGGATCACTGGATCAGTCACTCACTGGATCACTGCATCACTGACTGGCTCACTGACTCACTGGATCAGTCACTCACTGGATCACTCACTGGATCACTGGATCAGTCACTCACTGGATCACTGGATCACTGACCCACTGGATCAGTCACTCACTGGATCACTCACTCACTCGATTTGGAAACTCAGTTAAGTCTTCGAGACACATTTGGAGTTAAACCACTTGTGTGGGAATGCAGAGTGTCTGACTGACTCACTCACTGGATCAGTCACTCACTGGATCACTGGATCAGTCACTCACTGGATCACTGACTGGATCACTGACTCACTGGATCAGTCACTCACTGGATCACTGGATCAGTCACTCACTGGATCACTGACTGGATCACTGACTCACTGGATCAGTCACTCACTGGATCACTGACTGGATCACTGACTCACTGGATCAGTCACTCACTGGATCACTGACTGGATCACTGGATCAGTCACTCACTGGATCACTGACTGGATCACTGGATCAGTCACTCACTGGATCAGTCACTCACTGGATCACTGGATCAGTCACTCACTGGGTCAGTCACTCACTGGATCACTGGATCAGTCACTCACTGGATCACTGCATCACTGACTGGCTCACTGACTCACTGGATCAGTCACTCACTGGATCACTTGATCAGTCACTCACTGGATCAGTCACTCACTCGATTTGGAAACTCAGTTAAGTCTTCGAGACACATTTGGAGTTAAACCACTTGTGTGGGAATGCAGAGTGTGCCGATGCTGCAGTGAGGATCTAACACTGTGTGCAAACAAGAATCAGACAGTAAGACCTGCTTACCGAGGTTACAACAACTAGTTGGGAACATAGAGGATAAAGTGATTGCTACAAACATGTTTTACATGGTGCTTATGCATCACTGGACTCATTATGAAAGGACATTTATGACTGGAGTCAGTCCCATAACATATTTATCCATCCATGTCGTCCCTGACAGTAACCTCTATTAAAGAACAAAACTTTTTTACTGTTTCACCACCCTGAGGTTAAACTAATGTGTCGAGCAGTGATTTTACAATGAACTTCAAATATGAAAACACTACATGGGCTACTTTTGTGCATACATTTGACAGTTACTGCACCTAAATTCTTGGATTTAAATGCTGCTGCTATCTTGTTTCAATAGATTCACACTTCACGGTGAGATCAGTGAAAAAGATGAAAACTGCCCTTCATTTACTATTATAATATAAGAATGTACAGTTCTGATGTTAGCAAGCTTCAAGCACTGATGAAAGGCTCTTCACTATTTTTCATTTTAGGCACAATGATCACATGACGCTGTGGAATTTAAATCAAATTTTCTGATGCTATGTCTCCATCCCATACATTTTTCCTTGAGATGTGTTTGTTTCCTTGAGTTCCTCTCCACTTAGCAGACATTCAGGATAAATGACATTTGTTCAAACCAGTGAACTGAACTGTACCTGTCCCTTCCAGAGCGATTGATTTAGACTGGACATCGTCCTGCCTCCTGGATCCACGCACACTGACAGACAGACACAGGAATTTCAATAAGTTAAGCCGTAGCTTCACACTGTACTGAATTAAACCAGCAAAATCCTTTCTACTAATTACAAGTTTACATCTGCTAGCAAATATGAACTCGTAGGGTTGGCTGGGTCATTTTCAACACTTCTTCTTTTCTGTGTCTAAGACTAAATGTGAACCAAAGAAAAGGCTCGGTCTGCCGGTGATTACTGGTCATAAGAAGGAGCCCCAAACAGTGATCTCAGATATAAATCAGACTCTACAGTAGAGTGTAAGTGCCTAATACTGCTGGAAGCCTACCGGTCAGTAAGTGCCAGTCTAGCAGTCTGGAAGTTTGGACGAGGTGGCTGCGGTGTGGCAAAGGTAAATGGCAGCAGGGCCGTGGATCTGACAGGAGAGCGCTGGGCTGAACCCTGGGGAGGATCAATGATCGTTCATATAATAAATAAATAAATAGTTCAGACCATCAGACGATCTCATAAGAAGAAAGTTCATTTAGAGAAAATACTTCAAGGAACTTGTACAAAAGTCTGAGGGCTGCATTGTAACACAATCCTCGTGTCTTGTTCTTAGTGAGACCTTTCTGGAGTAACTTGCTGCTCCAGCAAACATGAACGTTAGCCTGCTGTTATTAGAGATTGATCAACAGATCAACATCAATTCCACACTACCTGGATTATATTCATATTCAAAATACAGTATACAGAGATTAGCAGGCATACATTCAGTCTACAGAGGATGATCCACAGTGACGTACAACCATGGCGTTCCCCTGTCTGCAGCTCAGCACCGACTCCTTTTTCCCAGAAGAACGTCCAGCATGTAGCAGCAGATTACTTAAACTGTATATTCATCTTTACAGACTGAGTAGTGTCTGAAATAGGCAAGTCTGTTTGTTTCTGCTTATTTAGAAGAGGAAATGTCCACTTAATTTATTAAAAAAAAACGAGCTCAGACCATCTTTAAATCCCACACAGGCACGCAGCGTGATCTGCGCCTATCAGACGATTGGTGCACAGCTGCAGGTTTTGGAAGCGAGCGAGAGGATGTTACCTGCAGTTTATCACATCTGTATGCACAGAAAGTCTTTTGACAGTGAAAACGATCACACTAAACACTAAAGTCAAACCTGTTTTAAAAACAGGACAGCAGAATACATGGACTTTCTCTAAATCAGTGGGTTCATAGTGGTTTGAAGCTGCAGTCAGAAGTGGACGTGCACTGTGCTCTTACCTGTGCCTTTTTGCCATCTCCTGCCAGGCTGTCGTTGTCCACCTGTTCCACTGTCGCTCTCGCCTTTTCTGCTATTTTCAGAGCAAACTCCATTTCAGCTGCCAGCTGTTCGTCTCCAGAAAAAATCTCCTTCACCTCATTACGGTAGTCCTGCATAGTCACCTGATGTCAGACACAAAGGTTAATGCAGTTACCTTCGCTACAAATAGAAGCACAAACTGTTTTGCTGATGCTTTGTAACTAACAGTGCTGTAAAGCTGTGGATTTTTCCATAGTTCATGCAGATCATCAGTGAACTTGATCAAATGGATCTGCAGAGAAAACCCAGAACTGCATGCTGGACTTACCTGCAGGTAGCCCATGAGATCTCTGAGAACAGGAGAGCGCTTCTGCTCCAGCAGGTTCTTCAGGCTAATGATGAGAGGAACAGTGTTCTCTATGAAGGCCTTCTTCCTAACCTATGGATCAAAAGTTGGATTTATGTGGATAATGAATGGAGATTACCTTCAATCAATCTCAAATATTTAATCTGCTTAAAAATATAAAAACTTTAAAAGTTACATTTTGAGCATCTTCATTATACTTCGTGCAGACAGTTTAGCCTGATGCATCTCTGAGGATGAAGACCTCTATACTTCACCATTGTTTGATGGGACTGTCTTGCTTAGATGGATATAAACAGCATTTTGCTCATTTGGTTCAGAGTCATCAGATTCAGAATCAACTTCGCGACAGCCTTCAGCTTCAAATACAAATATTTTAAATAGTTCAGAATAGGTCAGTAACAGGATCACAACGCAACGTAACAGGAAGGTTAAAGTTGTTCTTTTGTAGCCAAGAGCACCATTTCTGTAGACTACTTACAGAAATAAGAAGAAAGCTGTTCAGGCTGTGCTGGGAAAAGAAACATGGTCATAATAAGGTTCACGTGTTTGAATCCTGAACTTAAGGTTTAACTACTCAATATTTGGGGTTTTTTTTGCTGTTGAAACATGACTCCTCCTCAGCAGAGTACGTGTCCTCACAGTGACATTATGCTGTCAGAGTTTTCATGAACATGCTCTGCACTGCAAAACAGCATCAACCTAGACATTTGGCTTCTGACTGAGCGGACCCAAATATACTAAACAGTCAGCATCATTCTAGAAAGTGGATTCAACATGATGTCAGATGTAAATGACCTCCAACCTCTGGTAGACGCACAAAACACCACCAGTTTTTCTAATTGCTGCTTAGGGGAGCTACTGCTTGTGGTTACATCATCCACACCACAGGTAGGGATGTCCTTACAGTCAGTATCTGCAGATAACAGTGTTTGTGTGAATGTGGCATGTTGTATAGAGCGCTTTGAGTACTGAGAGTAGAAAAGCGCTATATAACAATCAGTCCATTTACCAATACCACTTTATAGTCACTGCATTGGTTATTGCATGCAAGACATATGCCATCACCACAAGCTCACAAGCATTAATATTGGTGCTTTGAGCCACGGCAGACTCGCTGCAGTATTCTCTAGAACAAAAGCTGCTGCCATGCAGGAAGCAGCTGCTGTCGGCTTGCTGGCATCCTGTAATCTGGGAATCTTTGAGCTCCGGTACTTTCAGATGAGTTCCTGTGTGGATGAATTCAAACTTGCTCTGCTGAGAACACCAGGTTACAAAAATTGAGTAATACACTGGTAATGGGTGGTGCTAGGCATCACTTGAAATGTGTGTCATTTTATGGAAAGCCTAGTTTAGTGTCCTATAATTATATAGCTCATATAACATGTGTTATCTAACAGCTATTTGTGTCATTGTTACTATAAATGATCATGTGGTCTCCTGTGACTAAACAACTGGTGACAGGAAGACTTATTGAGCAGAACCAGAATAAAGGAGGGAAACCAACTGCCTCAGTAAGCTGAGATGAGTAGAAAGAGGAACAAAGGAACCAAATACATTTTAAATGTAGAGAAATCGTCACCTGTGACACCACTTTCTTCTGTGCAGCCTGCAGAACAGCTTTGGCCATGGTGGCCATGTTTTCCTCCTCTGCTTCCTCCCCTGCAGCAGCGCCTGCTGAACTAGATATGGTCTGCAGCTTAAACTCTTTAAGGCTCAAGATGTTGAAAGTCTCTGACAAAATGTTAGCACCATCTGCATCCAGGGGCAGCTCTTCATCAGCAAAGCACGCTGATATAGGAGGAGGTAAGAATACAAAAAGACAAGGGTTCTGGTTAATAGTGCTTTAACAACAGGCCCAACTCTGAAAAGAAAAACCTAAAACTTTACTTTTAAGTTTACCTAAAATGGTCTGGTTGATCTTGTTGGTGATGTTGAAGCGCTGAGCATCTGTAAAGTGCTCCAACAGGAAGCAGTAGATTCGAAAGCGTTTCTCACGGTACTGTTCTCCTTTTAGGGAGAAGTGAACGCGTTCTCTGTGTGAATGTTAAAAGAAGGAAAGGAATAAGCTCAACAAACATGTCATGAAGTGAGGAAATACCAAGGAGAAATCAAGCTGAACAGGATCTGGTCATACCTCTCACTTTGGGAGAATTTGTTGTAGGACTTGTGTTTTGTGTAGGAGTTGAAATGGAAGATGCACTCAATGAAGTGCTGGCTGAACATTTCTGGGTTCTTCTTCAGCAGCAGGTGGAGCAGGCAGTATTCAGTGAGACTAAAAGAAGGTAAAACATACCAGCCTCAGTCTTGTGAAAGCAGCTTTACGGACACCAACATTCAAATACTGATTATAGTGATTCGAGGAAAACAAACCCTCCTCATGCTTCAGACACACACAAGCCACAGCCTGAAACCTGCTCCCTATGCACGAGTCAGCTGGACTTCCTATTAACGTGTTTGCTGAGTGCATAATCTGTGTGATTGCCAGTCAGGGATTCAAAAATGAATGGATTTGTGGTTGCATATCCCACTTTCACATTCTGTCTGTGTATGCACAGTATGAATTACCTGGCGATGGCAGGGACCGGGTCAACAAGAGCCACCATGAAGTCAAAGAAGAGGGAGCCCTTCCATTTCACAAATTCTTCCTAAAACGCAGTCATGAGAAAACCAATCAGCTAAAAGAGGTCGCACTGAAGTCCATCCATGTTTAACATGTGAAAGTAACGTCACATCATCTGACCATTATTATGAACATCTCAAAAGAGGACTGCTTACAGAAGTATAATGACATTAAAGACAGGAACTCACCTGCAGCAGGTTGGTCAGCATGATGAGAGTCTGCTCTCTGATGACAGCTTCTTTGTCTCGCAGACAAGCAGAGATGTTGGGAATGTAGTGATCCACCATGTTGGTATATCGCACACACAGATCACACATGATCACAACCACGTTGCTGCGTACTGAAACCTCTGTGCCAACCTCTAACTCCCTGGCAAACACGGGCAGGTACTTTTGGGCTAGTTCTTCATTCTGCAGGGCCAATTTACCTGAAGCACACAGTCACAAACAAACATTTAAGCTCATGGCTCGGAGTGAAGAGTCAGAGCTAAACTTGGAGGATGCACACGCTTTACCTAACGTGATGACTCCATGGGCTCTTACTCTGGTAGGCAGCCAGTTTGCTTTGAACTGAGAAAGAGGCAGTGAAGCTGGCAGCTCTGTCTGGCACTCTGTTAAAGATGGAAAATGAAAAACAGGTGAGCAGAGCCATGCTTACTAACCTGGCCTTGCCCTGGACAGTACAAGACTTCGTGGTACATTGAAGAAGATGTGACAGCTCCTGTTTAAAGCAGAGGACCTTGTAGAGTCTGAAACCTCACTTGATTTCCAACTGTGGCATATTCAAAATGTCACCTGACTTGTGCTCACCTTACACCAGCAGCTGTGCTGTTTAAACTCCACGTCTCTGGAGACGTTCACTCACACACACTGTATGTATTTTAACATCAGTCTTTCCTACCTGCCAGTTTCTCAGAATGTGTTGTGAGGACAGATTCCACTAGCAGCACTGTCCTCTTGTTAACTTTGGCAGGACACTGAAGTGATGCCACACCCAGAGTGTGGAGATGTTTCACCTGAAAGAGAAAACATTCCCCGTCTATCAGAGCCACAAGCCCTGCACGGCTGACCACATGTTGATTTTCAAACGTGCACCGTGGCATTTTCATCATCTGATTTTTGTTAACGTGTCATTTTTCCCGTCTTCCTGAATGAAGTTTTGATAAAACTGTCATCACACCACAAACATTAAAGAACAGACTGGATCTGTTTCATGCATGCCTCGCAGTTCTTCATCTCACTTTTTCTTAAGCATGAGGATTGCTGAACAATTCCTGCCTTGTACAATTCACCCCCAAAACCCAAAGGCCTCATTCCTTGCAGAGTTTTAATAGTTATAGAACTATGCAGTGATTAGAGTTACTCATAGTTGACAGTAATGACAGTAAGTGAGGAGGACATCCTGTAGGCCCACCAACTCCATGAGGCGTTGTAGGAATAGGGTGCAATGTGTGTTAGGCGGCAGCCAAGGGCGGAGGATCCCTGGCTAGGCTGCCAATTCGGTCATGGAACATCGGCTCCTTCCCCATGGGAGAGGTTGAGCTACTGCGTGAGGTTGAGAGATACCAGCTATATCTACCTGGTCTCATCTTAACCCACGGCTCGGGCTCTGGAGCCAGCCTCACAGAGGGGCTGGACTCTGTTCCAGTTTGGAGCTGGCGAGTGTGAGAGGTGGTGGGCTGCAGTGGGTATCCATGAGTGAGAACCCAGTCTGCCAGACTGGGGTGGTGGTTCTCATCTTTAAGAAAGAGGACCAGAGGATGTGCTCCAACTACAGGGGAATCACACTCCTCAGCTTCCCTGGAAAGGTATGCACCCTGCTGCTGGGAAGGAGGGTCTGTTGATCAGCTCCTGTACAGAGAGAGAGCTTGGTCTGCATTACGGGCAATAAGTTAGACTCTTTTCCAGTGGGTGGTGGACTCCGCCAGAGCTGCCCTTTGTCACCATTCCATTCATCATAACTTTTACTTGACAGAGTATCTGTGCGTAGCCAAGTGGTGGAAGGTTTCTCCCTCTGTGGCCTCAGAATCTCATGTCTGCTTTTTGTGAACGATGTGGTCCACCTCACCAGGTGGGGACCTCCAGCTCGCACTTGAGCCGTTCACAGCTGAGTATCAAGTGGTGGATACAAAAATTAGCACCTCCAAGGATGGAGTGCCCACTCTGGGTCAGGGACAAGTTGCTAGAGGAGAGGAGTTCATGTATCTCGGGATCTTGTTCCACTGAGGGATGAGGGGGATCAACAGATGAATTAGGGCGGCAGCTGCAGTGATGCAGGCGTTCTGTCTGTCATGGGAAAGAGACAGCTGAGCATAAAAGCAAAGCTGTTACTTTACCTGTCGATCTACGTCCCTACCCTCACCTATGGCCACGAGCTTTGGGTAGTGACTGAAAGAACAGGATTGTGGGTACAAGTGTCAGAAATGAGCTTTGTCTGAAGGGTGACTGCTCCCTTAGAGATGGGGTGAGAAGTTCAGCCATCCAAGAGAGGCTCAGAGTATACAACGCCTTCGCATTGAAAGCAGCCAGGTCAAGTGGTTAAGGTATCTGACTAGGATCCTCCTGGACGCCTTCTGGGTGAGTTGTTCTGGGCATGTCTTTCTGGGAGGAGGCCCCGGGGTAAACCCAGGGGCCAGCCGAGAGATCATCTTTTGCAGCTGACCTAGCTATTCCCTGAGGCGAGCTAGAAGAGGTTGGCTGAGGAGAGCGAGGTTTGGGTTTCTATCACTAGGCTGCTGCTCTATAACACCGGGCTTTGTAAATAAATGTTAAGAGATCAATTGTTCTTGTCTAGCTGTCATTTCAGAGAGAACAGCAGAAGATACTGAGGGGTGCAGAGTATGTGTCAACACCACTGAACATAAATAACTTCAAAGTGAAAGTTTACCTTTCTGCTACAATAATAAGGACATTTCTGAAGTAACAAGGACAAGTCTGCTGAGAGTTTATTCTCACCATCAGCTCCTCATCGAGGTTCTGAGCTCCATTGTCAGTTAGGATTATGCTGGCCAAATATGACTCGCAGGCAGACACCAACTCACCACAGCGCTGGTTCAGAAAAGCCTGACAAAAACAAAAACAATCGCACAGAACATAAGACACACTCACAGTGGGCTTCAGTCATGTCTGATTCAATCTTTGAGCAGGGCAGGATTTTTGGCACTGCCTGCTTCCTGCTGGAACTTACAAGGTTACATTGTTCTTGTGTTTGACTGATCGTCAGCTAAACAGAATGGAGACTAAGAACTGTTTCTGTTACTGAAAAAAGCATTTCATTGCTGTCATAAAGTATGCTGAAGTATAAATATCTCTAACCTGAGTCTGCTTGATGTCCTCACTGCAGCCAAACTGATAAAGAGTCTCAACAGCAGAACTGATCACCTCCAAAGGCAAAGTGAAAGTCTTCAACCAAGACATCAGATCAGCTGCAGAGAGACGGTGAGAGAGACTGAGTCAGATCATTTCTCTCAGTAATCCCCCACCATCTATCCCCTTACTCAACCTACCGACGATCCTTTCCTTTGTTTCTTCATTTAAATGCACGGCAATGTCTCCCATCACACACAGGATGTGACAGCATGTTGTTGCATCTACATCCTTTGATCTAAGAGAAGACAATCAAATCATTAGACAATACATTTATCTGCAAATAGCAAAGCAGTGATCATTAAAAACATTAAGAGACTGACTTGTTGTTAGTGAAAAGTGATTTATGACCATTTACACTTGGTGCCCTCGACCATTTTACAGGGTGTTTGGGGATTTGTTAACCTTCTGCTGGCGCGCTGCCCTGTCTAAATCACACGACAAATTTAAGATGACGTAGCAGAGTCTAGCCTCTGTTTCAACTTGTGTCAAAAGTGCAGACTTCTATGTACCAGCTTTTTCTTTTATTATTAATTTTTATTGTGTTGATACTGTCATCGGATTTGGTGCAGGAAGAAACAGTTAAAAAAAAAAAAAAAAAAGATCTCCTAAGAAGTAGTTTACTTCAAAGTAAAAGAAAAAACCAAGACAAAAACATGTCAGCCTTTATCTGTTAGTAGAAAAATCCACCATGTCAAAAATTATATGGCAGCACATCTGGTTGCTGAGGGGAGGCAAAAATTGAGGGAATGATGGTGGTGAAAGAGACGGATTACACAAAAAGATGTAAACACAGCACAGATTTCTGTGTTTCCCGCGTCTCCTGACAGTGGCCACAGCTGACCAAACTAAGTTTCATCACTCTCCACACAAAAACCAAAGCTATCCTTCATGTTTCAAAAACATGAACTCTGCCTTTGCTGTCCAAACCTTAAATCAACCACAATAACATCACATCTCCCAGAGAGAGGAAAGGTTCCTGAAAATCACCATTTCCTGCCATCTTACAGATTTGATTGGACAAAGGTGAGTGTTCATTCTGCGTCACCCCCTCCTTACAACGGGATATATTTGTTTGTATGCACACAAAACCTATCATGTATCAGTCTACCCCTGTGTACAGTGTTGCTGTTCACCTTGTTTGTTTTTGTTTTGTTTCCAAAAAGCCCACAATACACAGGAGGGCTGCAGATTTTTTTTTAATTAAATGGTGGAACTGAGTTTGCATCCAGGTGGAGGGAGAACAAAACAAAACAAAAACAAAGAGAAGAAAGGTTTGCAGATTTCACCATTTTCCACCAAATTACAGGCTAGACTATAAAGTGCTACCAAATATTTTTATATCAAATAAACGTGACAGATTGATTTGGTCTTGCCCACCTGACCATCTTGTCCCAGGTGTCTAGAATCTTGCCATAAGGCAGTCTGGAGGATGAAGAAACAACCTTGGAGAGCAGCAGCCAGGCTCCGGCAGCATGATCAGCCTCAGTATGTGAGATCAGGTTGGAGATAAATAACGGTGTGAACTTGTTCTGTTTGGACCAGATGGTGAAGGCCTTGCTAAAGTAACGACTGGAGACCGGGTACAAACATATTCAGTATTTAACATTAAACATTACGGACATGTTATTTCATACGAAACAAAAGCTGGGCTGGCTTCACCTGAGGTTCTGGCACTCGTGACACAGTAGGCCCAGCAGGTCCCACACCAGCCTCTGACTGGCATCCAGGTGGCAGCCAGCAGAGTACGGTTTGACCTGACTGAGCAGCACCTGGTCCAGCGCCTCCAGGGCCTTGTCTTGCACCGAGGTCTCAGAGTCCGCCACAGCTGGCACCACCCCCTGCAGCCACGCCTTTTGCACCACACTGCACTCTGGTTTAACCTGGCAGAGAGATGTTAGGGTTAGATCTTACCCACGGTCACTTCAGTGACAGTCTCATCAGTATGTGGTTCCACTCACACTGAGCAGGTCCCCCACACACTGCAGGGCCTTCTTTTTCACAGACACAGATGGGTCTCTGCAGCGCTCTGACAAAGTCTGAAGATTCTCCAAACTCATGGGGATCACATCATGTTTCAGGAGACCCAGCAGGGCCTGTGCAGGAAGAGCACACAAGTCAGCCTGGAAAAATGCATATATTCAACCCCACCCCCACCCACAAGAAATGACTTCAATCTAAATAATGGCTGTTGCTGATTATGTTAAGCTCCAGGTACCTGCAATGCTGCTTTCCTCACATTAGTCTTTGAATCCTTCACACGCCGCAGGAGGAGGGCCACATTCTCTTTTGCTGCATTAAATACAGAAATGAACTATGAGATTCACTGACCTCCAGTATCCAGACCATGAAACACAAATGAATAAAAACAAACAAACATGTGACAAAAGTGATTTAAATGTGTGTTAGCCTTGTGACAAACTGGCAACCTTGTCCAGGGTATACCCCGCCTCTCGCACCGTCACATACACCATAAGATATTAAAGCTATTCAATAAGTGGAAGAAAATGGATAGACCGATGGAAGATCTCACCATAACAACCAGCGCTGTCAGTGCTGCTCAGCTCCACAGTCCTGAATGGAAGAGTACGGTAGGTTTTCAGAGTGTGCTGGGTACTGAGAGTCCCTGAAACAAAGTCATATCAACAACACCATTACAAAGTACAGTCATAGTCAACACAGGACATCCTCTGTCAGTTCTAACATTTATGTCAGTGAAATAAAAAAATAACGTAGTCTTTACCAGGGCTCAGGTGAACACAACCTGAGATGCAGTAACATCCTTTATTTTTCCTGTTGTGCTAGCTCCAGACTGTCTACAGGTCTGAGATATTTATGTTGTAAACCTTTGTGTTTTCTTTAGAGAACGAGAGAAATAAAGCTTCTAAAGACATCGCTATGATGCCTGGCTGTTGTTTTGTTGGAGCCCTGCAGTCACAGCTCTCTATAGGTCCAGTCGGTTTTAGGTCTGGTCTTTGACTGGGCCACTGCAACAGCCTGATTCTTTAATGAAACACTGAGAAAACAGAGGTTCTTCTGGCAGGAACCAACTTCTCTGCATTAATGTGATAAATTCTCACTGTGCATGGACAAATCTCTCCATCCACCCAGGTTAACAGCTTACGTGTTGTTTCTGACAGCTCCTTACATTTTGAAACACACTAATAATATCAGTCTGCACATTTCCACATATATATAAGCAGTCAGCTATGCCCATCTCTCACAGCTCACAGTACTGCTATTCTTGTGCATGCTCTGTATGGATTATTGTAATTCAATCCTTCCTGGCTTACCACTCAACCTTCACCAGAGCCCCATCTTAGAACATATTACTCCTGGTCTTCTACAGCTGGATCAGTTTTAAGCTTCTGCTTCAAGTCTCTCCATACCTCTCTGATATTGTTCACATCGCCCTTGATTTCCTCCTCGTCTGTTAAGC